>NW_027069552.1:947094-1232094 GCF_002906115.3 Quercus suber | reverse complement strand
TTCTTAGCTTGTAAGGTATTGCCACCAAATCTTACTTACAACCAATGTAAGAAGTTTTTGCATGATGTGAAATATTATCTTTGGGATGAGCCTTTGCTTTTCAAAAGATGCCCTGATCAAATCACCCAAAGATGTGTGCCAGAAGAGGAGATGCAAGCCATTCTCCATCATTGCCATTCCTCATCATATGGAGGACATTTTGGAGTAACATGAACAGCGGCTAAGGTACTTCAAAGTGGTTTCTTTTGGCTTTCTATTTTTTGTGATAGTTATACTTTGGTGAAAACTTGTGATTGGTGCCAACATATGGGAAATATTTCAAGGCGGCAGGAGCTACCATTAAAAAATATCTTAGAGGTTGAGTTATTTGATGTTTGGGGAATTGATTTTATGGGACCTTTTCCTCTTTCTTTTGGCTTTGTTTATATCTTGTTGGCAGTTGATTATGTGTTAAAATGGGTGGAGGCAATTGCTACAACAACGAACGATGCAAAGGTAGTGCTCAAATTTCAACATCAGAACATATTCACAAGATTTGGCACTCCACAAGCTATTATTAGTGATGAAGGGACCTACTTTTGCAACAAGTTGTTCGACAACCTTCTTTCTAAATATGGTGTGAAGCACAAGATAACACTTGCCTACCATCCTCAAACTAATGGGCAAGCTAAAATTTCAAATCGAGGAATCAAGAATATCCTTGAGAAAACGGTCAACACCAATAGAAAGGATTGGGTAAAGAAGCTTGATAATGCTTTGTGGGTATACCATACAGCTTTTAAAACACCTATCGGAATGTCTCCTTATCGATTAGTTTTTGGAAAAGCATGTCATCACCCTGTTGAGTTGGAGCATAAAGCTTATTGGGCTGTAAAGAAGTTTAATCTTGATTTGAAGGCAGCAGGGGAAAAGCGACTTCTTCAATTGAATGAGATGGATGAGTTCTGGAACGATGCTTATGAAAATGCAAAGATCTACAAAGAATGGATAAAGAAGTGGCATGACAAACAGATTCTTAGGCGTGAGTTTGCTCCAGGACAGCAGGTTTTACTCTTCAATTCATGACTAAGACTCTTCCCGAGTAAGTTAAGATCAAGATGGACAGGTCCTTATACAATTGACAAAGTTTCCCCTTTTGGAGCAATAGACTTGAAGGACAAGGCAAGGCATATATTTAAAGTTAATGGTCAGAGATTGAAGCACTATTATGGAGAACAAGTGGAGAGGAAATGTACATTTATTCCTCTTGGAGATCCGAATTGATGAAGATTGAAAAGTCTGGCTGGAGACTATAAAACAAGCGCTTATGGGAGACAGCCCATAAAACTTTCTTCTATTCTTTTATTTTTTATTATTTATTTGAATAATTTGGATTTTGTTGCAGGTTTATCTAGCATAAATAAAGAGCAGAAAATTACAAACTAATGCGGATTCACCATAAAACCAGGGAAGTTCCTCTCATTTCTTCAATCTGTCTCCCTTTTGAATTACAATGAGGACATTGTTTGGTTTGAGTTTGGGGGTGTAAACTCCTATAGTCTTGAGTTGTTGAATTCTCTTATCAAGCATGTATTTGAGGATGATTGAATCCACTATGACTCTGAAATTTGTGATTGAGGATGGTTTTGAGAAAAAAATTTCAAAATTTGCTATCATGTTAGGCAAAGTTTTGTGGGTACTTTGATTTAAATCTTTGTCCTTGAAAATAATTGAGCACATAGTCAATTTTTCTGTACTTCATTTTGCCTAGGAAGAGAAGGAGTTGAATTAACTGGGTCAGGAAAGTTCAATCTTGCTTTGCTCTAGAATCTGTTGATGGATCCTCGAGGCGAAATCCTACTTGATACCAAACATTAGAGAAAGGATCTAGGCAATTTTTTTGTCACAACCAAAAAGCTTTCCCAGCTGTCCTGATTATCACGCCATCATTGCATGGTGTATTCCCATTGTCAACCCCCTTGAGCCTTATTTTCCATAAGCCTTTCTTTGTTCTTTTAACTACATAAATCATTCCCATTCTAAGCCTTAAAAACCATGAATTTACCTTTCATTTTGAGAAAATACTTTGGTGGAAATTTGCATTTAAAGAGAAAGTTAGTTCAAATTAAATTATCCACATTATGTTTGCTCTATTTGATCAAAATGTGAAAAGAAAAGCAAGTGAAAGGCAAGAATCGAAAAAGGGTTAAAGTGGTTGAAAATTAGAAAAGGCTATGAGTATCAAGGTGGCTGATTAAAAAAAGAAAAAAAAAGAAGAAAAAAGAAAAAAAAAAAAAAAAAAAAGAGCACTCCACTTATTGAGTATAGCAACAATATTGTCATCAGTATGAGCATATTGTCGAGAGAGAGCTATGGTGTGAATCCTGTGGATATCTTTTTTATTGTTCTTTCTACAAAGTATTTTCCCAGTTTGCTTTGATTTCCCATATCTATTTCTTTCTTAGCCCTCACCCTGTGGCCTATCATTACAACCTTGATTAAAGACCTTTTGATCTTTGATTTTGGTGTTTGATTACATTAGTGGAGAGGATTTTTGAAAATTGGACTTATGGGGTTAAGTTTTAAGAGAATTCTTCTGATTTCATTTGTTCTACTTTTATCTGAATTTGCTGGTGGTTTGGAGTTAAATTGACTATTTCACACACACACTCAAGGACTTAACTTTAGGTTGAAGTAAATGCTTAACTCTTACCTGACAAATTGCTAAATTTTTTATTGATTTTCCTGCTATCTTTGATGTTAAAAGAGTAAGTTACTAGTGATGAAATCTAAATTCAGATCATGGCTTGGTGAGTAATGATATTTCTCTATGGGGTCTAGCTGATAGTGTCTATAGTTGTCTTTTACTTTATTTCTTTTTGTTTGAGGACAAACAAAGTTCTAAGTTTGGGGGTGTTTGATGACTTGAATAATTCAGTATAATTTATCACTTCTCAACTTTAAACTTTAGTCTAATTTTATTTATTTTTGTTGATTTTAGACTTCATTATTGTTATTTAAATTTTATTGTAGATTTGAAGGAAATGAAGATTTAACCAAATAAAAGAGACGTGAAGCAGCTAGAGAGAATATTGGGTTGAAAAGAGCAAGGTTTTTGGCTGAACAAAGAGCAAGTTTTTTGGGCTGAAGAGAGCAAGGTTTTGGGCTAAAGAGAGGAATGTGTTGGGCTGAAAAAGGGCAACACGTCTGAAACAGAAAGGAGGCGCTAAAAGAAAAGAAAAAGGAGGCACTGAAAGAGAAGGGTGGCTGAACTGAAAAGGAGGCGCTAAAACTGAGCAAGGGAGAACACGTTCTTTGCTGGACAGAGGCGCTGAAACTGAAAGAAAAGAAGTTGCGGAGGCTGAACTGAAGGAGAAGACGCTGAACAAGAGAAAAACGTTGAAACAGAGGGGCTGAAACAGAGGAAAAACACTAAAACAGAGGGCTGACACTGAAAGAGAGGCTGAAGCAAAAAAGGAAAGGCTGAAGCAGAAAGAGAGGAGAAGAAGTTGCGGAGGCTGAAGGAGATTTTTGCGTTCATTTTTTCCTTCAAAACTTCTCAAAAACATTATGGTGAATTCGTTTCTGTTAAGTTTAATTTTCAGCATGAACTAAATTTTCTTTATTCTAGGAAAACGATGTAATATAATTCCGAACTATGCTTGCTTTTCCATGTTAATTTGAATTAATTCTCTTCATGTTTGTCTGATTTATTTTGAGCTTATTGCTTCTAATTAACCAGCCATTAATTAGATGATTTTGATATTGTGATTTGCTGTCGAAAGAGGGAATTATAGGATAGATCTTGAATATTTTGGCATAGGTATATGTAGAGATCGAAAGACTTGTATGAACCTATGTAGTATTAAAATCATTGGTCTTAATGCTTTCTTGCTTTATTAAATTGCATACTCTTGTGTAAATTGATGAACAAGAATGTTTCCAATTGACTGTCGAAAGAGGCTTTGGATGTTTTTTGGAGATTGCTAACAACAGAGAGAATTAAATTCAATTAGCTATATGAGTAAAGCATAGTGAGAAATTAGGTGAAATCGATTTCCTAGAAGTTTTCTTCCCATTAATTTGATCTTCGAACAACATTTTTTTTTTTTTGCATATTTTCTTTAAATTGATTTTGTTTTAAATTCCAATTACAAAAATCTTAGTGACTTCTCTAGATAAAATTGAGATTAGCATAATTTTGGTATTTGTCAAAAGTAAGTTACTAATCCCAGAGAAAGATACTCTTCTCATCGCTTTACTATAAAACTACGATATTGTGCACTTGCAGTTTTTCACCGATCAGTGACCTACTTATCTATCTTTTTAATTTTAAGGAGTGCACCCACCCTTAGAGAGATTCTAAATCCTATCAAAAGAGGATATCCTTTATATCTCTTATTTGTTCAATCATATACCTTGTGATCACCTAATTCTAAAGGACAAATAAAAGATATAAAAAATGGAAGAATAACCCTAAGACAAATGGGACAAAAGAAAAGAAGTTCTCACATGAAAGAGGCTTATCATTAAATCCAAAGGTATGTCATAACTTGAAAGGTTCATAAGACCATAGCCTAATTGCTATTATAAGCCCAAATCAAAAAGCCATTTTGAAAAAGAAGACTTTGGGCCTAGAATAACAAGTATGATATGGACTTAGCACCCAAGATCCTACAAAGTCAATATGAATTTCCCTAATCTTGGGCCTCTTTGTTGGATGCCTAGGCCCTAAATGATGAGAACTTCATGGTCCTTGGAAGGAAGGCTATAATATATGCTAGCTAATAGGCTACTTCAAAAAAATGATAATAAAATGAAAAAAAGAAGAGCCCAAAGGTGATGAATATATTGTAAGCTCATGTTTTAGACAAAGGGTTGAAAATCTCTAAGTACATTATAATGAAAGCCCATGAGAGTAAGATGAGAGCATTGTTGTAAATGAACTAAAGCCCAATGAAATAAGGGGCAAGGTTCACGAGAGGAAGGGGAGAGATTTTGTGCTTGAGCCTTCATTAAAATAGACTTAAAGATTTTCTAAAAACACCTAAAAACAAAAGGAATCTTTAATTGGAACATGGACTTAATAAAAATGGGACAGACTTCTTTTTAAGCACCATTGCACCACCAAAGTCAAGAAAACATGTCCTCATTCCAATTTGGATTCGAGAAAAGAATGGAAGACGTTTGGTCAAGATTGAGGACACACATTAAGAAGAAGAGTTCCAACAATGGCCGTTCCAATTAGTGATGAAATTGTATAAAAGGGACAAAGCCGATTATGAAAAGAATAAGAAATCTGAAAAACTCAAGGTGGAAACTATAGCCATGAGAGAGAAGATGGAGAAAATGCATATAGCCTTTCGCAAGGCCCAAGGGATGGATGATTGTATCTATAACATGGGTGGCATAAACTCTAAAACTCCCATTGCACTACCTTAATGTTCAAGATTTTTAATGTGGAGAAATTCAATGGAACTAGAGATCCAAAGCAACATGTTAGGAGGTATCTAAGCATCACTGAAATGAAAGGGTTGGATGAGAAGCGAACTTTGCATGCATTTCCTTTCTCATTCATAGGGGGTGCATCAAGATGGAACTATAGTCCGGATCCTAGCAAGACTAAGGTGTGGAATGAGCTAGTGGAGTTATTTGTGGATCAGTTCATCTTCAATACCATAATTGATGTTACTTTGAGAGATTTGGAGACCATTAAGCAAGGAGTAGGGGAAACATTCTCTGAATACATGACAACACAGAAGCAAAAGGCACCTAGGATGGTCAATAGGCCAAATGAGAAGATCAAATCAACATGACTATCACGAATTTGCCTTCAGCGTATAATAGTAGGCTCTTGTCATCGGCTATTAGTTCTTTTGGAGAGTTGTGTGATTGTGGAACTAGTATAGATGATGCCATCAACAATGGACAATTGGAGAAGGGTAAGAGTAAACCTCCAACCAAGAAGATATATGGAGGAGGAGCGACTAACTCTAAAGCTCCCAATCCTGTGAATGTAAGTGCGATCATACCTTAACAAACCTTAGCCTACCCAAGCTTCACAAAGAAGGCCGGTTGAGAATTTTCCAACCTAGCAACGACCCTTACCCAAGTATATGAGAATTTATCTTCCAAAAGATTCATCAAGCCTCTAGATCCCACACCTATGCCTAATCCTATACCTCATACTTGGAACCTCAATAAGTATTGTCACTTCTATCAGAAATCTAGCCATAAAACCGACAATTGCTTCCGCCTCAAACACAAGATACAAGACCTCATAGACAATGAACCCTCCCAAATCCCACTATCATCACCAAGCCTAGCATTAGGAAGAACCTTTTTCTTGATTATCATAGAGCTCCTCCTCCATATTAGAGTTGGGTACAAATTGATGAGATTGCTAAAAATTGATAGAGAACATGGAAGTTAATACCGTAGAAGTCCAGGGAGTATGGGATGAAGAAGATAATGTTTAGAAGAATGTGGTGGCTGTGAATGACTGAGCTAAAGAAAAGAGTCATAGAGAAAAATGTGACTAATATTACCGGGAGTGGGAACCATAACAAACCATCCTTTTTGGAGAAGGATCATCTTGGTAGGAACACAGGAGAAGGGTCTAAGCCCATGGAACCTAAAGGGAAGGAAGAGAAAGAGGAAGAAGGTTGAGTTTTAACTCAATTGAAGAAGACTGAAACTCATGTCGGTATGGGGCTTGCTTATGGCTTCTCACAAGCATCGTAGTGCTCTCTTGGATACTTTGAATGGGAAAGAGGTGCTTATAGAAACTATCTTTCATGGGAGTCGAGGCCTCATCTCATCCTATTTTTGGATTTTTCGATGAATAACTTCCTCCCAAAGAAGCCACTCACACTAAACCTTTACAAATCACCATTGAATGCATGGGCACCAAGGTCCCTATGGTGTTGATTAATAATGAATCCGCATTGAATGTATGTCCTTTTAAGATTGTCTTTACCATTGGATTAGATGTGGAAACAATCATACCTTCTTCTTTGATCGTTAGGGCATATGACAACACTTCAAGGAAAGTTATGGGTACTTTCAAATCTCCTTGCAAGATTGGCCTGATAGAAACAATTGTGGAATTTCATGTCATGGACATCACTCCTAACTACAACCTTCTCTTAGGAAGGGCATGGCTTTACCCTATTGGGGCTATTTCCTCTTCTCTACAACAAAAGATGAAGATCCCTTAGAAGGGAGGAATTGCTATAGTGCTCAGTAATGGTGACATCCTAGCACCGGTTTGTGGACTTAAGGAAGGAGGAGGTGAGCTCCAACTAAATGGCTTTCAATTTATGAACATGACTGATTATGTATTGAAGGATGAAATTACTTTGGATTCAATCCTATATTGTAGCCATAAGGTGAAAGCAATGATGAAAAGCATGGGGTATATGCTTGGTATGGGTCTTGGAAAAGAAGGAAAAGGGGTGGCTGAATTTCCTAATTTCAAGACTCAACTAACCAAGGAAGGTTTGAGAATCTTTGAAGGTTGCAATAGAATCAAGAAGAACCTTGGTACCCTTAATGGAAACTTTGTGAAGGAAGGGGGAGACTTCCTTTTTTGTGGCTTTCCCGAACTGTGGGTAGGTAAGGATAGAAAAGTGTATCCGGGTTGGGAAATATTCTTCAATGAGAAGCTCACCTTCAAGGAGAAGCCCACAGTGGTGATCAAGGAAGTTCAAGAAGAAGTCAACTGGGTGGATTACATGTATGCTGAAGATGGAGGGGGACGTGTTCGGCATCACCAAGGAGGAGCCAAGTGATCCTTCTACCTTTATCGTGCCTGTTGTAGGGCAACTTAATAATTGGATTTAAGTTGGGTTTTCTGAAAATGTGGGAAAGAAAGTGTGTAATGCAAGTCCTAATGTACTTTTCAACATTTTTAAAAAGATGAATTCTGTTTGGCTTATTTTGATGTGTCCTATAATATTAAAATTCTATACTTAAATGATTCAAATGAATTTGAAAATGAAATTAATAAACAATAAGAAAAGAAAATTGAACCTATGGAACCAGCTTTTGAAACTCTTAATTTGGGTAATGATGAGAATCCACATTTAATTAAAATTGGCTCAACCCTAAATGAAAAAGAAAGAAATGATCTTAAAGAATTGCTCACCGAATTTCAAAAGGTATTTGCATAGTCCTATGAAGATATGCTTGGCATTGATCTCGAGATAGCCCAACATCACATTGACACTCATGCTCACATGGTGCCCGTCAAGCAAAAGTTAAGGCGTATAATAAACGAATGACTTCTAAAGATCAAAGAAGAGGTCACCAAGCAATTAAAGGTAATGTTCATCAAACCTGTACACCAAGCCGAGTGAATAGCCAATGTTGTGCTTGTACCCAAGAAAGATGGGAAGGTAAGAATGTGTGTGGATTTTAGGGATTTGAACAAAGCTTGCCCTAAGGACGACTTCCTTCTTCCTCACATAGATGTCTTAGTGGATAATATCACCAGTAGTGCCTTGATGTCTTTCGTGGATAGTTTCTTGAGATACAACCAAATCAAGATGGCTCCAAGGGATATGACCAAGACTACCTTGAACACAGAATGGAGAATTTATTACATCATAATACCATTTGGGCTAAAAAATGCGGGTGCAACCTACCAAAGTGATAGGCCAAGAACGAATTGACCCATTGTGATAAATTAACCAATTAATTTATCCAAGTGAATTAATTAAGTTAATTAACATGCGAATGCGTGGTAGCACAAACAAATCACCAATAAACTAATTATGCAACAGAAAATAAATGACACGGTGATTTGTTTACGAATGGGAAAAACCTGACGGCAAAAACCCTACCGGGTGATTTTCAGGTCACCACTCCTGAAATTCCACTATTATCACAACAAGCGGTTACAAGTAAAGGAATTCTAAGTACCTTACCAACCTACAGTTGAACCCTTACCCCAATACCCAATTGGACTTGTTCTGTAGTGACAATTTCTCCTTTTGATGCGCGGATCCCAATACGCGACTTCAATCACCAACTAGAGAGAGTTGTTAGCTGCAAAGTTCTTTAGTTTATCCATGATGAAGATCAAGAAGATGCTTGGTCACAAAACCCAAAGGTGCACATACACAGCAGCTTCTTCAGAAGAGATGAACTAGGGCAAAATATTGTCTCCGATCACAAATTGCTAGAATAGACTTTGCTTAATGCTTGTGCAACTTATGTACTCTTTGACGGCCCTTAAAACAATACTTTTATATGTTTAGGGTTAGGAGAAAAGAAGGCCCAAACACATAAACACAGATCTCAAGAAATCAAATTAGAAATTCTGATTTTTGTAAACCTCGATAGATAGAAGCTGTCGAGCCACGAGCAGAACAGCTTCCTTAAACCTCGACACATGCTAGCTGTCGAGCCTTAGTAACCTTGCACTTTCAGCTTGTTTTCTTGGACAGACTTAATGACTTCAACACTTGACTTCAACACAATGCTTGAGAAAGAGGTCTAGGGAGAGAGAGAAGTGTTTGGTAGAGGAACAGCCACGAACAGATCGAGAGAGATCAAGAGGATGAAGTCCAGATCACACAAAATATATATATAGATCCTCACTAATTCTCGATAGATAGAGGTGTCGAGAGGTGTTGAGATAGGTGTCAAGAAAACATAACGTCAACAGATGAGTTTGTTGAGAGGTATCGAGGAAGAATTCATCAGACATGAATAAGAAATCTCGATCGATCCACCAGGTGTCGAGAAGCTATTGAGAGTCTAGGAACTTTCTTGATCAATCCACCAGCTGTCAAGACAACTATCGAGATTGCGATAAGAAACAGCTTAAGATCTCGACAGATAGTCCAGGTGTTGAGAGGTATCGAGGTGTTAAAATGCTTAAAAACAGTTTTTTTAAGAAGGGAAAAACACAGACATGAATGCAATCCAACATGCAACTCAACTAATGATCCAATCAACATATTAAGCTCTCAAAAACATCTCTCAACAGCAATTTTAAGCACATAAATCTCAAAACACACACATACACACACACTAAACAAATCTAACCAATTTTATATTTCAAAAACAAGTCAAGACAGTTTAGTGAGCATACATTAACGCATGTATAACCTTGTGATGGCCAAATCAGATTGTACCTGCATATGTATCAAGAGTAGCAAAGAATATTGCGTGTTGTGTGTGAAAAACATCACAAAATTGCATAAGCGACTACATGTTATGACGATTTGATATATGAGAAAATCACTTTAACTCACACACAATCATAACTGTTTGATGGGGACTATCACCTTCGAGGTACATCCTATAACTCCCACATCTCCTAGAATACATGCCTGCAATCATATTTAAAAGCATTTTTGATCTTTTTGCTTTTTATTTTCTTTGCATATTTTCTTTTTTATTTAGCATATCATGCATGAGCATATAAGAGAGAGAAAAGAAATACTCAATGATATTGACATTCAAATTTTGCTATGCCGAAGCACACAAATATCATTGACACTACACTTTTACTATGCCGAAGCATACATGTGTCTTATTATAATTGGCAGGCAACAGTGGTGAGATGGTTATTTATACCTTTCTCTTAGGATTTTCTAGTCTTACCTGTCAAAAGAGTGATATGAGTGTCAAATACAAGAGATAACTTAATCTTACTCATCATAAACAAGAGCCACAAAGCTCACTTGTTCAGTTGTGCATAGAGATGCTCATCTAAGTTACAAGAAATACAAAGTTTAGAAAATTTTGTTTCAATGGCCATCCAAGGTACATAAGTACCAATGTACACAAAACACACTGTTTTTGTATTTTTCTGATTTTTCAATTTTTTTTAAAATTTTTATATCAAAAACAAAATAAACAAAACTGAAAACAAATAAACAAAAACATGTTAAACAAAGTAAAGCATAAAACTAGATTGACTCAAAATAAATGCAAAACACACAAGTAATGCAACAAACAAAAAAACAAGAAGATAGAAGAAAGTGATATAATCACTTAGAGTTCTTTTTCTTCCATACCTTAGAAGATACTTTCTTTTGATTAAACCCTTGAACCGGTGGTGAAGGGGAAGAATTGAAACCGTTTAAGTTGAAAGGAACATAAAGGCTTTGAGAAGATCTCCAAGAGGAGTAAAAGAGGATTGAAGTTGATTTTGGCTTCCAGATGTTATCATGCTGTTGCTCTATTGAGTGGCTAACCACTTATAGCAATTTGGTCGAGTATGATCGATAGCTCCACAATGATGACAGAGATGCTGCTTCATCTGTTTAGGCTTTTGAGAGTTAGCCTTCTTAGCCCTAGGGTTTTTAACATATTTCTTATCCTGTTTAAGGGGTGATCCTAAGATAGATTTACCCTTATCTAAGTTCTCACTAGCTAATTTAGTTTTAACATCATTGTTCTCAATTTCAACATTATTAGCAGAAGGAACAAAAACAGTATTACTAGTAGAAGCAATATTAGGGGAATAAAGATCATACCCTAAACTTGTTCGATCTGAAGCAGATTTCTGAATGCTGAGCATCTTATCAAACTTTGCACTTGAAGTCCTCTCCAATTGAGTTTTGACTTGAAACAGCTCCACTTCAAGCTTCTTGGTCTTCTCAGCTAAGAAATTGTTCTCAAACCTCAGTGCTCCTATAGTCTAATTAGCCTCATCAAACTTTGTGGACAGCTCTTCACGATCAAGTTCCACATCACTGAGTTTCTTGGTAGCCAGCCTATACAGTTTCTCATGCTTCTCAGAGAGCTTGTACACTTTCTCATAGGCTATATGGATATAATCTTGATCATCCATCTTCTCACATTTAGAATCCACTAATTCTTCTTCTTCGTTTACGTCTTCAACAATCCCTTCAGTAGGATTGACTGCAGTAGTGAAGGTATTCAAGATTCCATCATCCTCATTGTCGGAATCATCCTCAAGCTCAGTGTCACTCAAGGTTGTAGCAAGTGCCTTGCTCTTTCCAATGCTCTTGAGATATGTAGGACACTCTTGTTTTATGTGTCCAAAACTACGACACCCAAAGTGCTTAGGTCCTGTGGGAACAGTGTATTGACTGCCATCCTTTGCATCATTCTTCCCTTTGTCTTGCCTCTTGAACTGAGAAGAACTGGATTGCCTATAGTCTTTGTCGAAGCTCCTCCCATTGGCATTCTTCATAAATTTTTTGAACTGCCTAGTAATGTAGAACTTCATTTTTGAATCTTCATCATTAGAAGACTCATCTGTGTCACTGCTCTTTGCCTTCAAGGCCATGCTTTTGCCTTTACCCTTCTTGCCGATCCTTGATAACCTTAGCTCGTAGGTCTGCAAGTTTTCAACCAGTTCAGTTAAAGGAATCTTGTCAATATCTTTTGATTCCTCGATCACCGTAATCTTGGCATGGAATCTCTTGGGTAGAGATCTGAGCACCTTCCTCACAATCTTGGGTTCAGGAATGGTTTCTCCAAGATTGAAGGCTGAGTTCACTATGTCTTTGAGCTTGGCATAGAACTCATCGAACGACTCATCCTCCTTCATCTTTATCTCTTTAATGCTTGTAGTGAGCCTTTGAAACTTTGAATCTTTGACAGCCTTTGTACTCTCATAGGTTGTTTAGAGGATGGTCTATAATTCCTTAGTAGTTTAGGTTGAGGATATCTTCTTAAACTCCTCATTAGTGACTGCGCTAAATAAGGCATTCAATGCTCTGCTGTTAAAGTTTGTCGCATTGATCTTGACTTCATCCCAATTGGCTGACGCTTCTTTTGGCTTGGTCCAACCAATCTCTATAGCTTGCCACATATTCTCATCTAAAGACTGTAAGAAAGCTCTCATGCATACTTTCCAGTATGCATAGTTAGTTCCATCAAATAAAAGAGATATAATTAACAATTGTTTTCTATCCATAACAAATAGGGGTCAATGGATCAACACAGCAAAGATTAAACCTAATAAGAGTGTGCCTGCTCTAATACTACTTGATAGGCCAAAAACGAATTGACCCCTTGTGATAAATTAACCAATTACTTTAGCCAAGTGAATTAATTAAGTTAATTAACATGCAAATGCGTGGTAGTATAAACAAATCACCAATAAACTAATTATGTAGCAGAAAATAAATAACATGGTGATTTATTTACGAATGGGGAAAACCTGACTGCAAAAACCCTATCGGGTGATTTTCAAGTCACCACTCCCGAAATTCCACTATTATCACAACAAGCGATTACAAGTAAAGAAATCCCAAGTATGCTTACATAAGAAGAATGAGAAGGCCGTATATTATTTGAGCAAGAGGTTCCATGATTATGAGACTAGATACACAGCCATAGAAAAATCATGCTTTGCTCTTGTATAGGCTATACAAATGTTGAGACACATTATCCTACCTTTCCAAATATGGGTAGTGGCTTGAATGGATCCATTAAAGTACTTGTTTGAGATGCCTGCTTTGAGTGGAAGACTATCGAGATGGTTGATCTAACTAGTAAAATTCAATTTGAAGTATGTGGCAAGAAAACCTATCAAAGGGAGCATTGTATCAGATTTTTGTGTTGAGAACCCCGTAGAGGGAGAAGATGGTAGAGAAGATTTTCTGAACGAGGATATTTTGGATATTGAGCTTAAGGCATGGAAGACGTATTTCGATGGAGCTGTGAACCAATATGGAAATGGGATAGGAGTACTCTTTATCACTCCCGAAGGATCTCACATACCCTTAGCAGTTAAGTTGAATTTTGAGGCAACCAATAACATGGTAGAATATGAGGCTTGTATTGTTGGAATGGAGGCTCTCCGAGAATTAGGGGTAAAAGAGGCCGAGGTCTTAGGAGATTCGACTTTGGTAATAACTCAAGTGGAAAGGTTGTGGAAAGTGAAGGAGAGAAATTAAAACCTTATTAGTAGTATCTACAGGATTTGACAAAAACTTTTGATAGAATTGAGTACACAATCATCCTTAGAACCCAGAATCAGTTTGTAGACGCCTTGGCTACCTTAGCTTTCACAGTTGAAATACCCGAAAGAGTGTGGACATGACCCTTAGAGATTGAACAAAGTTATGGGATGGTACACAAAGAAAGGGCCAAAGCTTTAGTCATGGTTATAGAAGAAGAAGGGGTTCCGTGGTATTATGACTGTTGATATCATATTTTGTCCGACCTTGATTTGCATGCCGGGCCCTAAAAAATCTAAAAATATTATTTTCTCTCCATGGGGCCACGAGAACATTTAGAATGACGTGGTGCAACCCGTTCGGACATCAGAGTACCCAAAGTGCCTTTTTCAGCTAAAATGACCAAAATGCCCCTAGTCAACCCTAGGTCAACGAAGGTCAAACGAGGTCAAAATTCTCACAAAACAACACTTTTCATGGTTTTAAAAACAAACCTGAGCTTCTTGGAGATTTTTGGCCACTTTGACCAAGTTTGACAAAGTTTGACCTTAAGTTGACTTTGGGTGGGCCCAAAAATTGTAATTTTGATATGGCTTTTAGGGCATGTTGAAACCAATGCCATTACGAAGATTATCAAATTCTCATTCCAATGACTATTCATGGGTCGAAATCAGAGTTAGAACAGCCGAGATATCACAAAAATCGGGATAACGCATCGATCGATGCACCACTAACTTCCGAGAGCCATAACTTTTGATCTGACTGTTGGATTTTCAAGATCCATACCTTTTCAGAAACAAGAAATAAAAATCTTTCCAAGGATGTCAAGATCAACCCAATCCATGGCCTTTTGAAGGTGATAGCCCTTTGAAAATTGTGCCGGGGCTATAAAAGGCCCTAGGCACCCTTCAAACAAAAAAAGAAAAAAAAAAGAAAAAAAGAAAAAAAAAAAGAGGTCTCCCTAGTTCATGTGCTTTGCTTGAATGTCTTCTACACATTTTTCCTCTCTTCTAAACACAAAAAACACATCAAAGTCTCTTGATTCTTCTCTTTTCACCAAAAAATACAAGGTATTGTTCTTATACCCAATCTTCTTCTCCTTGGTTCTACATCTTGGATTTGGGGTTTTGGGGTGTGGATGTAGCTTTCTAGCTACTATCCACACCCCTAACCTTCTAAATCTTTTTCTAGCATTTATCTTGCTCTTTTTGTTTGAATAACATGATTTATTGCTTTCTTAGCACGTTTCTTGCTTTATTTGTGTTTCTAGCCTAAATCTCCTTGCTTTTTATGCCTTATGCCATGATTCAGGCTTAAATCTACATTAGTACATGCTTATATGTTTAGATCTACATGCTTTATGCTTTACGCCATGTCTTCCTATGCTTTATTCCTCCTTTTGTTCTAGGTTGATATTAGGGTTACATGCTCACATGCTTGTATGATGTCGTTGGCTATGCCTTGCTTGGATCTATGTGTTTATGTGTTTATTTCCATGCTATGTGGTTAGATCCTTGTCTTCACATGCTTATATGCTAGGATCTATGTTCTTCGATGTTTATGTAATAGGTTTCTACATGTTTACATGCATGTTTCTATGCCTATATGTCTAGATCTATGTTTTCACATGCTTGTGTGCTTGGATCTATGTTCCCTACATGCTTTATTCCATCTTCCTTGTGCTTGTGCGCTCTATGCTATGTTTGTGTGCCTAGACCTAGGCTATGTTTGTCATGTCATGTGCTATTGTAGCGCTTTTATTCTTTTTATCGCATTTTCTTGTGTTTTGGCCTATTGGTTCGGACCTGATCTAGACCCTATAGTCTTTGTCATCGTCCATACACCTTGGGCCACATAAAAGGGTTTGGATCACCCATATTTGCATGTCCATGCTTGTTTGCTTCTATGCTTTATGCTTGTGGTAGCCTTTCTAATTCTAGGCTTTACCACGCTTGACACCCTTAGCGAGTTTGTGGCTGTGTGGTTACACCTGAAGCCCGTGAAGCCTTGTTTGGATGTAACCATTTGAGATGCATTGCCATGATGCCAATTGCTTTGTGCATACCTTTCCTCTTTTCCTCTCCATGTGATGATATGCTTGCCATGCTTGTTTGTGCCACCCGTTGGCTTTTTATGCATCTTTACACGCTTGGTTACATGTCCATGCATGAGTGTTACTTGCTAGTGTGTTGTCCATGCTTCAACACAATGAAGTTATGAGCATTTGATCCAAACTTACATTTTTCCCTCGCGACCACCACCTTTTGTTTGCTTTCTTGCTTGTTTGCCTTCTCACTTGGTTTCCTTCTCGCTTGTTTGCTTGCTTTCTTGTTATTTGCTTGCCATGTCTATCGTGCTTATTTGTTCTATACCTCTTTCATATGCTCTTTGCATCTTTTCCTTTCATTGCTTGTCTACTGGTTTCTTATCTTTGCCTTTGCATGTACACACATGGAGCAAGGACGCATGGAGCTAGGGCATGGTTTTCCAGGCACAAGCAAAAAGGGGCGAGGATGTGAGCATGTGGATATGAGCCAAGCAGCTGTGTTCAGTAGGTTTAGGGGTATAGCTTCTCCTATTTGGTTGTGTACTCTTTTAATGCCATGTACCATTCGTCCTTATCTCTAGAGTATGGCGATCCTTGTTTACTTACCTGCACCTATATTTTAGGGCACGCTCTAGGGATGTAGACATTTATTTCCTACTCTATATGCTTGCATTGTGTATGATGTATGTATATATATACCTACTTGGACATGTCACCGGATTTTCGCCATGGAAATCTGGTACTTTTCTCAAATGCCTTAGGAAAGCATAGATTGGGACCACACTCATTCAAAAGCCAAACCTCAAAGCCCCCCATGCATGCAAAGCCCCGAAAGCCAATGCCAAAACCATGTTTTTTACTCTAATCTCCAAAAATTAAGATTTTATAAAAAAAGGACTGTCCTTGGACAGACATTGTGGGGGTGCCTAACACATTCCCCACACATAATCAAACCTCCGGACCTAAGAATCAAGATTTTTTGCCATCCACATTAGATTAGAAAAAATGCCCTTTTTCTTATCCTAAGATTGGTAATAAAATCAATTAGAAACGGGTGACCAATCACATCTTAGAAAAACCCAATGATTGGTGGCGACTCCAGTTATCTTAATCCCTTAAAATTTGGCACAATTTCCCACCACTAATGCCAAAGGTAGACTTACCTTTCTCCACCGAGAGAGAGAGCACCTAAAGCCCCGTGCGAACCATGCCACACACACTACACATATGCACATCTAATCATCTGAAAGGGCCTTTAACGGGGCCCATGTGTAGGGGAGCATTGCCACAGCGGGTGGTTAAACGAAGGCCCACAATGATGGTGGTTTTCTGCTCTATTTTCAAGGCCGGGCATCGACAGACTAGCGACTTTGCTAGGGATCGATGAGAGTTTAGCCTTTAGAGCTCTTGATAAAACCATAATCTTTGGACATTGGCTTTCAAAAACACAGAAATTGGCATTGGCCTCCAGGGCTTTTCTTTTGAAAAAGGCTTATACTATATCCTAGTAGACTATTTTCAAAAGAGCAAAAAAAATCTTTTCCTAAAATCCTTTTCGCAAAAAAGTTGGCTTTGAGGTATTTTCACATGGGGCTTTACCGCTTTCCTCATGTGCTTTACAGCTTTCCTCACATGCTTTACAACTTTTCTCACATGCTTTATTGCTTTCCTCATATGCTTTACAACTTTCTTTCACATGAAAACATAGGGTAGCAAAATTTAATTTTTGCTACACCTTTATATGCTTTCATATATATATATATATATATATATATCTGCTGTGCTTTGAAAAATTCTTTCCCTTTCACTAAGGATTGCAAGACATATACACATTTTTGAGTTAAATTTAGGCTCCGCACTGCTAGCGTAGTCACATCTCTTTGGGGATTTCATCACCCAATCTGCAGATGCCCAGACACAAACATCGGCAGTGTTACCTATAGTTATATCTGGGGCTGAATTTGTAGGCACTTCTGGGTCCATGGGGGGACAGGAGTAGCTGAAAAGGCCCCCTTGATCCTTCCTGCCTCACAACATCCATGAAGGGAGGGGTATGGCGATTGAGTCCCCCTAGTATAGGAATAAGCTACCAGTTAAGCCTTTGCATATAGTTGGCCTAGTTATGTCAAACCTGTGAGGACTAGATCAAGCCCAGAGCCCATCAGGACTAGGTGAAGCCCAAAAAGTGAACATCTGAGCCTAGGAAAGGATACCTTTCTAGGACTAGAGGTCAGGGGAAAGTATTTTGTAACAGGTGCGCCCTTTTGCATGCATCGAAGAAATTGTGCTTTACTCAAGGTTCTTTCTATCTTGCTTGCACAACATCCATGATTAAACCCTAGGAAAAGCAACCCCAACTACTTATACATGCTATCCCTAAGGGTTTACAACCCTATAAGGGCATTCATGCATACACTAAATGACTCTGTCAACTAATTGTGCAAAGATAAAATTTGTAGCAAGTAGCCAAAACTCCGTTCAGGAGGAAACGCAGCCAAAAAGTTGTCAAGAATTCCAAAGCATCAAGAGTTCAAGAGCTTTCCTACCAAAGATCCAAAAAGATTGCCTAGAAGCTTGAATCATCAAAGAGATCGCAAGATGTCAAATTGGCCAAGAAGATCCAAGATCCAAATTGCCAAGATGGCAAGATTGCCAAAGGTCCTAGATGTCAAGAATCCAAGGGCTCCCCCAAGAGATCCAAGTGTCCCAGAGCTACCCTAAGAAGTCCACATTGTCAAAAGCCGAGCTTTTCCTCGTTATTGCATTTCCTTGTATTGTAAAAGGCCCACTGTTAGAGCCGATTAGCCTAGTGTTGTAAAAGTAAATCTTGTACAAGCATGTAATCAAAAGAAGGGTCCTTCTCGCATTGTTGAGCATGTCATGAAAGTTTCGGTTACTTGCCAATCTTATGCATTAATCTTGCATCATTGTAGAAACTCACCATGATAAATACCCAATCAAGGGTGTAAAGCCATTTTTTTTTATGAAAATGGTAGGTGCATGTTAAATAACAAGGACATAAACTAACTTGATTTTGGTGTTGTGTTTCCACATTGTTGAATGCACCCCGTTTCATTCACCTCCCATTCTTTCTCAGGTTCAAAAGATTGCTAAAAAGAAACAGGCTAAGCTACCGCCACGTCGTGATCCCATCGTCACTATGTCTCGCGTAAGAGAGATGTCTACTAGTGGTACTTCTCCCCATAAGGAAAATGCTCAGGAAATTACTCTTCTAAAGGAGCAAGTGTCAAAACTGATGCCCATGGTGCAACAACTGGTTGTAGGAGGAGGACAGAACTCCTCTAGCCATAGTCAGGGAGGTCCTCGAACTGAGAGTGAAAATCAGCCCCCACCAATATAGATCAAGGCCACAATGTACCGCCCCAGGGCAATGACCAAGAAATAGATCCTTCTAAGGACAAAAACCCCGAATCTAGGTATGGCCAAGTAAAGAGCGAAGTGGAAACCCTGATCGGAAAGCTTTGAATCATAGAGGGCTCTAGCACCCATGGAAGCATTGATCTAGATAGTATGACTAACTTTCCTCAGGTCATTATGCCTCCCAAGTTCAAGGCACCAAAGTTTGTCAAGTATGATGGTACTGGAGACCTTTGCGTGCACTTGTGCATGTTCTGTAGGAAGATGACTCCTTATAGGGATAATCACCCTTTGCTTTGCCAGATTTTCCCTGATGGTTTGGTCAACCCCGCGGCCACATGGTATGCGAGATTGGAAAAGACCTCTAGTTGGAGGGAAATGGTCAACTCTTTCTTAGAATACTAGAGGTTCAACACCAAGATAGCTCCCGACCGAATGGTCCTTATGAGAACAGAGAAGAAGAGTGGGGAGTCTTTCCGAGAATATACTTAGAGGTGGCGTGAGCTAGCTATACAAGTGCAACCCTTCATGATGGAAAATGAGATAATCAAATGGTTCATTGACAACCTTAAGCCTTCTTACTACGAGAAGATGATTAGCACCTAAGTCACTTATTTGCTAGCCTTATCCCTATTGAGGAACGTATTGACGAAGGTATTAGGATCAAGAAGATCATAGATCCCAAGTCTTTGAGTTCCATGGTTGAACAATAAGTTAAGAAAATGACTAGCAGCAAGACTAAGGAAGTTGAAATTCATATGGTCGATAATGCGTCAGAAAGGCCTAGGTATTACTTCTACTTATATAACCCAAGCTACTAGACCTTATCAGCAACATGTTTAGTTTACTCAAGTACCTCACCAAACCTTTAATTAGAAAGGGAGGCCAGACCCACCTCATCCCCATAAGAGGGAAAACCAGACGTACACTCCGTTACCCATGCCCATGGCAAATCTTTACGCTTACCTACTGGAAAGGAAGCTAGTGACCTTGATGTTTTACAGGCCTAGAGAAGGCCCTTTATCACCTGGTTTTGATCCATCCAAGAAGTGTGAACACCATTTTAGGGTCAAGGGGCATACCCTTGAAGAATGTTACCATTTGAGGGACTGTGTCCAGGATCTCATTGACAACAAGTTGATATAGTTTGATAATGCAGCCTCTTCGAATATCATCACCAACCCTTTGTCTCCCCATCAAGAAGGGAATGTGAATGCCATCATCACAGTGGAAGAAAGGGTTTTGGATTTCTCCTCATCATCATTCCCATGGAAGGCTCTGCTTCAAGCCTTGGTCCAAAAGAGCCACCTTGATCTTAAGGGTATAGGAACCTCGGGATTTGATTGGGGAATCTGCTCATTCTGTGACAGTGAAGACAGGCATGCCCTGTTTGATTGTACAGTGCTCCGAGCACAGTTTCAGAATCTAGCTGACCTCAGTATTATCTAGATTGAAAAGAAAATTGTGTGAAGAGGTGATTGCATGGAAGCCAGCCTATGTCCTCTAGCTACCCAGTTAGGAACTAGTTGCAATGCTATATCAGTTAGGCCTTATTGGGACGAATATCTACAAAAACGCCTTGGTAAGGTTACTTCAGCACCTACCTCTTCAGTAGTCATTAAAGAGATCATAGAATCACTTGCGGATTTAGGGTCATTAGATTCAGGAAAAGGGTAAACCCCGCCAGCCATCAAAGGATTCACTCCTCTAGTTCTTGCTTTGCCTGCAGTCTTAGAGCCAGCTTCATCATCAGTATAGGAAAGAACTGCCATTGTTCCCGCTATCCGAGGTTTTGATCCTCTTATTATGTCGAAGCTTGCCTCAGGAGTCTCTGGGGTATCCTGCTCAAAAGCCTTTGAAGCCATTCTGCCAAGTCTAGTGGTCATTAATCTGAAGACGTTCTCTAAAGCGCCCAATTTGCAAACTCAAGAGGGTGTTATCATTCGCATGCCGAAGCCGTTCCCTTATAAAGATAGCCATCGTGTCCCATGGAAGTATGATGTGTCCTTGATCTCCAGGAGGTCTGCTCCAATATCTATTTGGGTCTATCTAGGCTTATTAGGAGTGGCCGCTGCTATACTTCTAAGGAATTATAAAAAATGAGGAAAGAGATTGGTAAGGGTATAACCTAACTCGTCAGGAAGAGGGTCACAACCGAAGAAGCTGAAGAGTTTTTGAAAATTATCAGAAACTTAAAATACAGTGTGATTCAGCAACTAAACAAGTCGCCAGCTCAGATTTCCATCTTGGCGCTAGTGCTATCCTCTGATGTCCACCGCAAGGCTCTCTTGAAAGTCTCAAAAGAGACGTATGTCCTTTCAGGTGCCATAAAATCTTCCTTTGAGGGTATGGTTTTGACGGTGTTGGTCACAAACCAGATTTCCTTTATAGATGATAAGTTACCACTAGAAGGTAGAGAGCATACTTTGCCTATGCATATTATGGTAAAGTGTAAAGATATGATCGTCTCTAAAGTACTAATTAACAATGGATCAGCCTTGAATATTTGCGCGATGTTTACTATAAAGCATTTGAATGTGGATACCTCTCATATCCGCCTTACCACCATGATCATTAGAGTCTTTGAGGGCATTCTCCGAGAGGTGCAAGGCGAGATTGAACTAATAATTGGAATTGGCCCCATGTTTTTCATGGTAAACTTCCAAGTCATCAAGGAGGATTCCCTATATAATATGCTCCTAGGGAGCCCTTGGCTACATGCGGCAGGTGCAGTTGCTTCTACCCTTCATTGGAGGCGCAAGTTCCCATCCGAGGATTTGTTGATCACTATTATGGCTGAAGAACCCCTGACCATCTTTAAGGAGACTTCTGTCCCCTACATTGGTGCTAATGCCTTTTCGGAGGCAACTTTTCATAGTTTCGATCTAGACTCCATGATTTCCAGAGCTTCAGAACTCGAGTCAACATGGACCTCCGCTACTTTAATGGCTGCCAAGGAGATGCTCAAATTTGGCTACTAGTTAGGCCAAGGCCTCGATGCTTTAGGACATGAGAAAGCTGCTTTGATTGAACTCCAGACAACAAAGGAGGTTTTGGTCTAGGCTACGACCCCTTCGATGAAGAACTTTTCCAAGCTTCTAGAGGAAAGAAAAGGAAGTGCATTAGCCAAGGGATGTCTATTCCCTACATCAGGGTCACTTTTTTGGCTTTAGCCGAGGTCATCAGATCAAAAGTGGTACAGGGATCACGCGAGGAGGAATCAGATCTGGCTTGTCTCTTCCGTCTATGCCCAGAAGAATTCTCGGTGAATGCCATCATCCCCAGGGGATGATTTGACTTCTACTATTAGGCCTTGTGTGCTAGGCGAGACTGTAGGCCATTGGACTGTCGAGCCCTACTTTGTGGTTGCACCGGCTGAGTAAGGAGTATTCCATCATCGTGTGGTTGGTCTTCCAATTGCTTGAAAGAGTTGGAATAGTATATCTAGTTTGTTTTGCATGTTTATTTCCTATTTCTTGCATTCCTTGTTTGCATTTCTCCAGTTTATTTTCCAAAAAGAGTGTTTCCCTTTTTATCATTATCAGGCATGAACTTTGTTATCCCCTATCTATAATCCATTAATGAAACTATCACGCGTATTATTCAGGAAATCCTTGCATTTATCTTTTTATTTGCTTTCCTATGAATATGTGTGTGCAAATTGTCTTATATTTCTCTGTATATGTTTTGTTTTATAGGATTTATTTTGATTCCCAAGCGGGTATATCGTCTTGTTGCCATAATGAGGATATTAATGATGTGAATGAGACAAAAGAGTTGGAGCATGATATTGAAGGATTAGAGGAAATTCTGAATTTGCCTCATGATATTTTGGAAGCTCTAAACAGAGAAAGCGAAGGGTCCAAGCCTAACATAGAAGAAACAGAAGTGGTTAACCTTACTGATGAAGGCAAGAATGAAAAACCCATCAAGATTGGGGTAAAATTTCCTAAGGACTTGAAACGTGAGCTTATAGCGCTACTCAAAGAGTTCAAAGAGATATTTGCTTGGTCCTACCAAGATATGCTAGGATTAGATACTGAGATTGTCGTGCACAAAATTCCAGTTAAGCCTGAATGCCCCTCAGTGTGGCAAGCCCTTCGAAGGATGAAATTTAGATCATTTTGAAGATCAAAAAAGAAGTAGAAAAGCAATTGAAAGCCAGTTTCCTTATTGTGATAGCCTACTTAGATTGGGTTGCCAACATTGTTCCCTTGCCTAAGAAAGATGGGAAAGCAAGCATGTGTGTCGACTACAGGGATTTGAATCGGGCTAGCCCCAAGGATAACTTTCCATTGCCACATATCGATACCTTGATCGATAATACCGCTACCAACATGTTCTTCTCCTTTATGGAAGGATTCTCAGGCTATAATCAGAAGATGGCTGAGGAGGACAAAGCTAAGATAGCATTCACCACACATTGAGGAACTTATGTGTATGATGTCACACCATTCGGCTTAAAGACTACTGGTGCTACTTATCAGCAAGCCATGGTAACCTTATTCCATGATATGATGCATAAAAGGATTGAAGTCTATGTGGACGACATGATTCTAAATCCCGCACTACTAGGGATCATTTGGTAGATTTGAGAAAGCTGTTCAAACGCCTTATCAAGTACAGATTGAGACTAAACCCTAACAAGTGCATCTTCGGAGCTAGTTCAGGGAAATTACTCGGCTTTATAGTCAGCCAAAGAGGAATTGAAGTGGACCCAACAAAAGTCCAAGCTATCCAGGATATGCCGACACCGCACAATGGGAAACAGATTCATAGCTTCTTAGGCAAAGTCAATTACATACCTCGTTTCATAGCACAGTTGACCGCCACATGTGATCCACTCTTCAAGCTCTTAAAGAAAGACACAAAGATAGAATGGACAGATGAGTGCCAAGCAGCCTTTGACAAGATCAAGCAATATTTGTTGAACCCTCCTGTTCTGGTTCCCCTGACACCGGGATATCCATTGATCCTTTACCTAGAGGTACAAGAAACCTCCATGGGCTGCATGTTAGGCCAAGTGGTTGAGCCCGACCAGAAAGAAAAAGGGCGATTTACTACATAAGCAAGAAGTTCACTAGTTGTGAGATTAACTACATCGCCATTGAAAAGAATTGTTGCACCCTAGTGTGGGCATCATGCAAGTTGCAGCAGTATATGCTCTACTACACCACGCATCTTATTTCCTACAGATCCCATTAAGTACATCTTTGAAAAGCTAGCTCTTACAGGGAAGATTTCTCGTTGGCAATTGTTGCTTTCTGAGTTTGACATCGAATTTGTTACAAGAAAGGCCATCAAGGGCCAGATTATATCCAACTGCCTAGCGGGCTAGCTGCTGAATGATCTAGGGCTTTCAGTTGCTCTCTTCCTTGATGAGGATGTCATGGCACTGAAGGCAGAACCATGGCATTGGAAGCTTTATTTTAATGGAGCCACCAATTCTACCGGAAATGGAGTGGGAGTAGTTTTAGTTTCCCCCAGGGGCCAACAAATCCTTGTCTCAGTCAAGTTGAATTTTGATTGCACCAACAACATCATGGAATAGAAGCATGCATCGTTGGCCTGCAAGTGGCCTTATAGTTCGGCGCTTATGACTTGAGCATCTTTGGAGATTCCCTATTGATCATCTCCCAAATCGAAGGAAAATGGAAAGCCCGAGACACCAAGTTGATTTTGTATCAAAAATGCATCAACCGCTTGATTTCAAAGTTTTGAAACATCACCTTTGCCTATTTGCCTCGGGCATACAGTTAGTTTGCAGACGCCTTGGCTACTCTGGCTAGCATGGTTAAGTTGTCAGAAGGAGATGATATGCGGCAATTGCACATAGAAGTCCATGGCATTCTAGCCTATTGCATGAACATCGAAGAATGCATGAGTGTTAAAGTTGAAGCCGACGGAAAGCCATGGTACCATGATATCAAGAACAATGAATACCCGCCCGGTGCAATGGACAGTGAAAAGAAGTTTATTCGGCATATGGCCTCTCAATTTTTCTTAAGTGGAGAAGTCCTGTACAAAAGGAACCACAATTCTATCATAAGAAAATAAAATTTCCAAAGCATGATGGGCTTGCATTATAAATGGGGCATTGATCTTTGTGTTTAAATTGTTTGTGAGACCATTTTCATAAGGTCAAATAAAGCACAAGAAGTGGACTAGCCTTACAAAATTCATGAACAACCTATGCTTAAGTCCAAATGAGGCTGAGAGGGTGAGATGGGTGACTTGTAATTGGATTCAAAACCCAAAGAAAAAGAAAGCGAAAAAAAAAAAAAGAAAAAAAAGAAAAGAAAAAGAAAAGAAGAATGTTGGGCTTGGATCCAAGTGAGGAAAGATGAGAGTGCAAGAAGTGTGAATGATGTAATTGGGCTTTAAGCATAGGGAAAACATGAATTTTGAAAGATTGATATAGCTCATTCTATTTCTAAGCCCAAGATAATGAAGTGATACAAGACTTAGAACACAAATGAGGCATACATTTAGTCCACATTTTGATGTAAGCAAGAAAAGTTGATTAAGACGTTAAGTCCAAAAATTTAAAAGACATTGGGAGAACATATTTATTTGATCAAATTTTATTTTAGGCACAATAATACTCCCTACTCAAAAGAACTTCCTAAGCTCACTCAGTTTCAATCACCTACACCTAGTCGCCTAAAGGAAGTTGACACTATTGTACTAAAAGACATGGTTGGAGCTACTAGTGAGGCAATTGAGAAGATTACCCAAATGTTGGCTAAGCAAGGAGAAATGCTAGCACAATTGGGAAATCGCCTAGGTTGTTTGAAAGAAGGAAGAAGGAAGAAACTCGAACAAGATAAGGAAGGGGAGGAAGATGAATTTAATCATGAAAAGGATGGGAAGATAGACAAGATAGCTATTGAGACCGCCATAATGATGGAAAAGATGCAAAAAGCCTTGAGGTGGATTGGGCTCAACCCCATTGGCGCCATTACCTCCTAAGTTCAAGATTTTTGATGCTGAAAAGTTTGATGGAAGTGATGATTTAAGGCAACATATTCGACAATATTTGAGCTTGGTTGGAATGAAGGGATGGATGAGAAGCAAGCTTTGTGTGCCTTCCCCATGTCTCTCACGGGAAATGCATTGAAATAGTACTACAACTTGGATCCAAGCAAGACTAAGGTGTGGAATGAGCTAGTGGATTTGTTTGTGGACCAATTCATCTTCATCGCTATGATTGATGTGACTTTGAGAGATTTGGAGACTACTAAGCAAGGGTTCAATGAGACATTTTCTGAGTATATGATGAGGCGGAAGAACAAAGTTTCAAGGATGGTTAATAGGCCAAATGAAAAAGGACCAGATTAACATGATTATCAAGAATTTGCTTCTAGCATACAATAATAGGCTTCTGTCATTGCCTATCAATTCCTTTGTGGAGTTATGTGATTGTGGTATGAGAATTTAAGATGCCATTAACACTAGAAAATTGGACCTAAATAAAGCCAAGCATCAAGCCAAGAAAGTATTCAATGAAGGAGAAATGGGTGGTGCTCTCAACAATGTGAATGTTATTCTTGCTCAACTGCAAAAGAGGGTGTTTGATGATCTCCAAATGCCTTTATTAGAAGTATTAGCAGTCTTGATTGGGGGGGGGGGGGGTGGGGGGGGGGGGGGGGGGGGGCACCTCAAGCCACTTGATCCTACTCCTTTTTTGAATCCAATTCAACCAAATTGGAATAGAAATGACTATTTTGCATTCCATCAATGGATAGTTCTCAAGACAAATAGTTGCCTAAGGTTGAAGCATGAAGTTCAAGATTTGATAGATCAAGGGGCGATCGCCAAGCCACAACCTCAAGAAATGGGCGAGTGAGAAACAAGCAAGAATGAATAAAAGGATGTGCCTAAGATATTTGATCCATGTGAAGACCTTTGCTAGAGGATGAGTCATTTCAACTTTGTTGAGTCTTTTTCAATTGTTGTGTCTCCAATTTATCGAGTCTATTTAAGTCTTTTTCAATGTTGTGTTGTTGAGTCTTTCCCTTATTTTGTTGTTGAGTTATGTTCCTTTGAATTTTCAAATCAACGTTATTTCACTTTCAATAAAGACGGCCATTCAAATATGACATGTATCATGTGATCTCTTTAACTAGTTTTGAAATGAATGAATCTTTAAACATAAAAAACATTGGTTAATCCAAATAAGGAATCAAAAGATGAGATCATCTTAGTTCATTCAATCATAAAGAGCAAGCATGAATGTGAGAAAGAGCGTGAGAGAGAAATTAAAAAAAAAACTTTGATCAAGTGAGAGAGTACACAAGAATGAGAATGATGAGTGATGAGAGATTCCTTAAAGAACAAACCATAAGTGAGTTCAAAGATGGGAAAGAGAAATTGAATGAATAACTTGTTGTTTCACATGGATGACACTACGGTGATGAGAAATTGATGAGATGAAAAGGCTAATGTAGGTTTGGAAAGGCTAAGCAATCAAGGTTGAAGGGATGAGAAGCCATCTTTCTGCTACCCTTTTTACAATGAGAGATTATTTCCACTTGCTAACCCTGTTAAGCCTAAATGAATTCTTTCTTTATACCCATGCCAAGAGATTACCCCTTACACTAAGGGCATATTCTTAAGAGATGGTGATTTGAAAGGTAACCCCTTAACATTAGGGGTATACTCTAATATTTGAAAGGATCAACACTATTATAGGGGCAAGTTTTGTGGTTGAATGATAGAGGGATGTGATGATGATTTATAAATGAAAAAAATACCCCTTTTTCCCAACAAGGGGCATAGAAAAAAGAAAAAGAAAAAAAGAGAGAGAATAACAAAGAAAAGAAAAGGAAAAGGAAAAGGAAAAGGGGAGATACAAGAAAGAAAGAGAGGAAAAGGGAATGAAAGTGAGAATTAAAATGGACAAGGAAAAATGGATGAAAAAGAAGAAAACAATGCAAGCACGAGATGAGTAGTAATCCTTGGCAATTAGGATACCTTGAGAATAAAATTGAATTTGAGCCTCAAATACCTTTTCTTTCTTAAGCTTTAGAATCTTAGCCTCGTTATGATCCAAAAACAAGTCCTCTCTAATCAGTTGAGATTTTTTAGCCCTATGAAATTTGGAAAGCCTAGCCTTAGTATTGAAAAGAAAAAAAGAGAAAAAAGAAAAGGAAAAAAAGAAAGAAAAGAAAGAAGAAAGGCCCACTAGGTTGAAAACTTGAAAGGGCAGCTTAGACTGAAGTTAGGGCACCTTGAAAAGAAGTGAAGAAGAGCAACAAGGAAAATGGTGAACTCACTCCAAGCTAGGGGAAAATCACGAATGAGAATGATAAAGGAATAAACACACAAGGGAAGATGAGACTAGCTCCATGCTAAAGACACTATGATGAGGAGATAAGAGAAAAGTGACCATACATGAGAGATGACTTGATTTAGGGGAATACAAGAAGAGAGAAATGAGAGAAGTGAGATGTGCATGTTAAACAAGGACAATGATCGAGTTGACTAGAGATGATCAAATTTTAAATTCGTATTTGGACTAATCAATGAAGATGGTAGGTGATTCATGCAAAATTAGTTCAAAGAGAATATGCATTGATGTGCAAAATCACTTGGATCCATGATCACTTGTTTTTTTTACCTCATTTCTTCAATTCCTCCAAATTTTCTTCAAGGTCCTCTTTGTATTCAAATCATGTTGTGCTTTACTATCTCTAAACTCTTGTTATGCTTGAAGCTTCCTTAGTTTAGAGTCTCTTTCAACTTGTTGTGTTTATAAATATCCATTTGCCTCAAAACTCTTGTCGTGTTTGAAACTTTATTGGTCTAGAATCTCTTTCAACTACATTTGACCTACATCTAGAGGTGTTAGGAATTCTAGGGAATTGATAGTCATCCAAAGTCAAAAGGTGCATAATAAGTTAATGAAGTGAATGAATGATGTGTTGAGTAAATATGTGCCCCCATGAATAGAAAAGAATGCAATGAACCCATGACCTAATCAACTCTTCTTTGCTAATGCTCTAATTGGGAAAATGCTTTTTTTATAAGTCCAAAAAAATGGGAAAGAAAATTAAAAAAAAAGAAGGTGCAATGTTGAAAATAAAGAAAAAAGAAAAAAAAAATTGAAAGATGAATATCCAAAAAGAAATGAGGAATTGGAAAATGAGAGAAGAAAAAGAGAGGATAAAGATGAAGATGAGAAAAGAGAGAATAAAAGAAAAGAAGAGAAAAAAAGAAAAAGAAAAAGGTAAGAGGAGAAAAAGAAATGATGAGAAGATAAGAATGAGAGATTATAAAAGAGAGGAGAGAGAAAAAAAAAAAAGAAAAGGAAAAAATGATGAGAAGATAACAAAAGAAGGAAAAAAGAAAAAGAAAAAGAAAAGAGAGATGAAAAAAGTGAAGAGAAGATTTTGAGGAATGATGTGACATGTTGTGCCTATGGTTTAGTCCTGATGTATTTGGACCAAATATGATGTGACTCGTTGTGATTTGTTCTGTCTTGATGTGTTTAGACCAAACTTGATGATGCCTATTGTGATTTGGTTTTATTCTAATGTGTTTAGATTGAACCTAATGTGAAGTGTTGTGATTGGTTCTATCCTGATGTGCGTGGACCTAACCTAATGCCATTCGTTGTACCTTGGTTTTGTCCTGATGTGTGGACCAAACCTGATGTGAATCGTTGTGTTGATGTGAGGAGAAATCTAAGAGATTCAAGGAAGCTTCAAAATTCAAAGATGAATTCAATAATTCAAGAGAGAGATTGGCGCTTAAGAAGAAAATCAAGAATTTCAAAAGTTTAAAGAGAATTTCAAAAGAAAAGATTTCAAGTTTCAAAAATTCAAGAGAGATTTCAAAAATGGAAGAAAGTTTTCAAAAATGGACAGATTTGAATGATGAATTTCTTAAATGATTTTGATTCCTTAAATAATGATTTTTTTTTGGAAATAAATGATATAAGTCTTGAAGATGTGTGATGTTGAGTCTCTGGAGCTTTTTTTTTTTTTAATGATATTGTTAGGACATATGTGGTTCACTTGTTAAAGAACATATGTCATTCTTTTATGAAATTGGCTAATCCTTTAACAAAATGCACTCAACTTGTAATTGGGTAGTTCTAGATGTTTTTAATATTTTAAGAAACAAGGTTTCAAGATCAAGTGTTAAAGTCATCAAGTCTGTTCAAGAAACAAGCTTAAGAAGTGCTGAATCATTAAAGCTCGACACCTACTCGATAGCTGCTTGACAGCTTCTATCTGTTGAGGTTTACTAAAATCAGAAATTCTGATATGATTTCTTGGGATCCGTGGATGTGTCTTTGGGCCTTCTTTTTTTCTAACCTTAGGCATATAAAAGGATTGTTTTAAGGGCCGTCAAAGGGTACACAAGTTGCACAAGCATTGAGCAAACTCTGTTCAAGCAAATTGTGACCTTAGACAAAGTTTTGCCCTAGTTCATCTCTTCTGAAGAGATTGCTGTGTATGTACACCTTTGGGTTTTGTGACCAAGCATCTTCTTGATCTGCATTGTGGATGAATTGAAGAACTTTGCAACCAACAACTCTTTTTAGTTGGTGATTGAAGTTGCGTACTGGGATCCGCGCATTGGTTAGTCACGTACTTAGGAGCCGTGCATCAAAATGGGGAAACTGTCACTACAGAACAAGTCCAATTCGGTATTGGGGTAAGGGTTCAACTGTAAATTGGTAAGGTACTTGGGATTCCTTTACTTGTAACCGCTTGTTGTGATAATAGTGGAGTTTCAAGAGTGGTGACCTAAAAATCACCCAGTAGGGTTTTTGCCATCAGGTTTTCTCCATTCATAAACAAATCACCGTGTTATTTATTTTCCACTGCATAATTAGTTTATTGGTGATTTGTTTGTGTTACCACGCGTTTGCATGTTAAATTGATTAATTAATAACTTGACTAATTAATTAATTAATTTAATCACAAGGGGTCAATACGTTTTTGGCCTATCAAGTGGTATCAGAATAGGCACACTCTGATTAGGTTTAATCTTTGTTGTGTTGATCCATTGACCCCTATTTGTCATGGATAGAGGACAGTCATTAATCATACCTCTTTTATTTGATGGCACTAACTATGCATACTAGTAAGTATGTATGAGAGCTTTCTTGTAGTCTTTAGATGAAAAGGTGTGGAAAGCTGTCGAGATTGGTTGGACCAAGCCAAAAGAAGCGCCGGCCGATTGGGATGAAGCAAAGATTAAGGCAGTAAACTTCAACAGCAGAACGTTGAATGCCTTATTCAGTGCAGTCACCAATGAGGAGTTTAAGGAGATATCCTCCACAGAAACTACAAAGGAAGCATGGACCATCCTCCAGACAACCTATGAGGGTACAAAGGCTGTCATGGATTCAAAGTTTCAAAGACTCATTACAAGCTTTGAAGAAATAAAGACAGAGGAGGATGAGTCGTTCGGTGAGTTCTATGCTAAGTTCAAGGACATAGTGAACTCAACTTTTAATCTTGGGAAAACCATTCCTGAACCCAAGATTGTGAGGAAAGTGCTCAGATCTCTACCTGAGAGATTCCATGCGAAGATTACTGTTATAGAGGAATCAAAGGACATTGACAAGATTCCTCTAATTGAGCTGGTTGGAAACTTGCAGACCTACGAACTAGGATTATCTAGGATTGGCAATTCGGGTAAAGGCAAGAGCATGGGCTTGAAGGCAAAGAGCAATGACACAAATGTCTTTCGATGATAAAGATTCCAAGATGAAATCCTACATTACAAGGCAGTTCAAGAAGTTTATGAAGAATGCCAATGGGAGGAGTTTCAATAAGGACTGTAGACAATCTAGTTCTTTTCAGTCTAAGGGTCAAGACAAAGGGAAAAAGGATGCTAAAGATGGCGGTCAGTATACTGTTCCTGCAGGACCAAAGTGTTTTGGGTGTCATGGATTTGGTCACATGAAGCAAGAATGTCCCACAACATATCTCAAGAGCATTGGAAAGAGTAAGGCACTTGTTGCAACCTTAAGTGACACTGAGCCTGAAAGTGATTCCAACAATGAGGATGATGGAATATTAAATGCCTTCACTGCCACAATCAATCCTACTGAAGGGATTGTTGAAGAAGTGGACGAAGAAGAAGAACTGGTGGAGTCTAAATTTGAGAAGATGTGATGATCAAGATGATATCCATACAGCCTATGAGAATCTTTACAAGCTTTCTGAGAAGCGTGAGAAACTGTATAAGCTGGCCACCAAGAAGCTCAGTGATGTGGAGCTTGATCGTGAGGAGCTTTCCACAAAGTTTGATGAAGCTAATCAAATGATTGGTGCACTGAGGTTTGAGAACAATTTCTTGGCGGAGAAGACCAAGAAGCTTAAAGCGGAGCTGTTTCAAGTCAGAGCTCAATTGGAAAGGACTTCAAGTGCAAAGCTTGATGAGATGCTTAGCATTCAAAAATCTGCTTCAAATCGAACAGGTTTAGGGTATGGTCTTTCTTCCTCTAATATTGCTTCTACTAGTGCTACTGTTTTTGTTTCTCCTGCTAATAATACTGAAATTGAGAATACTGATGTTAAAACTGAATTAGCTAGTGAAAACTTAGACAAGGGTAAATCTATCTTAGAAGCACCCCCTAAGCAGGATAAGAAAAATGTTAAAAACCTTAGGGCTAAGAAGGCTAACTCTTGCCTAAATAGAAGAAACAGCATCTTTGTCATCATTGTGGAGCTGCCGGTCATACTTGACCAAATTGCTGGCATGATCGCATCTAGAAGCCAGAATCAGCTTCAATCCTCTCTTGCTCCTCTTGGTGATCTTCTCAAAGCGCTCATGTTCCTTTCAAACTTGAACGGTTTCAATTCTTCCCCCTCATCGCTGGTTCAAGGGTTTAATCAAAGGAAAGGTTTTTTCAAGGTGTCAAAGAAAAATGACTCTAAGTGATTTTATCACTTTCTTCTATCTTTTTGTTTTTGTTTGCTGCATTACTTGTATGTTTTGCATTTATTTTGAGTCAGTATAGTTTTATGCTTTGCTTGTTTAACATGCTTTGCTTGTATGTTTTGCATTTATTTTGTTTAACATGTTTTTGCTTGTTTGTTTTTTAGTTTTGTTTATTTTGTTTTTCATATAAAAAAATGAAAAAAAAAATTGAAAAATTAGAAAAATGTAGTGAACTAGATTGTCAAGAACTCTCTCTTGTACATTCGAGACTGCATAAATCCTACATTGGGGCAGTTTATCTTTAAGCACCTCATTCAGCACCTCTAGATATCTTGAGCCACATTTTCTAAAGCCTGGTTTACCCGGTTTAGGGGTCAGTTCAGCCCTGGTAATCAGAGTTCACAACAAAAAGACGCTAGAGCCCATTCTCAGCCATGTGGTAGCTTTTTTAGCTTATTTTGAGGACGAAGGGAGTCATTTCCCATAAGGTCACCCCAAGAAGCCTGTCTTTGAATCATTAAGCCCGCTTAGGCAATAACAGGAGCAATCAGTGCATACAACCTCATGGCGTGTTTAAGGAGATTTCATTCAGAATGTCTATATTCATTACTAGCATTTGGTATGTTTTATGAAGTCGAGGCCATTTTCAGCTAGTCTGTAGGCTTAGAACCCCGCAAAACCCTAAACTGGGGCAATTTATTTTGCCTGGTTCCCTCCCCCTTGTCCAATATACAAGAATAGGCCCATCCCACTGAGGATGTGTCTCTCATGTTGAGAATCGCATGAAACCCTAAACTGGGACAGTTTATTTCATGCAATCTCTCCATTCTTTCTTCCCTCTAGTGAGAAGATCATTGTCAAAATCCTTTGATAAACCTGTGAAGCTATGGTGCAATACAAATGAGTGTGACATAAGCTGGTTCAAAACCACCATCCACGATGAAAATGTGATAGTGTAGGCATACATCAGCTGGCTTTGAAAGGCGACACCCAGAATTATACATGTAAGTCCTACCTAAAGGCTTTGTTTCTTACACACATTAGTAGCCTTCTAAAAGGCAATTTCTAGAATCATACATGTAAGCCCTACCAAAAGGCATTGCTTCTCACATATGTCTACAGCCCTCTCAAAGGCGATTTCTCTATGGTGATACGGCAGCCCTTTCAAAGGCGATTTTCTAGAGTCATGCATGTAAGCCCTACCAAAAGGCATTGTTTCTCACATATGTCTACAGCCTTTACATATGTCACATAAGTCCTAACAAGAGCCATTGTTTCATACATACCATAAAGCAAAGAGATAATATCATAGATCAAGGCCCACTGTGGGGCAATACAATACACACATGTCCAGGCCTATCTAGAGGTAATGAATAATGTACATACATAAATGGCCCATCATGGGGCAATGTCTACAAGATACATGAAAAATACATACAGGCCTATGCAGGGGCTACATCATGGTACAACAAAGGCTAACCCTACTAAGAATTGTCATCCCTAATATATTGGTAAGTATTGTTATCATCATCATCATTGTTGTTGGTAAAAGGGCCAATGGAAGGACCTGCATCACCTGAAGTGCTTGGAGTATACACTGGGTCCTAAGAAAGCCCTTGAGTTTGAGTAAAAGAGTCCCAACTACTTGGTGGACCAGGAGGAGCGGGCATATACCGGGGCTCGTATGGAGGAATAATGGGCCCCCTGCTTGGAATATGAGATGAAGGCGAAACAGGAATACGAGCCGTTCATAACTCTCCCATCAAAATCATGGTATAGCAATAAAGCATGGCTAGCTCACTCTGAAACTGGCTTCACTCTCTCTTTGCCATGGTAGCTCGAGCCTCCCTATATCTCTACTAGAGCTCCCTCTCCTGAGCTAATGCCCAAGTAGTCTCCCCCTGCATGTGTACCTCCTTAGTGACAGCAGTAGCCTCAAGCTCTGTCACTCTGGCCTGCAAAGCCTTTGCACGCAATCTCCACTTTGCTTCGAAGGCCACCTGAGCATGAATAATGCCTCCTAGCACTCTACCTTCACTCACAAGAACATCTCCAATGATAGGCCCCGTGGAGGACTCGCGAACCAAGTGGCATAATCCTTGGTGGTATCTACGTCGGCATCAAAAGAACTCGTTATGTACATTGAGTTATCTAGGACAACAGATTTGAATGACAAGCCAAGAAGAGGTAGATCTTTAGACACTCTAAAGACCGGCATGACCTGATGGAAGGTCCTCTCTGTAGAAAATACTCCCAACTCGACAAGGGCCAGAACCAGCGTCATATCCTCGACTGGCCAATGGCAATAGTAAGCTCTGGTTTCCCTAGCAGCGAGCCATTATAAGGGCAAACTACCTGTTGGTAAATCTAGTTTTGTGTCTCATACAAAACACACAGCGGAAGCAACAAACATGGATTTATTTCATCCAAGATTAATAACATGCATTATGTAAATTTCAAAATTTAAGAACAAGATAATGTACCTTGGTGCGGTAAAATTCAAAAAAAAAAAAAAGATTATAAGTACTTGCGAACACTTTTAATCTTCACTCCAATTCCACTTTACGTCCAAGAAGTGTGGTCTCTCAATCAGTTTCCAAGGGAGAATAATCAAGTTATTTCACTCACACATACACACCATTTCACAATGATGTCTCTCTTAAAAAAAAAAAAAAATTCTATATGTTTCTCCCTTTATAACTAACTGATCATCTGATTGGGCTGGCCTATTGGGCATTTCCAATTGAGCTTTAGTTTGTGGCTTGGAGTGAGACCAAAATGGACCAATAAAACACTAGTTCCAATGGACTTTGGGCTTTTCTATCAACTCTTGAAAAGTCCAAAGTTACCATTAATTATATTTAATACCACTATATAAATATAATTACACTCTAGACCTTATTAATAAATTATATTCCAGGACTTTATTATACATGCAACCCCTTCATAAAATATTTGTAGTAATACAAAGTCATAAATATAGACTACCACTTTGAAGATTACTACATCTTAATCCTTGAGTACCCGGTTTAATCATTTAAAGTTATTCATCATATATTTATGAAATCTAATTTCATAAATATATACTTTAGTAATTTCTTACCAAAGTGGTTAGGTCTAATTCTCTGAATAACTGAACCCATTAAACTTATCTCAAGAGAATATTTTATATCTCCGTTAAGAGATTATAAATTCCATCTTGAGAATATATGTTCCATCAACACCGAATGTGGCTGCCCAACATACTAAGGTTTTGACCATTACTTTAGATCTCACTCTTGATATATCAAAGCAACCTACACTCCATGATCAAGTTTATTATTCTCTCAGGATTAAGAGTTCATATAAATAGAAGTCGCGAGATTTATTATTTATTTGACAGTCGTTAGGAGAATAATAAATCTCACAGTGGTCCAGTTTAATATGTCTTGACTCTTAAAACATATTAACATATCAACTAGAAGTCTCCACTTCCATGATCAAGACAAATCATCTTAGTTGATTGTTATAGTCTTCGCAAATAAAATGCCCAATTTCATCACCGACTACGAACTATAGTTCTGAGTTTACAAAGAACTTGTGATTTATATCTTTTGTGACTTTTCACATAAATCACGTACTATGCATCTCATGGACTATATGATAATGTCTGAATATTCATGTTACCATTATTTTAGATAATAATAAAACAACTTTATTAATCATAACATTAAGTCATACATAATGTCATATATAATAACGCACATAGCATTATACAATAGGATTTAAAGACACTATTCCTAACACTACCATCTCACCCCAAGTGATGTAGGCTAAGGCCGTAGAAATAGTAACTAGCTGCACTAGGACAACCCTGGTGATCGTATAGAGAGCCCAAGCATATGCTCAAGGATACACTGTCGCAGACAAACCTGTGAACCATGGTTGCAAGGCTGAGATGTACTTATATGCCCACCATGTCAAAATTTGCCAGCACCCTTCCAAACTCCTGAAATCTCACTAGAAAGCTTGCTTCAGCAAAGTGATGAAAAAGTCGTAAGTGATGGACCCCCAGTCATATCTCCCAATGTTGGAGACTGCTCTTATGGCCTACAACAGCTAGCAGGAAAATACCGACCGGCTGTTGCCAAAGAAGCAACTACTGAGAAAACACAGGAAGAACTATCGAAGATGAATATAGGTAGGTGCCACACCCTAGGGAATGCTACCCTGCAACCACTCAGTGCAAATCTGTGGCGACATAGTAGGCCCAAAATATCCTTTCATGTCTGTAGTCAATGGGAGAGGGATGCCCAAAAGCTCGTTGGCCACCTCAAATCTCATGTCATCAGTTGGAATTGGGTATCTGCCAAATCTAATGCCTAAGATAGCCGTCCAATCAAGAGGGAGGATCACATACTCCCCACAGCTCAAGTGAAAGGTACCCGTCTTAGCATGTAACCGCCGCACCAAAGCCTCCCTGATCTTGTGCCTCATGGTGTATGAGGGAAATCCATAGGAAATCCTTGAATCCCTATTCTCTCAGAAAATCTGCATACCTCCGGTGGGTCCTAGGAGCAAACAACAATCGAAGAAAAGTGGACCAAGCACCCCGACCCCAGATCTTGTCGGGCCCCTGCATTCAGAATTAGAAGCTATCCATTAGCACATGCATATAACAGGAATCTAAATGACAAGAGAAGAAATACAACATACATCTCCCTTCCGCGCCTGAGCGGAAGGATGATCATTCAGCCCGCGTTGAAGATGAGTGTCTTTGATGCCGCCATCCACAACTCCAGTACGAGCACTGGCCCCGACCTGACTTGGCAGGAACCTCAGTCTCAAATTGCGCCTTTAAGCGCCCAAGTCTGGCAAAACCTCTTCCCCAGAAAAATTAGCCTCTATGTCAATGAGCAGATCCTTGGCCCCTCTCCCTGTAGCCAGCCTGCGTCGTGAGAAAGCCCCACTGGAAGTGGGGCAGGACTTAGAGGAGACACTGGCTATCTCGATTGAACGCCGCCTTTTAGATCGGGTCTCCATAGGGATATTGCGGTGGGGCTGGTGTCATCACCTCTATGGTCAAAATGGCTCTGCAGAACTCGAGCTGCCCACTCGCTAGCCGAAGTGGTCTCATTATCAGATGAAGAGTCATCATGGGATGTAGCGTAATCGGGGGCATTTCCTCGGTCTCCCGTGGAACTAGCCTTTCGAGACATGATTTACAAAATAGTAAGAAATTCAGATACAAGTGGTAAGCCTATAGGTTAAATGGCAATACAAATGAACTAACACTTTTTCCTAAACATGTTATGCAGGTCTATGTCAAGCATATGATCTCACAAGAAAGCAGATTCTTACAAGCATTCTACAGTGGGTAAACCGGCGGCCGCGCCTTGGGCTCACATTCTACAGTAGGTAAGCCAGTGGCCGCGTCATAGGTTCACATTCTACAGTGGGTAAACCGGCGGCTGCACCTCGGGCTCACATTCTACAGTGGGTAAGCTAGCAATTGCGTCCTAGGCTCATATTCTACAGTGGCTAAGCCAGTGATTGCTTCCTGGACTCACATTCTACAGTGGGTAAACCGGCAGCCGCGCCTCGAGCTCACATTCTACAGTGGGTAAGCCAGTGAGTACGTCCTGGGCTTACATTCTATAGTGGGTAAACTAATGACTACGCCTTGAGCTCACATTCTACAGTGGGTAAGCAAGTGACTGCGTCCTAGGCTCACATTCACTCAAAAGTCAAGTTCTTGATCTACAGTAGGTAAACTAACGGTCGTGCCCTAGGCTTACATTCTATCTTGAGGTTAAGAAAGTGGTCGCACCGTACGCCTCACCATCACATAGCTACCAAGTCATTCAAAAGTTTCCAAGTTCCTGATCTACAGTAGGTAAACTAGTGACCGCGTCCTTGGCTCACATTCTATAGTAGGTAAACTGGCGGCCGCACCCCAGGCTCACATTCACTTAAAAGTTTTCAAGTTCCTGATTACGGTGGGTAAACTAGAGGCCGCACCCTTGGCTCACATTCCATCTTGAGGTTAAGAAAGCGGTCATGTCGTATGCCTCGCCATCACATAGCTACCAAGTCACTCAAAAGTTTCCAAGTTGGGTAAACTAGAGACCATGTCCTAGGCTCACATTCTACAGTGGGTAAATTGGTGGCCGCGGCCCAAGCTCACATTCACTCAAAAGTCAAGTTCCAGATCTATAGTGAGTAAACTAGCGGCCGTGCCTTAGGCTCACATTTCCACTATTCCCAACTACCCAGTAAGTCCCTTTACCTGTATCCTACATTTTATTTTCAGTATTTAAATTCCCACATATTTACGCACCCTTGTAACAAAAACAAAAAAAATATGTGCATTTTCCTAAGATAGCATGGCATAAATCATGGGAAAAAAAATATGCTTATGAAAATTCCAAAAATAAAATAAGCACTAGCATTCATCCTTAGTAGTATTACTACTAACATCTTGTAGAAAAAAGGAGACAAGAAGAAAAATAGATACTGACCTCAAGTGCTGAAAAGACTGAAACAACAGACTGAAGCTGAAAAGATGAACCCGCTTAGCTCCAAATCACTCCAGATTTCAGAGACGTGTCCAAAAAATATTTCAGAAGTAGTTGCAACAGATTGGTCCAGTCAGGTAAAGTTCGGTATTGATTTGTGAATAGTCTCCTCATGCAAATTTGTGGGGCAACAAAATTCAAAATCACATTTTTTATCTGACACCTCTCATTACACTCGAGATATTAGATAAAGAAGAGGTAGTTGTTGATACCGTATTTTGTCTGACCTCGATTTGCGTGCTAGACCCGAAAAATTCAAAAGTATTATTTTCTCTCCATGGGGTTGCAAGAACATCCAGAATGACGTGGCGCAACCTGTTCAAACATCAGAGTACCCAAAGTGCCTTTTTCAACTAAAATGACCAAAATGCCCCTAGTCAACCCTAGTCGATCGAAGATCAAACGAGGTTAAAATCCTCACAAAACAACACTTTTCATGGCATTTTAAAATTTTTTTATTTTATATATATATATATATATCAAACCCGAGCTTTTAGGAGATTTTTGGGCACTTTAACCAAGTTTAACACTAATTTGACTCTGGGTGAGGCGAAAAACCCTAATTTTGATCTGATCGTCAGAACGGATTGAAACCAATTCCATTGTGAAGATTATCAAATTCTCATTCCAACGACTATTCATATGTTGAAATTGGAATTAGAATGGCCGAGATATCAAGAAAACTGGGATAACGCACTGATCGATTCATTACTAACTTCCGAGAGCCATAACTTTTGATCTGACTGTTGGATTTTCATGATCCATACCTTTTCAGAAATAGGAAGTCAAAATCTTCCCTAAGATGTCAAGATCAACCTAATCCGTGACCTTCAGAAGGTGGCAGCCCTTTAATGGCCCTACAAGGGCCACCACCTCGAAAATCGTGTTGAGACTATAAAAGGCCCTAGCAAACCTTTAGACCAAAAAAGAAAAAAAAAAGAAAAAGAGGTCTCCCTGGTTCATGTGCTTAGCCTGAACGTCTTCTACACGTTTTTCCTCTCTTCCAAACACAAAAAACACATCAAAGCCTCTTCATTCTTCTCTCTTCACCAAAAAATACAAGGTATTGTTCTTATACCCAATCTTCTTCTCCTTGGTTCTACATCTTGGATTTGGGGTTTAGGGGTGTGGATGTAGCTTTCTAGCTACTATCCACACCCCTAACCTTCTAAATATTTTTCTAGCATTTATCTTGCTCTTTTTGCTTGAATAACATGATTTATTGCTTTCTTAGCACATTTCTTGCTTTATTTGTGTTTCTAGCCTAAATTTCCTTGCTTTTTATGCCTTATTCCATGTTTCAGGCATAAATCTACATTCGTACATGCTCATATGTTTAGATCTACATACTTTATGCTTTATGCTTTGTGCTTTATGCCATGTTTTCCTATGCTTTATTCCTCCTTTTGTTCTAGGTTGATATTAGGGTTACATGCTCACATGCTTGTATGATGTTGTTGGCTATGCCTTGCTTGGATCTATGTGTTTATGTGTTTATTTCCATGATATATGGTTAGATCCTTGTCTTCACATGCTTATATGCTTGGATCCATGTTGTTCCCTGCTTATGTGCTAGGCTTCTACATATTTACATGCATGTTTCTATCTCTATATGTCTAGATCTATGTTTTCACATGCTTGTGTGCTTGGATATATGTTCCCTACATGCTTTATGCCATCTTTCATGTGCTTGTGCGCTCCATGCTATGTTTGTGTGCCTAGACCTAGGCTATGTCTGTCATGCCATGTGCTATTGTAGCCCTTTTGTTCATTTTATCGAATTTTCTTGTGTTTTGGCCTATTGGTTTAGACCTAATCTAGACCCTATAGTTTTTGTCATCGTCCATACACCTTGGCCCACATAAAAGGGATTGGATCACCCCTATTTGCATGTGTATGCTTGTTTGTTTCTATGCTTTATGCTTGTGTTAGCCTTTTTAGTTCTAGACTTTACAACGCTTGATGCCCTTAGCAAGTTTATGGCTATGTGGTTACACTTGATGCCCGTGAGGCCTTGTTTGGATGTAACCATTTGGGATGCATTGCCATGATGCCGGTTGCTTCATGCATACCTTTCCCCCTTTCTGCTTCGTGTGATGATATGCTTGTCATGCTTGTTTGTGCCACCCGTTGGCTTTCTATGCATCTTTACATGCTTGGTTACACAATAAAGTTATAGACATTTGATCCAAACCTACATTTTCCCCTCACGGACACCACCTTTTGTTTGCTTTTTTGCTTGTTTGCCTTTTCGCTTGTTTGCTTGCTTTCTTGTTATTTGCTTGCGATGTCTATCTTGCTTATTTGTTCTATACCTCTTTCATATGCTCTTTGCATCTTTTCCTTCCATTGCTTGTCTGTTGGTTTCTTGTCTTTGCCTTTGCATGTACACACATGGAGCGAGGACGCATGGAGCTAGGGCACGGTCTCCCAGGCACAAGCAAAAAGGGGCGAGGATGCAAGCATGTGGATATAAGCCAAGCGGCTGTGTTCAGTAAGCTTAGGGGTCTAGCTTCTCCCATTTGGTTGTATACTCTTTTAAACCCCCTTTCTTCCTCCCTCGTTGCTCTCTTAGATGGGTTGTATTGGGTATATCATGCTATGTACCATTCATCCTCATCTCTAGAGTATGGCGACTTCTGTTTACTTTCCTGCACCTATATTTTAGGCCATGGTCTAGGGATGTAGACATTTACTTTCCTGCTCTTTATGCTTGCATTGTGCATGATGTATGTATATATATATCTGCTCGCCCCTTCCGATGTGATTGTCTCAGTCCATGTTACCCAAGGCGAAGCGATGCCTAATTTCCGCTACGAAAGTAAGGTGACATGTTGTTGGATTTTTCTGTGGAAATCTGGTACTTTGCTCGAATGCCTTAGGAAAGCGTAGATTGAGACCACACCCATTCAAAAACCAAACCTCAAAGCCCTCTATGCATGCAAAGCCCTAAATCCAATGCCAAAACCATGTTTTTTACTGCCAATCTCCAAAAATTAAGGTTTTATAAAAAAAAGGACTGTACTTGGACAGGCATTGTGGGGTGCCTAACACATTCCCCACACGTAACCAAACTTCCGAACCTAAGAATTAAGATTTTTTGCCACCCACATTAGATTAGGAAAAATGCTCTTTTTCTTAGCCTAGGATTGGTAATAAAATCAACTAGAAACAAGTGACAAATCACACCCTATAAAAACCCAATGATTGGTGGTAACTCCACTTACCTTTGGTAATCCCTTAAAATTTGGCCCAGTTTCCTACCACTAATGCCAAAGGTAGACCTACCTTCCTCCGCCGAGAGAGAGAGAGAGAGTACCCAAAGCCCTGTGTGAATCATGCCATACATACTACACACGCACACATCATATCATCCGAGAGAGGGCCTTCAACGGGTCCCGCATGTGCGGGAGTGTCACCACGAATGAAGGCCCACAACAATGGTGGTTTTTTGCTCCGTTTTCTAGGTTGGGTGTCGACAATGACATAATGAAATTCTTGGAGTTGGGGTATATCCAGATGGTGCCGACAAGAGAGAGCATCGTTCAATTAGGATGATGGCAATGCCATACATCTTATGTGGAGGACAGCTTTATAGGAGATCCTACGATGGTATACATTTTCATTGTTTAAAGAAAGAAGAAGTTGAGAAAGTTATGGAAGAAATTCATCAAGGGATTTGTGGTCCTCATATGAATGGGAAATGTTATTGAAGAAGATCTTAAGGATAGGGTACTACTAGAATACGACGGAGACCGATTGTGTAGACTTTGTGAAAAGTTGCCACGATTGCCAAACATTCACGAATTTGAATCACGTGCCACCTAGTGAGCTATAGAGCATGACCTCTCCATGGCCGTTCTTAGTCTGGGGCATCGACGTGATTGAAAGGATATCCCTTAAGGCCTCGAATGGATACGAATACATCCTAGTGGCAATTGACTTCATCAAGTGTGTGGAAGCGGCCTCTAACTCTGTATTAAAAGCCAACCATGTGGCTCGATTCATAGATAATAATATCATTTGTCAGTATGGGGTACCCCAAGAGATTATCTTTGACAATGGTTCCCACTTCGAGAGAGAGGTTAGAACAATCATGGAACTGTATAACATTGAGCATCACAAGTTTTCACCATATCGACCGCAGACCAATGGGGCAGTAGAAGCAGCCAATAAGAATATCAAGAACATCCTAGCGAAGATGGTAGTGACATACAAAGATTGGGTCGAGAAGCTCCCATTTGCCTTATGGGGTTATAGAACTTCTATCCGTGCATCAACTAGGGTAACCCCCTACTCTTTGGTCTATAATAGTGAAGTACTACTTCCCATTGAGGTGGAGATACAATCTTTGAGGTTACTAGCAGAAACCAAAATCCTAGAGAAAGATTGGGTGAAACAAAGATATGAGCAATTGGGTTTGATAGATAAGAAGAGAGTTAGGACACAATACCATGCACAAGGGTACCAAAAGAGGATTGCTAGAGCATTCAACAAAAAGGTATGACCTAGAAACTTTAAAAAATGGGACTTGGTTCTAAAAGTTCTTAGAGATGAAACGTTTGATTCGAGAGGAAAAAAAGAAGCCAAGTGTTAGGATTAGTGCCCTTAAATCCTATTGTATGAGTCATATGTATGACTTTAATGTTATGATTAATAAAGTTGTTTTATTATTATTTAAAATAATGGTAACATGAATATTTGGACATTATCATATGGTCCATGAGATGCATAGTATGTGATTTATGTGATTTAGTCATAGAAGATATAAATCACAAGTTTTTTTTGCAAACTCAGAATTTTAGTTTATAGTCGTTGATGAAATTAGGCATTTTATTTGTGAAGTGGAGATTTGTCTTGATCATGGAAGTGGAGACTAATGAATAATAAATCTCACAACTTCTATTTACAAAAACTCTTAATCCTGAGAGAATAATAGACTTGATCATGAAATGTAAGTTGTTTTGATATATAGGAGTGAGATCTAAAGTCACAATCAAAACCTCAGTATGTTGGGCAGCCACATTTAGTGTTGATGAAACATATATTCTCAAGATAAAATTCATAATCTCTTAATGAAGATTTAAAATATTCCATTAAGATAAGTTTGATGGGTTTGGTTATTCAGAGTGTTAGGCCTAACTACTTTAGTAAGGTTACTAAAGTATATATTTATGAAATTGGATTTCATAAATATATGACGAATAACTTAAAGGATTAAACTGGGTACTCAAGGATTAAGATGTAGTAATCTTCAAAGTGGTAGTCTACATTCATGACTTTATATTACTACGAATAATTTATGAAGGGGTTGAATGTATAATAAAGTCTTGAGATATAATTAATAAGGCCTAGAGTGCAATTATATTTATATAGTGGTATTAAATATAATTAATGGTAACTTTGGACTTGTTAAGAGTTGACAAAAAAGCCCAAGGCCCATTGGAGCTAGAGTCTTATTTGTTCCCTTTTGGTCCCACTCCTAGCCAAATACTAAAGCCAAATTGGAATGGCCCAAAAGGCTAGCCCAATTAGATAATTAGTTATAAGGAGAGAAACATACAGAATTTTGAAAGAGAATGAAATGTTTTATATGTGAGTGTAGGACACTCTCTTATTCTCCCTTGAACACATACATATAAACTGATTGAGAGACCACACTTCTTAGGTACTAGTGGAATTAGAGTGAAGATTAAAATAGTTCCCAAGTACTTCTAATCTTTGGTTTTGAATTTCACTACACCAAGCTACACTCTCTTGTTCTTATATTCTGAAGTTTACATAGTACATGTTATCAATTGCAAAAGAAGTAGACCAGTTAATTTTCAAAACACCAAGATGGTTTGGTCCTTTTATTATCAAGAAGATCATGTTAAGAGGTGTTATTAGAATTACATATTTGGATGGAGAAGAGATGCTTCACCTAATCAACGTAGATAAACTCCAAAGATACCACATTTGATAAGAAAAGAAAAAAGAAAAAAGGTTGCTAGGTTGAAAACCTGAAAGGGCAATCTAGGTAAAACTTAAGGCAAAAGAACCCCCCTAGGTTGAAAACTTGAAAGGATGATCTAGGCAAAAGATAGGGGCAAAGACCATTGCTCAGCCCGAGGACTCCTGAATTGAGATAAACCTTACCTTTTTCGATATTTTAGAGATAAGGATGCATTCCAATTCATATCTGATCATTAAGCTAATTTTTTGAAGCTTCCCAACCTCTATAAATAGAGGAAACAAATCAGAATTAAAGGCTCTTCTCTTCTGACTTTTCAATTCCCCTTACGTTAAAAACGTTCTGGATGCTTTTGCTTTAGGAACTTCTTTTTTGTAAGTAAAGTATTTTAGGCTTCAAAGAGTTGAACAAATATCTTTGAATCCTAAAATATTCTTTCATTAGAAGAGTACGCTCACACAAGAGGTATCTTGTTTTTCTTCTTTCTTTTTTTCTTTCATTAATTTTTGTTATTATTTGTTGCATGAATATGTTTAGCATGTTTTTATTATGTTTTGTTCTTGATATATAATTACCATTCTTGAATACATTGCTAGAATTTTCTTTAACATGTGCTTAGGTAATTGTGTATTATAATTCTTTTTCTTAAGTTTCAAAATCTGCAATAGCTAATAAAATTATTTTATAAAAACAAAAAATTGATTTGTATTTTTCAGATCTAATTTTTCTAAACACAGAACGAATCTGTATTTTTCAGATCTGATTTCTCTAAGCTCAAAACGGATCTATATTTTTCAGATATGATTTTTTTAACACAAAATGGATCTGTATTTTTATTAAATATAGATCCGATTTTTTTAAACACAAATTGATCTGTATTTTCATTAAATATAGATCTAATTTTTTTAGTAAAAAGTTTTCTTGGTTACAAAATTGCAAGTTTTGAAATTTAAAAGACGAAATTGAAAGTTAGGCTGAAGTCTTGTCTTGTTTTTTTAATATGTGATGCATGTATAATAAATTCATCTCATGAATGTGGATCCTCTTTCAAAAGGTCTTTTTTGTTTTATTTTTTATTCATAAAAAAACAAATATGATTTTCTTGATAAAATCACCTTTTTTAACTTTACACAAAAATAGAGCTAATACTTTTTTAATAAAAATCTCATTCTTTCTTTTACATAAAAATAGACCTGATTCTCTTTACAAATCCAATTTTTTTATTCACAAAACAGATCTAAATTTTCTTGAAAAAGAGGATACATCCGTAAGGCAAATTTATTTGAAATAATTTTGGGCAAGTGTCTGTCATGTATGTTCAACATATCATTCAACATCATGCAAAAAAGGGTATACTGGTCATTAGAGTCTAAAAGGCCAGACTTTGTCTAGGCGGAATGGGTGCTTAACACCTTCCCATTCCGTAACCTTGCACCCATGCTTAGGGTTTTTGGATAGGTAGATTAGTGTTTTGTCTATTTAATTTTGGTAGATTGTAACCAGGACCAAAACTTTGTATTCTTTTGCATAGATTGTAACTAGGACCCAAAGCCTTGTAAGGTTTAATTTACAAAAATTGTACTTGTCTTTATTCAATCAATGACATTCGAAATATTTTGATCATGTAATTTGTATTTAATTTTTCTTATTTTTTTGTATAAAAAAAATAAGTGGCAACTCCACACCACTTACCCAAAAAGAGAGGTGCCCTTAAAAGCACCTAAATCTCTTTTTTGAAAGCACCCAATTTTCCGGTCTCTCACAGTGGCGACTCCACTGGGGATGTCGAGGGCTAAGTTTCATGTTAGACTTTAAGTGACCAATTATATACCCTTGTCTTTTACATGATATTGTTGATTGTTTGTTTATTTATATCTTGAGATGTTTTTATGATATTTATGTTGTTGTTTGTGTTGCCATGTTAATTGTTAAGAGCTTTCCCTAATTGTCATAATACCCATCAAAACAACAAATATGTATGCACCCATCTCAAACATATGATGGTAGTAACTATGGATCATCGGTCTTCATTAGATTTGGGTACCCAATGGTAAACTCACCAACTCATAGCCCAAAGTCACTGGATCACTTCTTGTTGACTATAAATAATAGACCAATGTAATGTTCATTACATTACAAGTTGGGAGGTGTAACGTCCTAGCTATGGGAAATAATGAAACAACAAACCCACCCTACAATGTAATGATTTAGAACCTACCCTTAGGCCAGTCCATGTTAAAATTGCATTGCATGTTGTGTGTGTTTGTTTGGTTGATTAATTGATGTAGATAGGGACTTAGCTTTGATTAACCCAACCAAGCCTTTTCTTAGGAGAGAATTTGGTCAAGATCAGGGGGAAGACTCCAAAGAGAACCCAAGACTGACACTCAAGGTAGTAGTTCCAGTTCCAAGCTCATTACTCCCATCATGGCATTAAAGCTCGTGAGTATAGAAGACACTCCACTGCTGCAATATAACAATCCCGTATTCGACCTACAAGATAGTCCAAGCTATAAGAAGTTTGAAGATCCCAACACTATGGTAGAAGGGGGAGACCATTCGAACACTGAAGAACCCAAAAACACTTAAGAGTTGCTAAACACCAAGGTAGCTAGTCAAATCCAATTGAAAGAGGACATGAACCTTATGGTATAACAATTTCAAAACCTAAAGAGTGGCTAAGAGGAGAACAAGACAGACTATAATCCTCTAACCATGGAAAGTGAGAAGAAGATCAATGAGAGGATAAACAAGATGGAAGAGATGATCAAGAGAGCTCGCAAGATGAAAGACCTTATGGACTACCAGTCACTCTCACTTTTCCCTGATGTGAGACTACCTCCCAAGTTCAAGATGTTGACCTTGGATAAGTTCGACAGGACTGGCTACCCAAAGTCCCATTTGAAGATGTATATAAGGGTCTTTTAACCCCTAGGAGCAATTGAAGAACTACTTGCTTAAATGTTCTAAAACACCCTGACTGGCGCCGCTCTTAGGTGATTCCTCAACCTAGATGATGTTAGAGCAAGGAGTTAGGAGGACATCTGTCGTGAGTTTCACAATCAATACAAGTACAACGTAGAAGAGGATGTCACAAGGAGAGGTTTGGAGATCACAAAGCAAGAGCTGAAAGAATCTTTATCTACCTTCATTACCAAGTGGAGGTCCAAAGCAGCACAGATGATGAATAGGCCAAGTGAAGAAGAGCAATTAACCATGGTTGTAAAAAACTTATTGCCTATATACCATAAATATTTGTTTGTCCAATATTTTCCTACTTTTAAAGTTTTGATTGCTGCTGGAACCCAAATTGAGGATGCAATAAATTATGGCACTATAAAGAATGAGGACCCACCAAGGTTTAAAAAGAATTTAGGATCTAGTTCTAAAACTGCAGAAGTTTTTAATTTATACAAAAATGATCCTTATCAACTTATTACTCCTATTGCCCCTGTGCGAATATCACAAGGGCCACCTCCAAGGCCTAGAAGGGAATTTCATGAGTTATATATGCCTGTGAGTCAAGTGTTTGAAAAACTAAAAGCAAAGGGGTTGCTAAAACCCTTGACCTAAGACCAATCCCAAACCCATTACCTGAAAGATTTGATGTGACTAAGAGATGTACCTACCACTAAAGCCTTGGCCATGATACTGACAAGTGTTTTGGCCTTCATCATGCAATTTAAGATCTGATAGACACTAAGGTGATTGCACTGCCTACCAAGCCTAGCATCACAAATAATCCCTTGCCCAACCACAATTTTGGAAGAGGATTGAGGATTAATTGCTTGATGACTGAAAAGGAAGGTGAAGGGGACCAATCTGAGTTGATTTGTGACTTACCTGAGTGCTTTATGATGACATGGGAAGAGCTGATGTAATAGAAACCACAAATTACCCAACTTCCACAAATGGGGGGAGACACTTCAAACCCCAAGTAAGTTACCAAACGCTTATATATAGGGGGAGACACTTCGAACCCTAATCAAATGACTTGACATCCACATATGGGGGGAGACACTTCAAATCCCAAGACATTGATCTAAATGACCCAACAAAAATTGCCCACTTCACAAGGGCGGAGACATTTCAAACCCCTATATTTGGAGACAGACAACCCAATAGAAGCCTTGAACAAAGCCACTCAACAAACACCCATTAAAGAGGATGAGGTCCTTAAGCAACTACAAAAGACACAAGCCAATATATCTTTATGGGGTTTACTCATGGCCTCATACAAGCACCGTCAGAATCTAGTTGACCTTCTCAATCAAATATAAGTCCCTACAATCACTACTTATTAAGATTTGAATCGGTCTATAAGTAAGGAACTCACAATTTCCTACTTTGACAAAGATTTGACAAAGAAGAGGAAGCACTACAATGGCCTATTGCACATTACTATAGATGCTAAAGGCAAGAGGATTCCAATGGTTCTAATTGATGATGAAAGTTCCTTAAATGTGTGTCCTTTAAAGACTATAAGTTGCTTAGGCCTAAGCATTGAAGATTTTGTGTCGACTGATCAGCATGTGAGGGCATATGACAATAGTAGAAGGAATGTCTTGGGAACCGTGACATTGGAGCTCATTATAGGGCCAATGATCAAGAAGGTGGAATTTCAAGTCCTAAACATAGCATCGTGCTTCAATATGCTCTTTAGGCGACCATGGATCCATGACACAGAGGTCGTACCTTTATCCTTATACCAAAAGGTTTAGTTTCCGCATAAAGGAGCCATAGTTACCATATATGGTGATACTTTGACCATACCAAAGCTCATTTTTGGTATTGATTCTGAGAAGGAGCCATTGACCTTGGATGGCTTTGAAATTGAGAAACCTGGTTTTGAAAGAAGAGAAGAAGAAGTAGAGAAGTTCCCTATGGACTTTGCTCCATACAACAACAACGTGGTGGCAATGATGAGGAGAATGAATTACCTTCCAAGGTGAACTTAGGGAAGACTATGAAGCCGGTATCTGCTCAAGTCCTAACAATTCCCACTGCCACACTACCTTTCAGGCTAGGCTACAAGCCTACTAATGATGACTTGTTAGAGATGGAAGTAAGAAGAATGGCTTGTGCCAAGGCTAAGGCCAAGGGACTTCCTTGTCCCCTGGAACCCCTAAAGCCCTATACTCCCACATTGAACTGAAATTTTTTCAAAGCTAGAGATAGTCAACGCTATTGGGGATTCCCAGAACCGAGATTTAATCTTAAGACAAGAACAATGGTGCCCGGGTTTGGGCTATTATTTGATTGAAACAAGAAGCTTCTAAAGCTAAAGAAGGAAGACACAAATTAGGTCTCGATAGATTGGGCTGATTACATGGACCCTAATGCAATGGCTACGCTTTTGGGAGATGCCATTTGCAATATAGAGGAAGACGAGTATTGGGAGGCTTGTCAACATGCATTGAATAACCCATATGAAGTAAGAATAAGTGACGAAGATGAAGAAGGGGGAGAAGCCCTTAGTGATGATAATGAAGGTAACAATAGCAAGAGTGATAGTAGTAGTAATAGTAGCAGCAGTGACAGTAGAGATAGCAAGGACGATAGCAACAGTGATAGTGAAAGCAATAATAGTGAAGATTATGATAGCCAATATAGTGACAGTGATTAGGGTGAACCCCCTAGTGATAAAGATGATGAAGATGAAAGGTCTTTTTATGATGACTACTTTGATGACGATGTAGACTACTATGATGGAGATATAGAGGATGATGTTGAAACTGAACTTGTGGACATGGAGAGCAACACTGAGAGTGAAGAGTATGGGCTAGAGAATATGCTGGAAGCTATAGATGAGGAGGTTGAAGAAGCTTATAATATAGACTACGATAATTACCCCTACGGGCGGCCTTCAGATTGGAGCTACATTACTGTGGTAGCTTAAGGTTAGGTCCTCATTATGACAAGCATGGTAGAGAAATTCCTAAGTTAGGGTCATTCCACAATTTAGAACTTGGCTCACTGACCCCATACACTGAAGAAGACGACATAGATGCTAGGTTGGCAACTCTAGATAGAAAGTTTATGATCCACAGTTTCAGAAACTTAACACTGGAGAGTCTTGAAGGTGAAGACAAAAAGATGGAAGGGTGAAAGCTCGAAAACGTGTTGAAAAACACAAGAGCTGTTTAGACCCCCGATTAAAATTACGGCTCGATAGATTTTACACAACTTTAATATAAAGTGCGGAATAGTGTAAAAGCGAGCGGATGAACAATATAGCTACTCTAATCCATAAACTAAACAACACAGTAGTATAATGGAATATAAAAGAGTAGGGAAGAGAGATGCAAACACAAAAAACACCAAGACGTGTTTTCGAAGAGGAAACCGAAGAACTCGGCGAAAAACCTCTCTGCCGCCCTCCAAGCGGAAATCGATCCACTAGACAATCAGTTGGGATACATGAGTAAGCAAGAGACCCTCCAAGCCTAATCTACCCGATGTACCTAAGCCCTCCAAGCTCCTACTCCAACAAGGCTTCTCGGAACCGTGTCTTGTCTTAGTTCTCCGGATCCCGCAACAAGCTCCATGTTGCATCTGCCATTCCAGGCTTCTTCCAATGCTTCCCAGCAGCACCAAAACGTCACACAACACTCTCAAAAGGTGTGGTAAGTGTTTGGGCTATCAACCTCTCAATGGTGTGGAAATGGAGAGGGAAGGGTTGAGGAGATACCACAAGCAAGTGTATAGAGAAAGGTGGGGATGACAATCTCTAATTACAAATGTGTTTGGCTAGGGTTTTCTCTCTGAAGCATTCCTCAACATTTGTGGGTAATGGGGGTTTATATAGGATAGGTGCAAAATGTGTGAGTCAGTCAGTACAGGCTGGCAGAACAGCATGTCTCGCGGGTGTCTCGCGGGAAGGCCTTACCCGCGAGATACTCGCGAGAGACAGCTGTCTCCATCTATCATGACTCTTCGCATTCCAGCATGTGCAGGGCACATGCTTCACTTCGCGGGAAGCTTAGTCGCGAGATACCCGCGAGATTCCATCAGCTTCCAAATTGCTTGAGTCTTCACACACTCTCTATCACACACCCCTTACAACAATTCCCACAACAAATACAGGGTATAAACAATTGATAGTAATTACAATCAAATTTGGCACGGAATAAAAGCCAACAAAACACATAGTTGTAAATCACAACTTTACAAAGGGAATGAGTTAGAATACCTACCCCAATACATTCACCCGAGCAACAAAGGAAAGCAAGATTTGTTTGGTGAATGGATGGACAGTCTAGAGCGCCCAGATGCTTATGTGATTGACAAGCCCATAGATATGGAGATTGATGGTGATGGCATGGATTATATGGATGAAGACCCCCTAGTACTGATACTGAGGAGAGAAGTGATAGGCCAAAAACATATTGACCCATTGTGATTAAATTAATTGATTAGTTAGTCAAGTTATTAATTAATTAAATTAACATACAAACGTGTGGTAGCACAAATGAATCACCAATAAACTAATTATGCAGCGAAAAATAAATAACACTGTGATTTGTTTACGAATGGGAAAAACCTGACGGCAAAAACTCCACCGAGTGATTTTTAGGTCACCATTCCTGAAATTCCACTATTATCACAACAAACAGTTACAAGTAAAGGAATCCTAGTACCTCATACCAACCTATAGTTGAACCCTTACCCCAATACCCAATTGGACTTGTTCTATAGTGACAATTTCCCCTTTTGATGCACGGCTCCCAAGTTCATGACTAAACAATGCGTGGATCCCAGTACGCGACTTCAATCACCAACTAGAAAGAATTGTTGGTTGTAAAGTTCTTCAATTCATCCACGATGAAGATCAAGAAGATGCTTGGTCACAAAACCCAAAGGTGCACATATATAGCAACTTCTTCAGAAGAGATGAACTAGGGAAAAACTTTGTCTCCAGTCACAAATTGCTTGAACAGACTTTGCTCAATGCTTGTGCAACTTGTGTACACTTTGATGAACCTTAAAACAATCCTTTTATATGTCTAAGGTTAGGAGAAAAGAAGGTCCAAACACATAAATACGGATCCCAAGAAAACAGAATAGAAAAATATGTTTTTCTTAAACGTCGACAGATAGGAGGTGTCAAGCAGCTGTCGAGCAGGTGTTGAGCACATGGACTTGAGCAGCTTTCTAAACCTCGACACATGCTAACTGTCGAGCTTTAATGAACTTGCACTTCTTCAGCTTATTTCTTAGACAGACTTAATGACTTCAACACTTGATCTTGAAACACAGTTTCTTGAAGTATTAAAATCACCTAGAACTACCCACTTACAAGTAAAGTACGTTTTGTCAAAGGATTAACCAATTACATAAAAGAATAACATATGTTCTTAACAAGTGAAGAAGATCAAGACCATTGAGCCAGTCACTCTTGCCAAAAACATTGTTTCTGTTCCTAGTAAGTCTGTTTCTGCTAGTATTATTGTTCCTGTTGAGTCTGTTTGTGATCATAGTCCTATAAAGTCTATTTCTATTGAGTTTGTTTAGTACGTTAAGAAATATTTTCCTTATAATATGATTTCTGATTTTGCTTATTCGTTGGCTTTATACATTTTTATTTCAGAAATTGGTAAAGAAACTCTTAATAATAAGGAATTAAAACAAGGGCATGTAGAACCTATAAAAGAAGAAACCCAACCTATTAACTTAGGAACTGATGATGAACCTAAAATGATACCATAATCTCTTCTAAGAAAGATGCATTAGTTGCCCTACTAACAGAATTCAAAGAGGTATTTGCATGGTCATACAAAGACATGCCTGGGATTGATACAGATATAGTGCAGCATTACATTCCCACAGATCTAATCATGAAGCCGGTCAAGTAGAAGTTGAGAAGAATGAAGCTAGAGTGGACTCTTAAGATCGAAGAAAAGGTTGAGAAATAGTACAATGCAAGATTTCTAAGGGTGGTCAACTACACAGAATGGTTAGCTAATGTGGTTGTACCGAAGAAGGATGGGAAAGTGAGAATGTGCGTAGACTTCCAAGACCTTAATAAGGCTATCCCAAAAGATGATTTTCCTTTATCTCACATTAACATCCTAGTTGATAATACAACAGGACATGCCTTGTTGTTATTTATGGATGGTTTTTTAGGGTACAATCAAATAAAGATAGCTCTGGAAGATATGGAGAAGGCCTCCTTCATTACTCCATGGGAGACGTATTGCTACAAGGTCATGCCATTTGGCATTGAAAATGTTGGTGCTACTTACCAACGTGAAGCCACTACTTTGTTGCATGATTTGATCCATAAAGAAGTAAAAGTTTATGTTGATGACATGATAGTGAAGTCTAAAGACTGTGAAGGGCATATATTGTTGGAAAAATACATGTTTGTATCGTATACAAAACATACGTAGCAGAAAATTAACGGATCTACTTCATTTATAATTGATAACATGTGCTATGTAAATTTCAGAATTTAAGAACAAGAAGCGCACCTTTGTGCAGTGAAATTCAAAACCAAAGATTAGAAGTACTTGAGATCACTTTTAATCTTCAATCCAATTTTACTTGTACTCAAGAAGTGTGGTATCTCAATCAGTTTATATGTATGTGTTGAAGGGAGAATAAGAGAGTGGCTTACACTCACATGCACACCATTTCATTCTCTTACAAACTTCTGTATGTTTCTCTCTTTAAATATAATTGATTATTTAATTAGGCTAGCCTTTTAGGCCATTCCAATTGGATTTTAGTATGTGGCTTGGAGTGGGATCAAAAGGGAACAAATAAAACACTAGCTACAATGGGTTTTGGCCTTTTTTGTCAACTCTTGACAAGCCCAAAATTACCATTAATTATATTTAATACTACTATATAAATATAATTGCACTCTTGACCTTATTAATAAATTATATCCCAAGACTTTATTATACATACAACCCCTTCATTAAAATATTCATAATAATACAAAGTCGTGAATAATGACGGTCATTTTGAAGATTACTACATCTTAATCCTCAAGTACCCGGTTTAATTCTTTAAGTTATTCATCATATATTTATGAAACCCAATTTCATAAATATATACTTTAGTAACTCTTTACTAAAGTGGTTAAGCCTAACACTCTGAATAACCAAATCCATTAAACTTATCTCAAGGAAATATTTTATATCTCTATTAATAGACTATGAATTCCATCTTGAGAATATATATTCCTTCAACACTAAATGGTGCTACCCAACATACTAAGGTTTTGATTGCGACTTTTGATCTCACATATGAAATGCCCAATTTCATCACTGACTACGAACTAAAATTCTGAGTTTCAAAGAACATGTGATTTATATCTTTTGTGACTAAATCACATAAATCATATACGATGCTTCTCATGGACTATATGATAATGTCCAAATATTCATGTTACCATTATTTTCAATAATAATAAAACAACTTTATTAATCACAACATAATGTCATACATAGCTTCACACAATAGGATTTAAGGGCACATATCCTAAAATATACTAGCTTTATGGAAGTTCTTTGAAAGAATCCAATTCTATAAGTTGCGGTTGAATTCAAAGAAGTACACTTTTGGTGTAACATTCGGAAAGCTATTGGGGTTTATGGTAAGTCAAAGGGGAACTGAAGTAGATCTTGACAAAATCAAGGCAATTGTAGAGATGAAGCCTCCGAGGACTAAGAAGGAGGTCGGAGGGTTTTTAGGAAGGATATAATACATTAGTAGATTCATAGCCTAGCTCACCATGGCATGTGAGCCACTTTTTCGACTACTCAAGAAGGAAGTGCCCATAGTATGGAATGAATAGTGCCAAGAAGCTTTTGAGAAGATTAAGAATTATCTGATGAAGCCACAAATACTAGTTCCACTGGTACCTGAGAAGCCATTATTGTTGTATCTCACAACTACGGATACAACAATGGGGGCTTTTGCTTGCTCAATACCTAAAAGAGTCTTGAAAGGAGAATGCGATCTACTACATTAGCAAGAAAATGTTGGCTTATGAAGAGAAGTATTCACCACTTGAGATGACATGTGTAGCACTTGTATGGGCAACACGAAAACTCAGGCATTACATGCTTGCTTTCAAAGTTTTATTAATTGCAAGAATGGATTATTTGAAATATCTAATGGAGAAGCCAGTACAAGATGGGAAGACATCTAAATGGGTTTTGCTTCTATCAGAATTTGATATTAAATATGTGACTCAGAAGTCTGTGAAGGGGAGAGCAATTGCTGATCACTTAGCCCACTGTTCACCTGAAGAAGTTGAAGAAATCCAAGGAGACTTTCTGGATGACGATATCATAGGGATCGAGGTAGAATCATGGAAGATGTATTTTGATGGAGCAACTAATCAAAATGGAAGTGGTATTAGAGTTCTCTTAATTTCTCCAAAAGGGACACATAATATTATGCTTGCATTATGGGTTTATAAGCGGCCTTAGGTCTTGGAGTAAAAGAGTTGGAAGTATATGGTGATTCAGCCTTGATAATTTCTCAGATTCAGAATAAATGGAAAATTAAGGAAGAAATGATAATGCCTTATCCTGAATGTCTTAAAAAATGGGCCTAGAAATTCATTAAGATCCATTACAAATATGTGCCAAGAATGCAGAATCAGATTGCAAATACTTTAGCAACAATGGCCTCCATAATGGATGGTCCTAAGGAAGATGAAGCTAGACCAATAGTGCTGGAACAAAAAGGAGAGCCAACTTATTGCATGTCAATAAAAGAAGATGGGGGAATGAATAGAGAAGGTGAATGGCATTCAGAAATTTTACAATACCTCAAGGATGGGACATACCTAAAGTCTATAGACAAGAATGACCAATTGACCATCAAAAGGTTGTCCACTAATTATATTATTTGTGGGGAGAGGCTTTACAGAAGATCATATGATGGAATTCATCTCCTTTGTGTGATTGCCAAAGAAGCATAGAAAATAATTGAAGAAGTTCATGAGTCAAGTTATGGACCACACATGAATGCACACATGCTGTCATGGAAGATAATGAGGTAAGGGTATTATTGGACCACTATGGAAGCAGACTACGTAGCTCATGTTCGCAAATGCCATTAATGCCAAGTCCATGAAGATCTAAAGCACATGCCACCTATGCCATTACATACCATAACTTCACCCTGGCCGTTCTCTACATGGGGAATAGATATTATTAGGAAGATTCACCCAACAACATCCAATGGTCATGAATTTATACTTGTTGCTATTGATTACTTCACTAAATGGTTGGAAGCTGCCTTATACAAGGTTTTAAACTCGAAGAAAGTTGCTCAGTTTATTCAGACTAATATCATTTGTAGATATGGGGTACCGCATGAAATTATCTCAGACAATGAGCTACATTTCATGGGAGAAACAGAGAAGCTACTGCAACAGTTCAATATTCACCACCACAAATCTTCACCCTACCGTCCTCAGACTAATGGGGTAGTTGAGGCTGCTAACAAAAACATAGGATGAATTCTGAAGAAGAGCACGAAGAACTACAAAGATTGGCATCTATAATTACCCTATGCACTTTGGGTGAATAGGACATTAATTTAGACTTCACATGAGCCACTCCATATTCATTGGTGTATAGGATGGAGGCAGTCCTTCCTATTGAAATAGGTGTCCGTTCATTGAGAACAGTACTAGAGAGTGAAATCCCCGTGGTAGATTGGTTGCAAAGTAGGTATGACCAATTATGCATGATGGATGAAAAGAGACTCAAGGCCTTGTATCACATTCAAGGTTATCAAAGGAAGCTTAGGAAAGCTTTTGACAAGAAAGTAAGAACTAGAGATTTGAAGTTGGGGGATTTAGTGCTGAAAGAGATCTGAGCCCCGATTCAAGATACAAATGGGAAGTTCAAGCAGAATTGTGTAGGCCCATATATTATCAAGCAGATATACTCTGGGGTAGCAGTAAGGTTATTGGACTTAGATGCAAATCCTTTTACTAAGCCAACCAACATGGATTAATTGAAATAATACCACGTCTGAGGTGGTAGTCTGAAAACACCGCTTTTGAAGTGGTTGTAAATTATGTTATTTCCTTTCTTAGGTTTGTCAAAAAAGAAGAAAAAAAAAAGAAAAAAAAGAAGGTAGATTGTGTTAGGATTAGTGCCCTTAAATCCTATTGTACGATGCTATGTATAATATTATGTAAGACATTATGTATGACTTAATATTATGATTAATAAAGTTGTTTTATTATTATCTAAAATAATGGTAACATGAATATTCAGACATTATCATATAGTCTATGAGATGCATAGTATGTGATTTATGCGAAAAGTCACAGAAAATATAAATCACAAGTTCTTTGTAAACTCAAAATTTTAGTTCGTAGTTGGTGATGAAATTAGGCATCTTATCTGCGAAGACTATAATATATCAACTAGGATGATTTGTCTTGATCATGAAAGTGGAGACTTCTAGTTGATATGTTGATATGTTTTAAGAGTTAAGACATATTGAACTGGACCGTTATGAGATTTATTATTCTCCTAACGACTGTCAAATGAATAATAAATTTCATGACTTTTATTTACATGAATTCTTAATCCTGAGAGAATAATGGACCTGATTATGAAGTGTAGGTTGCTTTGATATATTAGAAGTGAGATCTAAAGTCACGGTCAAAACCTCAGTATGTTGGGCAGCCACATTTAGTGTTGATGGAACATATATTTTCAAAATGAAATTCATGGTCTCTTAACGAAGATATAAAATATTCACTCGAGATAAGTTTAATGGGTTTGGTTATTCAGAATGTTAGGCCTAACTACTTTAGTAAAGAGTTACTAAAGTATATATTTATGAAATTGGATTTCATAAATATGCGATGAATAACTTGAAGAATTAAACCAGGTACTTAAGGATTAAGATATAGTAATCTTCAAAGTGGTAGTCTACATTTATGACTTTGTGTTACTACAAATATTTTATGAAAGGGTTGCATGTACAATAAATTCTTGGGATATAATTTATTAATAAGGCCTAGAGTGCAATTATATTTATATAGTGGTATTAAATATAATTAATGGTAACTTTGGACTTGTTAAGAGTTGATAGAAAAGCCCAAGGCCCCTTGGAGCTAGAGTCTTATTTGTTCCCTTTTGGTCCCACTCTAAGCCACTTACTAAAGCTTAATTGGAAAGGCCTAAAAGGCTAGCCCAATTAGATAATCAGTTACAAGGAAAGAAACATACAAAATTTTGTAAGAGAATGAAATGGTTTGTATGTGAGTGTTGGACACTCTCTAATTCTCTCTTGAACACATTCATATAAACTAATTGAGAGACCATACTTCTTGGGGGTTAGTGGAATTGGAGTGAAGATTAAAAGTGCTCCTAAGTACTTCTAATCTTTGTTTTAAAATTCACCACACCAAGTTACACTCTCTTGTTGTTATGTTATGGAATTTACATAGTACATGTTATCGATTGCTAATGAAGTAGATCTATTAATTTTCCACTGTGTATGTTTTGTATGCGATTGTATGCGATACAAACATGTACTTTTCATGTATTTTTCCATTAGATTGAAAACTTGAAAGGGCGATCTACGCAAAAGGAGAGAAAAAAGAAGAAGAAGAAGAGAGTGAGAGAGTCTGCTAGGTTGAAAACCCAAAAGGGCGACCAAGGCAAAAGTTAAGGTAAATAAAAAATGAATTACATTATGACCTGATCCTTCTACCAAGGAGGTACATAGGCAACCATACATTGGTCCGGTCACAACCTCCCCAAACCTACCATTTATCCATTAAGCCAAAAATAAAATTGTTTTCAAAATCTAACCATTTCATTAAACCATGTCATTACACAGAAACCCAAACCCTAAACCAAGCCAAAAAAAAAAAAAAAAAAAAAAAAAACTAAAGTCCTAAATAATTCCTAAACCTAAGAGTTTCACATAAACTTTTAAAATAAACATGTTCAAAGACAAAAATAAGAAGATCATTTTGTCTTCAGTCTTTTTTCCTTTGGTTGTTCATTAATTTCATCTGTGCTAGGTACTTCATCATCTTTGACCCTTATTTTAAACTCATAGTTGTTAGCCTCGTGTCTTTCTCAGTTGTCTCTGAGGAATTTTTTTCTCATAGAAACCATGTCAACCTCCTTGTCTACAATCTTGTTCACCAGCTAATTAGACTAGTCTATGGTCATCCTTTGAAAGTAAACCTTCACAAAAGATTGATCTACTTAGTTAGTAATCTCTAAGCCCAACAAAATGTTCCTTATAGAAGTAGGATTTGTGTCCATGGGAATGAAAGTTTTTCTTCCTCTCCCACCATGCATTCCTTACTCATATTGGAATTGTCTCAAGAGTCTATCTGCCTTAGAGAAAGTTGCTCTCCTTAATTGAACTATGAAGATGTAATTTGATCCTAGAGACCGCAACAAAGGGGGTGGACACTTCCACCAATAACAATTCCATCGAATTGAGATATTGGATTTCTTGTTCAAAAATTTCACCCAGTCGCTTTTAGATTGATACTCGGTTTTTGAGAACAGTCCTACTGAGAAAATTACCAGGAACGTAATCAGCAACAGTAGGCATGACAATCATGCCCAGTCTCTCCATCAACCATATCTACAAAGTCAATGGGCTCTTAAGAAAATTTGTGACTCTCCACCATGAAATACAGAGTCTAATCCTAAAAGAGTTTTTGCGAAGATTAGAGAAGCAAGATTATCACCATCTTTAATTTCGCTTACAACACCTATGGCTCATGCATCCACAAAACCAGTCTTCCAAAGTAAAGCAAAAAATTTCCCACAAAGCAGAGAGCTAAGCCAAAATTTTTCTGCATGTTGTCAGTCACTCCATGGGTGCGTTTGTTAATTAGCCTTGAAAGAATTGCATGAAGAGTCACCATATGTCCTTCAATCATGCTACTGGTAATTGAAGTAGGAAGTCCTAGAGCATTAGATAAATTCTCCCTATGTTTGGGATTATAAGAAACTACTACAGATTTCTTGCTAGGATCATAACCTAGAATAGATGAAAATTCTTCAATTGTGGGACAAAGTTCAGCAATTTTAAACTGGAATACATGATCTTCAGGATCCCAAAACTTCACGGCAGCACGGAGGAAATCCCACTTGATCTTGACATTCCTCAAGGCCTTGATTCCCTCTAACTTGTAATCTATAAAATTAGACTTTGTACTAAAATCAAAGCTACGAACCCATCTATTGATATCATGAATGGTTGAATGAGAAGGATTTTGATTGTTAGCCATGGATAACTCTTGCTTGTGATTATCGTTTCTTGATAACTTTGATGTAAAAATTTGTTTGTAGGAAAGATACTAAAATTGTTGGTAAATCTGGTTTTATATCTCATACAAAACACACAGCAGAAGCAACAAACAAGGATCTATTTCATTCATGATTGATAACTTGCACTATGTAAATTTCAGAATTTAAGAACAAGATAGCATACCTTGGTGCGGTGAAATTCAAAACAAAAGATTATAAGTACTTGGGAACACTTTTAGTCTTCATTCCAATTCCATTTTACGCCCAAGAAGTGTAGTCTCTCAATCAGTTTCCAAGGGAGAATAATCGAGTGGTTTCACTCACACATACACACCATTTCACAATGAAGTCTCTCTATTCCTTTTTTCTTTCTCTGATAAAAAAAATTATGTATGTCTCTCCCTTTATATATAACTAATTATCTAATTGGGCCGGCCTAATAGGCCTTTCCAATTGGGCTTTAGTGTGTGGCTTGGAGTGGGACCAAAATGGACCAATAAGACACTAGCTCCTATGAGCCTTGAGCGTTTCTGTCAACTCTTGACAAATCCAAAGTTACCATTAATTATATTTAATACCACTATATAAATATAATTGCACTCTAGGCCTTATTAATAAATTATATCCCAAGACTTTATTATACATGCAACCCCTTCATAAAATATTCGTAGTATTTCAAAATCATGAATATAGACTGCCACTTTGAAGATTACTACATCTTAATCCTTAAGTACCCGGTTTAATCCTTTAAGTTATTCATCATATATTTATGAAATCCAATTTCATAAATATATACTTTAGTAACTTCTTACTAAAGTGGTTAGGCCTAACACTCTGAATAACTAAACCCATTAAACTTATCTCAAGGGAATATTTTATATCTCCGTTAAGAGATTATGAATTCCATCTTGAGAATATATGTTCCATCAACACTAAATGTGGCTGCCTAACATATTGAGGTTTTGACCGTAATTTTAGATCTCACTCCTGATATATCAAAGCAACCTACACTTCATGATTAGATCCATTATCCTCTTAAGATTAAGAGTTCATGTAAATATAAGTCGTGAGATTTATTATTCAATTGACAGTCATTAGGAGAATAATAAATCTCACAGTGGTCCAGTTCAATATGTCTTAACTCTTAAAACATATTAACATATTAACTAGAAGTCTCCACTTCCATGATCAAGACAAATCATCTTAGTTGATATGTTATTGTCTTCGCAAATGAAATGCCTAATTTTATCATTGACTACGAACTAAAATTCTGAGTTTACAAAGAACTTGTGACTTATATCTTCTGTAACTAAATCACATAAATCACATACTATGCGTCTCATGGACTATATGATAATGTCCAAATATTCATGTTATCATTATTTTAGATAATAATAAAACAAATTTATTAATCACAACATTAAGTCATACATAATGTCATACATAGGATTTAAGGGCATTAATCCCAACAATAAGCTACCTTAGTCCTTAATTAGGTTTAAATAAGTTTCAAGAGTTTGTAACTGACTAGGAAAGTGTTTTTATGGTCACAAACGGAAAAAATATTTTTCAAAAAACCCAAAAACACAAGAAACACATTGGAAAAGTACAAGGACTCAGCCTAAAATTGGGTGTGCCTGTTGGCACCTTAAAGTGCTAGTCGGCACTCTAAGAGTGTCGATCAGCACTCCCCAAGTGTCGAACGGCACTGTCCAAGTGCTAATTAGCAATCCAAGAGTGCCGATTGGCTCTCAGTTCAACCGAGTCCCAATCATCCTTGTTTAGTGTTTTTGGACACTTCTTGGGTTTGTTATGACTCCGTTTTTTAGTAAAAAAAAATTTGATTGTGCGATAAAGTTTTCAAAAATTTGTGTGAAGTGTCAAACTGGGGCATTTAGACATGCTTTGTCCATTTAATTTCAAAAAAATCACCTGCATCACTGGTTCCAAAAAAGGGAAAGGGGAGAAAAATTGATCAAATTAAGATTTTCCAAAGTCATGCATTCATCTCTTAAAACTAGGGGCATTCGGCTATGCCTTATCCCCTCTTTCTAAGACAAGAAACAATCACTCATTCCTTTTCAAAAAGAGAGAGAGAGAGAGAGAGAGAGAGAGAGAGAGAGAGAGAGAGAGAAATTCTTTTCAAAAAATAAAAGGTCATCATGCATAAAAGTTTCCAAACTAGGGGCATTTGGCCGTGCCTCCTTCAAGTAAGTGAAAATCCCATCAGGATTGGTCAAACAAGTTTAAGTTGTTTACTATAGCAGTTCATTAGGTGAATTCTAAACTTGTCTCATTTAAAGTTTTAGCAAGATCAGAAGCAATCCAAATTTAATACAATTGTCTAAGGAGAACTTTCTTATTCTTGTAGGAAAATAAAAATACAAGTCAAGCATCATTGGGAATCTAAGTCACCCTCAGTGTCTCATTCCTAACTTGCATAAAACTGAGACTCTTGTTGCCGGTTCTCAAGTTCAAGATTTTTGATCCTCTCCTCCAAAGATCTTGTGTTGGTATCAGCCAATGCCATTCGAGCATTCTAAAGAATTAGCAAAGACAAGTGTTAGATCCATTATCACGGAAGTTCAGGCAAAGACACTTAGAAAGCATCTTCTTATACCCAGTTCACTTCACTGAGCACATATTGAGAAGATTGAATGTGTGCTACAAGTTGTAAACCTCCAATCATCCTCATGCTTTCCTCCACAAGATTAGTCTTGACCTGAAACACAAACCCATCGATTCATGAATAACTTAAAGAGCAAAAAATGAGGAGTAGAAACTAAAGGATTTAGGAGCACATTGGGTCACCCCAAAGGACATTTGGGGTGTGTTCTGGTCTAAAGCCATAGAATTGTACGACCCATCAGGATTCATCACTTCATATTACCATGTAGGAAAATGAGGATATGTCTCCATGAAGGAACTAGAAGAGCCTCTAGCATGGCTAGGAGGGGGATTCTCTTCTTCCTCTTCCTCCTCTTTAGAGGATGAAGCGTAGAAGTGCAATATATAGATATTGTGACAAAAGTTGAAATATGGGAAATGAGTATACAAGATGAAATGCAACTTGACTTTAGAAGGAAAGAGAGATACCGAGGTTAAGGGAATGCCTGCTAAACAACCCTGCAATTAAGTCTAAACAAATTCATGATAGTCTTCTGGTGTCCCTGAAACAACATGGCCAACTCGAGCAAGAGCAATTTCACAAATAGCTAGAAGGTTAGCCAGCTGGATGGAGGGACAAGGAGGAACTAGAATTGTCGTAGGAGAGTAAACATGTTGAACTTGAGGCAACACTCGGTCACCAAGATACTAATACCTCCCATGGCCACACTCGAACAATACCTGATGACCATTTAGTTCTTAAGCCCATTCACACTTAGCATACTCCTCATATCCAAGCCAAGGATCCAAAGACATCTAAAAATCACAAAGGACCCAAAATGAAAAGAAAACCAAACCATAACCAAACACAAAAACCCTTAGCTAAACACAAAATCCCATTAAAAAAAAAAACTCACATTAGCAATAGTTAGGTTGTCAATCACCGTATGTCAAACTTGCAAAGAATGTTTGGAAGGCGTTGACAAACAATATTTGGGCAACCAACAGACAAAACCTCGGATACATGTCACCAACATCCTCCAAAACTTGAGGACCACCAAAATTTTCGTAAGTCCAAACCTGAAAGAAATCAACATACACCATTATGACATAACCAAAATGACTTTCCAAAACCCACACATAGCCGAAAATTCCAAACTTCACCTCCTAAACAAATGTTGCACCTCCTAAGCTTGAAAGACTACGCCTAGAAAGTTAAGTCATGAAATGTAAGAGGGTTGCATAAGCCATGCCACCCAAATCATAATTTTGATTTAGTCAATATCCTTTAAACTCCATAAATAGTGCAAGCTCACAGTACTACCCAAGTCTGGACATAAGAAAGTTCCAATGAAGAGAAGCATCAACATGTGTGTGTCGGTTGCTACAGTCTTATAGTTCTCGATATTCTCATACATCCACATCAAGGAAACATTTTTGCTCTTCAATTTTGAGGGCATCATACCTAAAATACTTTTAATCTCTTTTGAAGTAAGAAAGTCATTGACCATGATTCTTTCAACGCCCAATCTTAAGCCAATAATGATTGAGAAGTCATAAGGTGTCAACATCACTTCACCAATGCCTGGAAAAGGGAAAATGCATGTAGTGTCCCAAAATCACCCTACAAAGCAAGGAGTAATTGGAGGTCTTTGTACTCATGAGTATCCTGATTCAATAAAGCTTGGAAAAATTTTTGGAAGCTGCTTCATCAATGTTCTTAATATCTAGAGACAATATCTCGCATATGACTTTTAACATCCTAAGGCTACCCTGACTCTTGAGGTTCTGCAAAACAAAGTTGGCCAATCATCAAGATTTCCACAAAATACTCACTCCAAAAAAAAAAAAAAAAAGAAAAGAAAAAAAAATCCCTTGCCTAACAAAACATTTTCCCATGTCCAAAAATTTGTTCCAACTAAAATTCCATGCCTAACAAAAAATTCCATGTCCAAACAAAATTTTTCCATGCCAACAAAAAAATCTTTCCATGACCAACAAAAAAATTTCCATGTCCAAAGAAAATCTTTCCATGTCAAAAAAGAAAAAAAAAAAAAAAATCTCCAATGACCAACCAAAATTTGTCAATGACTAAGACAATAAAAAAAAAAAAATTGTCAATGTCCGACACAAAAAATTTTTCATGACTAACCAAAAAAAAAAAAAAAAAAAGTATAAAAAAAAAAAAATTGTCAATGTCCGACACAAAAAATTTTTCATGACTAACCAAAAAAAAAAAAAAAAAAGTCAATATCACCATAATTTTTTTTCCCTCATACCCATGTCCATAAAAATGTCCATACTCATGAAACAAGACTTACACATTCCAACAAAATTTCCACATTCATCAAAAATAAATTTGTTCAACCAAGCCTACACATCAAATTTTCATGACTTCAATGCCCATAAAATTCAAGCCAAAACACATACAACAACACCACAAACTACATACATTGCTAAATTTTGTAAGTCATCAACATTGTCCAAGTTACACCATGCCAAATAGCTCAACAATTCAAAAATGCCCCAAGGCCAAGATTACAACATGATTAACCATACAATGCAAAATTTCTATAAAAGCAAATAACAACCAAATGACAATGTCTCAACACCAAGCTCTCAATAAAACATGAAATCAACAAATTTCCTAACAAAGAAATCCAAAAAATAAAGCTCACCTTGAAGTCCATTTGGGAGTGTGGAGGATGGGTGTTAGGGTCTTGGAGGAGCCCTTCTTCCTCATTCCATTCAAGATCGAGGTAAAGAAGCACTTTGGTCGTCACAATTCAAGATTTAGATAGAGAAGACTCTCAACCGCCCCTGGTTTCGAGGTAGAGAAGCCCTTTGGTTACCTTCCATCCGGATCGAGGTAGAGAAGCCCCTTAATTACCTTCTATTCAGATTGAGGTAGAGAAGCCCCTTGGTCGTCACAATTCAAGATTGAGATAGAAAAGCCTTTTAATTTCCCCAGGTTCTGCGGTAGAGAAGCCCTTTGATTGACCCCCACATACGAATTGAGATAAAGAAGCCTCTCAATCACCCCACATCCAGACTAAGATAGAGAAGCCTTTCAGTCACCTCAAATTTCAAGATCCATTTTTATCAGTTATCAAGTAGGTTAAGTATTCCCAATTTTCATTTTGTCAAAATAGCAAAACACTAGTTCTATGCTCCTAAGGTTTTAGGTTCTAGGGCTAGGCAATCTTGGAAAAGTCAACCTCAATTAAATCATGGCTGCTAAAATTAGTATCTTTGTTTTACATTGACATTTGCTTTGCAAGCTCTGTCAATGAGGGCATTACGTAGACACTCGATTTTGCACCCATAATTTAATCAAGGAAGATGGTTAGAGTGACCATTCATATACCTGACATTTAGAGTTGTGTTACATGTATTAATTCATTCATTGCATATCATGAAAATGATCTTAAGGTTCTAACGGTCGTGACGGTGTGTCCGATTTCCAAATCGGACCATCAGATTAAAAGATATCACATGATCAAGTTTGCACAATCTGCATTCATTTTTTTTTTTCTTGTGGAACTAACCATGCATGATTAATTTAAATTAATTTTAATTAGCTAAACATTTAAAATTAATTAAATAATTTTGTGACTGGTTGTTGGTTAGTGTCAAAAATAGACTTGCTTGCATGGGAATAAAGTGGATAATCAAATAACAAAGAGGTTGTGGATAATCAAGACTTTTTGGAATATTTATCTACAAGATAATTACCACTTTAAAGACCTAAATATCTAGAAAAATGGATTAATTTTTTTTAATATAGATTAAAAATGCATCTAAGTATAATTCTTGGCTAAAAAATCCTCAAAAATGGAGTCCAAATTAGACCAAAACTCAAATGCGGGCTCGGCACCCAAGAGGGCCATTTAGCACTCTTGGAGTGCTGATTGGCACAAATTCGTGGCTTGGCCCAAGGACTCCTGGATTGAGATAAACCTTACCTTTCTCAATTTTTAAGAGATAATGACGCGCTCCAATTCGTATCTGATCATTCAGCTCATTTTTTGAAGCATCCCAACCTCTATAAATAGGGGAAACAAATTAGAATTAAAGGGTCTTCTCTTCTGACTTTTCAATTCCCCTTACGTTAAAGACGTTTTGGAGGCTTTTGCATTAGGAACTTCTTTTTTGTAAGTAAAGTATTTTAGGTTTCAAAGAGTTGAACAAATTTCTTTGAATCTTAAAATATTCTTTCATTAGAAGAGCACGCTCATGCAAGAGGTATCTCATTTTTCTTCTTTCTTTTCTTCTTTCATTAACTTTTTTTTATTGTTTGTTGCATGAATATGTTTAGCATGTTTTTATTATGTTTTGTTCTTGATATATAATTGCTATGCTTGAATACATGGATAGAATTTTTCTTAAGTTTCAAAATTTGCAATGGCCAATAAAATTCTTTTATGAAAACTAAAAACTGATCTACATTTTTCAGATTTGATTTTCTCTAAATCTAAAATTGATGTGTATTTTTTAGATTTGATGTTTTTTAACACAAAACAAATATGTATTTTTCAGATTTGATTTTTTTTTTTTTTTTAACATGAAACAGATCTTTATTTTTTAGATTTGATTTTTCTAAACACAAAATGGATTTGTATTTTTCATATCTGATTTCTTTTAACACAAAACTAATCTGTATTTTCATTAAATACAGATATGATTCTTTTAGAAAAAAGTTTTCTTAGTTACAAAATTGCAAGTTTTGAAATTTAAAAGAAGAAATTGAAAGTTAGGTTGAATACTTGTCTTGTTTTTTAATATGTAATGCATGTATAATAAATTCATCTCATGAATATGAATCCTCTTTCAAAAATTCCTTTTTAATTTTTATTTTTATTCATAAAAAAATAGATATGATTTTCTTGATAAAATCGCCTTTTTAAACTTTACACAAAAATAGATCTGATACATTTTAACAAAAATCTCATTCTTTCTTTTACATAAAAACAGATTTGATTCTCTTTACAAATCCAATTTTTTTATTCACAAAACAGATCTGAAATTTCTTGAAAAAGAGGACACATTCGTAAGGCAAATTTATTTGAATTAATTTTGGGCAAGTGTCTGTCATGCATGTTCAACATACCATTCAACATCAAGCAAAAAAGGGTATTCATTAGAGTCTAGAAGACCAGACCCTGTTTGGGTGGCATGGGTGCCTAACACCTTCCGATTCTGTAACCTAGCCCCCAAGCATAGGGTTTTTGGATAGGTAGATTAGTGTTTTTTCTATTTAATTTTGGTAGATTGTAACTAGGACCAAAGTTTTGTATTCTTTTGCATAGATTGTAACTAGGACCCAAAGCCTTGTAAAGTTTAATTTACCAAAATTGTACTTGTCTTTATTCAATCAATGACATTCAAAATATTTTGATCATGTAATCTGTATTTATTTTTTCTTAAATTTTTAGTTTAAAAAATTAAGTGGGGACTCCACACCACTTACTTAAAAACAGAGGTGCCCTTAAAAGCACCCAAATCTCTTTTTTGAGAGCACCCAATTTTCTGGTCTCTCATAATGGGTATGGACAGTCAACAAGAATATGGTATATAATCCTAACCTATATGGCATGTGAATGAGAATGCATGAACTACAAGAGAGAGAGAGAGAGAGAGAGGAAGAAACTAACCTCAAGGAGCTTCCAAGGCCCCACAAATTGACGCAGTGTCCCCCAACTAAGAGTATCCAGGGAGAAGTAGAAGTAGGCCAAGCATAGCGGCCCTTAGTTGGCAGCCCGAGCCTACTCAAAGTCTTGGAAAAGGAAACCACCTTAACGACACTGTCTGCCTACCATTTGGAAATAGGTATGCCCCCAACAGGTACAGTGAAACGACCCTAGCCATCTAGAGGCACTCCTCAGCCGTCCCCTATGGATGATGCATGAAATCCACCTCAAGATTAGTATACCAGATCATCTTAGTAGCATACCCAACCGAATGCCCAACTTGTCCTCTAGACTAATCGGGATCCCATCAAACCATAAGCCAATCATGCGATGGAAGTTGTGAGGAGTGATAGTCATCTCCCGACCCACAATATGGAAGGTGTGGGTAGTGTCCCACCACCTCTCTGTACCAAGACAGCACTGGTAGACCTCTCAAGCATCAGATCGATAATGAGCTCGAAATCCGTAGCATGGATATGACCCTGAGTCTCCTTGGTCAGGACGAAGTACCACACTAAGACCCAACTGGTGCTACCCCTACCAAAATATGTGGCTGAAACCTGCAAAAAGAGAATGGGATTAAATTCATGATTAGGTGAAGGAAATGGTAAGAAAATGATATTAAATGCATAATAGGATGGAATGTGACATGAGACATACATTTGAGTTCAAAAAATGGTGAAGGATGATGTTAAAATTACAAACAGATGAAAAAGGAGCTAAAATGTCCAAATTAGGGTTTCTACCTGGCCCTATGCGTACACAGGAAAAACCCACGTATAGTTTTGCACGCATACACAAGATGGAACCTGTGCATACATAAATTAAAGAACAGATACACTCACGCAAGAACAAGTCTACGTATGCATAAACCCAGGCTGTACACACAAGAACAAGTTTGCGCATGCAAGCCCAAATCTACGCATGCAAGAATGAACACAAAAGATTGTTCTTTGACATTTTCAAACTTTTTTTTTTTTTACCAAAACTCAACCTAAACATGTTCCTACTCCTCCTAGAGTGTCAAGTTTTCATCTAAACCCATCCCAAAGCAAAACCCAAGCATTTATAGGTCTAAGAACATATTGAAATGGAAGATTAAAGGAAAACTTGAATAATGAGAAAAGTTTGAATAACTTACTGCTCTGGACCTTGCACCTTGTGAAAGGTGTTGTTGAAGAAGAAGATGAAGTTAGATTGTGAGAGAATGAGAGAGGCAGGAGGTTTTTGTAGGGAGAATTAGAGAATGTAAAGAGGTGAAGGAGATGGAGAGAATGAAAAGAAAAAGAAATGGTTGGTGACCGTTTGAGAAAAATGAAGAGGCAGGAACACACCTGATGGCTAAACTATGTGTAGTTTAGGCCTCCCTACTAAACAACATGTAGTTTACTAAAAAAAAAAAAAAAAAAAAAAAAAAAAAAAAAAAAAAAAAAATCGAAAATCCCCATTGAGTTCCTAGGAGGCTGGAAGTGCAAAGGAAAATTTAAAATTACATCCAAAGATGGCAAAAATAACCCCAACGGATCAAAAGCATCCTTAGTGGATTGAAACCACCAAGAATATCACTAGTAGATCGAAAGCATCAAACATCCCTCAGTGGACCAAAAATCATCATGAATACTCCTTAGTGAGTCAAAATCATCAACTAAATCCCAAGTAAATCTAGTATCATAAACGGACTCCCCTCGTGAATCCAAGGGATAGAAGTAGCTCCTCGAGAGTTGCAAAATAAATTTCCCTAGCAGAGTTTGGTAAAACCCCCTCGAGGGTGGAGTCAACATCAATCCTTAGTGATTCAGAAGAAAGAACAATACACCATAAAAAAATCCCCAGTAAGCTACCCCCTCCTCGGTGGGCCATACATCATCAAGACTTCATGGTAAGTCGAAATCATCACCAAAACACTTTTATCCTCCCAGTGAGTCCTTTAGCATCCCTAGTCAATCTTTCATCCAAAAAATAGTCAAGCAAGTCAGAGTGGTGCACATATCCTCCGAGAATTGAATATGCAGGCACCAATCCCATGTAACACAGAATTTGTGCACATATCCTATGGGAATTGAACATGGAAGCACGGGGTTCTATACTAGTCAAAAAGTCAGAATATAGAACTTATGCACATATCCTTTCGGAATTGAATATGCAGGTACAGATCTTATATAAGTCAGAGTGGTGCACATATCCTTTAGGAATTGAATATGCAGGCACTGATCCCATGTAATATAGAACTTGTGTACATATCCTATGGGAATTGAATATGCAAGCATAAATCCTATGCAAGTAAAAAATTATGCACATATCCTTCAGGAGTTGAACACGCAGGCACATCATTACCAATTTCGTGCACATATCCTACAGGAATTGAACATGCAGGCGTGGTAGAAGAGGTAGAGATAGAGATGGAGGCCAAGGTTACCCTAAGGCAAAAGCCTCACCCGAATAGGTAGTGATGGAGATGGAAGACAAGTACCACTCAGAGAAGTTTGAGGTAAGAATCCCATATGGATGCCACAGATATATATCCTTTTAAGCTCGTAAAAGCACCTTTGTTTATTTGTTTGAGCTCGTAAGAGCACTTTTGTTTGTTTGTTTGTGCTTGTAGGAGCACCTTTATTTTTCTGTTTAGTGACTCTAGGATAGTGAGTCACTCGCCTTTTTCTTGCAATTGGCAAAATAGGTTTTGAGATAGCAAACCTGTCATTGCTCATTTCTCGAGCAACAAAGGTGAGAATTCAGACATACAAATCCTATACAGCTCTTCGAAGTTGCACCCCACCCTATGTATGCATGATGTGTGTCGTGTGCGTGGGTTAGGCTCGAGCCATATGCCAAATCAAAATGTTTTGTCTCTTATTGTTTTGATTCCATCAGTGAAGCTCATGAATCAAAAGAGGGGCATTTTTGAACAACGCACTTTGTACCCGTTTCGACTAGGGCCCTCGTTCCCCAATGATGTTGAATTCTAAGACATAAGGTTGGTTTAGGGCCTAATAAGATGTTAAATTGACTTGAGAAATGTTAAAATAAAAAATATAACTTTTAATGAGAAAATAAATATATTTTTGGAAAAATAAGGCCAAGGAAACCCTCACTATGCACACACAAGAATCTGCCTATGCATGCAGCTTTTAGCATGCGCACGCATAACGAATTCCAGAAACTATACAAGGCAAGTTTTCTACATTAATTTTGAGGTTTAGAACAAATCCAACATCATTTGGGAGTCATTCCAAACCCCTATTTTCACACTATAAGTAGTCTTACATGGTATATTTTCAAAACACAAAAATCTCATGGGAAAACACTAAGATTCACTAGAAATAGTGAATCAAAAAGGGAGTTTTTCACAAAACATCCTCAAGTCAATTTTCTTTTGATTAGGGCCTTTTTTGGCCTTGATCTTTGAGTTTAAGATTATTAATCATTTTTTATTAATGAATTATGAATAGATTTGACTAAGGGGAATAGTAAAAAATAAAGCTTGAAGAGCTTTTCTTTGAGGTATTAGTTTTAAACTTTTCTTTTTCCTTCACTTTCTTTTCTACTCTTTTATCTTTTTGTTTGCTTTGTTTTATTGGTTTAGCGTGCTTTAATATGTTTATCTAGTTTAGGTTTAGATGGTTGTATGTTTTAAAAGCATGTTAGGTTGCTAGAATTTGTGTTTAAGAGTTTTGCCCTGTTTGTTTTGTTTCTTGGGTTTCTAGGCTAAAACATGCATACGCATAATCTTGCTTGCACATGCAAGTTTGATTATGCGCTCGCAAGGGAGTTCATGCATGTGCATGAACTTGCCCAGAAACCCTAATTTTTATTTATCTGTTTTGTTTCTCCCTTTACATGTTTGTTTTGTTTAGCTTCTTTTTCAACGTTTTTATGCTTTCAAAGTCTTTATTTCACATGTTTGTTCACTTGTTTGCTATCACATATTATAATTAGGGTTCATCTTGTGTTTTATTGCTTTAATGCCATGAACATGCATTCACATGCTCATGCATAATGCAATAAGTGCTGAGTTGTTGCATTTGTAATGTTCATGCATTTGTGATATGATCTTGCTTTGATAATGAGTATGAATATGTTTGTTTGGATGAGCTTTTCCAATGTATAGATGCAATCACATGTTGCTTAGATCTTTCTATGCTTGTGTTTCTACCGTGATTTACTTGCTACCTTGGATGGATAACATGGAGTTAGTGACATGTATGTTAGATGTATGATAGGGGATGCCATGTTAGATGTATGGTAGGCTTTGTTTGTGAGCATGATAGATGTAGGATTAGGAATGTTTGATGCCATGTTGATTTGTTAGATGTATGCTAGTGTGTGTGTGAGTTAGATACAAGTATTGAGTGTGCCTTAATAGGGTTAAGACATAAGATACAATGATGGGAAGCCAACTTTAGGGTTGGGCGGTTTTGGGTGCCTAACACCTTCCTAAGACCGTACCTTTACTCTGAACCCATATCTTTGGTAGTAAGATCAAAAGGTCCTTCCTCAAGAGGACGCTATATATATGTGTGGATGCAAGGGGTCGTTTTTTATTAGTTGTCATCTAGTTTTTGCAATGGCTTAGGAATCATATATATAGCATCCTTTCGAGGAAGGACCTTGTGATCTTACTACCATAGATATGGGTTTGGAGTTAAGCTATGGTTTTGGGATGGTGGTAGGCACCCAAAACCGCCCAATCCTAAGGTTAGCTTCCCATCATTGAGTCTTGTGTCTTAAGTCTTAACCCTATTAAAGGTACACTCAATACTTGTATCTAACCCACACACACACTAACATACATCTAACAATCAACATGGCATTAAACATCCCTAACCATAAATCTAACATACTTATCAACCAAGGCCTACCATACATCTAATCATGCATATCAATTAACCTATCATTCATCTCATCATGGCATAACACTTCATCATAAACCCTAGCATTCATCCAATCATAGTATCAAAGCATTCATCACTTCACAAACCCTAATCATACATCTAAGCATGCTTTATCACTAACTCTATGTTATTCATCCAAGGTAGTAAGCAAATCGTGGTAGAAACACAAGTATAGAAAAATCTAAGCAACATTTGATTCCATCTACACATTGGAAATACTCATCCAAACAAGCATGTTCATACGCATTATCAAAGTAAGATCATACCACAAATGCATGTTCATTACAAATGCATGACTTACCTTTACTTACCTTGCAACAACTCAACATCTATGGCATTATGCAAGAGCATGTAAATGCATGTTTATAACTATTGATGCCTGTGGCTGCTCGACCACCCATTGTGGCGATGCTCGCACGCCTTCCTCTCTCGATGCGAGAGTTGTTATGGAGGTGTGTCGTACCTCGGGTGTGTGACTACAATATGAGTCGATTTTAAGGATATTACCAAGGGTAAGTGAAGTCACTGCCAATAATTGGGTTTTTTTTCTAAGGTATGATTGGTCACTTGACTCTATTTGATTTTATTACTGATCCTAGGTTAAGAAAAAGGGCATTTTTCCTAATCTAATGTGGATGGGCAAAAAATCCTGATTCTTGAGTTTAGAAGTTTGGTTACGTGTAAGGAAGGTGTTAGGCACTCCACAACGCCTGTCCGAAGATAGTCCTTTATTTGGGTAAAATCATAATTTTTAGACATTGGTAATTGAAAATAAGATATTGGCATCAGCTTTCAGGGCTTTAAACAAAATTGGCCTTTGAGGTTCGGTTTTGGAATGGGTGTGGTCCTGATCAATGCTTTCCAAGTGTGTTTGAAGTCTTTTGCCAAATTTCATGGCAAAAATCCGATAGCATATTGCCTTATTTTCGTGGCGGAAATTCGGTAGCACTTTGCCTTAGATGCGTCATAGCATGCAAAATACTATTCTCATCATGCTTTCAATGTGAGAATACAGCAATGGGGATGCCTCATTTCCACAGCAAAAATTCGATAGAGTTTCATGTTTGGTGCGCTATAGTGCACCAGCAAAGTTTCGCGTTTGTGTATATGACACGTATTGACATGCTTGTACTGTGACGAGTCAAAGCCCTCCAAAGCATCAAGCATGTTGATGTGTGTCGCATGAATGGGGAAATCAATGTCACTTGGTGACATGGACCAAGACAATCACACCGTGATGATCATGCATAGAATATAGCGTGAATATGCATCTACGACAATTGCCTTGAGCATATACCCACACTACAAGGTCAAAAGCTCTCATGACTAGAGAGAGGCACTCATGTAGCCATGAGAGTCCATCATACAAAGTGCACAATCAGCCATGTACAAGCAGATATAGATATACATAATGCTATCACATAAAGCGGGAAAGTAAACCAGACATTGCCAACGTTCCAAGGGTATGGCCCAGCTAGGTACATGAAATGTAAAACAGGCATTGCCATACCTAGGGAACACGACCTAAGCAAAGAGTAGGAAAATGAAATGGGGTACATGGAGGGGGACCCTAATACATGCTTTAGAGAAAAGGCTTAGAGAAAGAGAAAGAAAAGACCTCTTTGGAGGGGCTAGGCCCCCTAATCTACTGAATACTACCTTTTATGGGCTTGCATCCTCTTGCTTACATCCTTGCCCTTTTTTGCTTGCGCCTAGGAGATTGCACCTTTGCTCTAAGCATCCTCACTCCATGTGCGTACATGTAAAGAAAAAAGAAACAAGCTAGAAGACAAGCAAAGAAATAAATGGAAGGAAAATCATGTTAAAGACAAGTTAAGAAAAGATGCTAAGTAGGGGTAAACAAACATGTGAAGTACATGAAGAGGCAAACAAACATGTTATCAAACAAGGGGGGGGGGGGGGGGAAGCATCCAATCAATCCCTATGACAGATGGATGTAAGCATGTAAGCAAGCCCATGAGGGGCACAAAGCATGGCAAAACCTAGATCTAGAGAGGCTAACATTGAGATAAATCATAGAAGCAAGTAAGCAATCATCGATATGCAAAGGAAATTATCCAAACCCTTTGATATAGGTCTAGGGGTATGGATGTAGGTCTAGACCACAGGATCTAGATCTACACCCTACCGGAAGGGCCAAAAAGTAAGAGAAAAAGATATCAAGGGATAAAAAGGGCTAATGTAGCACATGCATAGCAATCAACATAGATTTGAGCACACAAGCCTGGCTCGAAGCATATAAACACATAGATCTAAGCATAGGAAGACTTGTCTACATTTGCAGGTCGAGTGATATGAAGAAGCTTTGCAATATAATTTGGATTGATGGTGAATTCTTTTCCGCGAACCCAACATTGTAGTTCTACACCTGTGAATCTTGCATTCGAATAAAACTCTTTAATCAATTCGTTAACTGGATCTTTGAAGTTTCCAAATAACTCAGTCTAATCCTCGTTTGCAAAATCCTCGGGATAAAGGTGGATCCCAGAGTGTCAAACTTAACAATACGCTCCACCACAAGGGTCGTCCTGAAAAATGCTAGGAAATGTCTGAAAGTCTAGGGGAGTCTTAAACCTCTCACTGTTTAAGACTTCAGATGAGTGTCGTGTCCTTTTTGACACTGGTGATGAGGGAGGGTCAATAACTGGATCTTTACCACGAGAAGAACGGCGAAGCATCTGCATAGATGAGCACACAACAAGGAAACAAATGCAAAAACACACACCAAAACACAGAACTTGATTAGATTCAAGTTAGTTCAAGGAAAAGGTAATAATAACCTGAAATAGAGTATAAACAACTCAAAACAAAACACAAATACTCAAAATAACATTCTAAATAGATAAAACAAGTGAACATAGAATAATGCATAAATAAAGTGAGTGTAACAGTGTGTGCATATGCTGTGCATGTGCTGGTGCATGTGTGTGCATATGTGTGCATGTGTTGATGCATGAAAATGCAGCATGAGATGCATGAGGCGTGCTTAAAGGTGCTTAGGTGTGTGCCTAGTGTGTGCAACTTGGGCAAAGTGTGTGAAACACATAAACAGTGACCAAAACAAGTTAAACAAGGTCAAACAAGTGTAAACCCAAAGATTGGAATTCACTTGAATCCAATTTAGCACAAGAATGTCATTGGGACATTCTATCAAACATCTAACATGCAATAGTGCACAACAATGATGAAAAATGCATGAACATAGTGAAAAAAATGCCTCAATACATGTTAAAACTGCCACAAGGGGCCAACACAGATGCACAAACATCAAATGGGACTCAACCCAAACAAATATTTTGGAAAAAAATTTCACAAAATGAAGAACCCAACCCTTTTTCGAAAAAATCCCCAATTTACAAAACCCTAAGTTAAAATCTGCAAAATGTAAAACAAAATGAAAGCAATGTTAAGGAAAACATACCTTGAAGTGATTTTGCAGAGATTTTCATTTGAAAATGATGGGGTTTTGATGAATATTGATTTTGGGTTGAGAAGGTTTCGAAGCGGATCAGGGTGAGGGAAATGTCTAAGTGTTTGAAAAACTGTTACATTTGCTACATAAAACTGAAAACACGCATTTTTCGCAAGTTAGATAGTAGTGATGCAGTCGCGAGACAGTCGCGAGAATGACTACTAATGCACAAAAACTTTCGCGAGAAGCTTTAAATCACGAGACAGTAGTAATACAGTCGCGATAGCTTCTGTCTGATTTTGAAAAAATCCAGTTTTGGCCAAACAACATTTCGCGAGAAGCTGTTGGTCGCGATATAGTCGCGATACAGTCACGAGAGTTTCTGTGTAAGGTGATGAAAAATTTATTTCCCTCAAGCTCATTTCGCTGGAAGCTCTAAGTCGCAAGATTCTCGCGAAACACTCTCTGAACCAGTTTTTAAAGAAAAACACAAAAATGCATTTTGAACAAAAACTAAAAACACGAAAGTATAAAATCACTTTCAAAAACAAATAAAACACTCAAAAATCTTTTTGGGTTTGATTAATAAGTACTTGAGCATACACATCACATTTGAACATGTACAATCACACAAATGAGATAAGCATTCATTGAATCAAAGTCTTGTGTGTTGTGGGTGAGTATCAAGTGTGAAATAGTCCTTAGACCAGCGTAAAGTTTCAATGATCAATAATCAAGTCATACACAACCAGTACTAAGTCAAGTGGTTTATCTCAATTATAGAAATGAACATATATAACCTCCCATAAATTGATTACACAACTTAGAAGCTTTTCATTTGGCTTATGCATAAATCATGACATTTGATCCCTTTTTGGATAATACATCTCTTTTTGAGATCGGTGCTTGAATTTTTGATATTTCAACATTGAGAATTAGCCTTTGGCTTTTTGAGCACCATACATTTCAATACGAAAAGTAGCTTTCCCTTTTTCCTAGTTAAATACTAGTATGTGCGATAGGATTTTGCAGCTCAATATCTCTTTTCATTTGGAGATTTACATTTGGTGAGCTCTTTTGTAAAAACAAAAAAATAAAGTGAAAAGAGATATAGATACAAGTCTATGCAAGTATCAAGACCATCAAGACTATTGACCAATCATTCATGACAAGCTTGAAATTCTATTTACAACAATCACACATAGTTTTCAAGATTTCTTCTACACAGATAAAAGTGCATACAAAACAAGCTAAGCTCGTAAATGCACTATGCCATTAGTATGAAGGTACTAGGCCAAACTCATATGTGATATACACAAAACAAGCGATCAAACTTTTTGAAGATTTTTCAATTTTTATGGGTTTTTGAATTTTTGAACACACTCAAAAACATAACAACAAAAAAAAAAAGAGAAAAAAAAAAAAAGCAAAAGCTTGTAAAAGAAACATGAACAAACTAAACATGTGAGATCTAAACAACAGGTATGCAACAGAAAACAAAAATAGGTTCACACACGAGATAGAGTTCAAGGAATGATACCGACATCGATGGTCATACACAAAGTCTCAAACTTTAGACCATCAAGAGGTTTAGTAAATATGTCTTCCTTTTAGTTCTCAGTGGTGATGAACTCTAAATACAAAGTCTTTTCCTCCACTAAATCTCGAATGAAGTGGTACCAGATCTCGATATGCTTCGATTTCGAGTGTTGGACTGGATTTTTAGACAAATTTATGGCACTTGTATTATCACAGAACACACACATAGTGTCTTGAGTGATTCCATAATCATGTAGAAGCTTCTTCATCCATAATAATTGTGCACAACAACTCACCGCTGCAATGTATTCAGCTTCAGCCGTTGAAAGCGAGACTGAATTTTGCTTTTTGCTCATCCATGACACCAAGTTATTTCCAAGATAAAAACACCCATCGAAAGTGCTTTTCTTATCATCAATACACTCGCCCCAGTCAACATCAGAATATCCAACGAGGCACTCATTTGAGTCTCTTGAATACCAAATTCCATAATCAGATGTGCCATTTATGTAGCGAATAATTCGTTTGACCGCAGTCAGGTGTGATTCTTTGGGTGCTGCCTGAAATCTAGCACAAACTCCAACATTGAAAGTGAACGGTTTTAGACCCCTTAAAACAACCAGATTGGTTAGCCTAGATTAATTAGCCAAGTTGTTACTTAGTCAAATTATGCAATTCTAGGTTAAAGCAATCAAATAATCATATCAAGATATAAAGCAGCGGAAAATAAATAAACACAAGATATGATGACCCAAGAAACCACACGGTAAAAATCTGTGGAGGATTTGACTTAGCTATCCTCAAGGTAAACCTGAATCCACTATGCGAAAGAATCGAAGTTCATACAGAAGGAGTACAAGCTCCCCGCTTGACTTCCTAATACTACCCACCAGTAGAACTTACTGACACGACCACGTGCAAGCTCCGAATCCACGGACTCCTTCTTTCTTGGACTCTTCAATCAAGTACAAGCACCCCCGCTTGTTAATCTTTAAGTTCTTGAATCTGCAACTGAATGATCATCAAGGTTTTGATAATATCTTCACCTTGAAAACCCTAAGCTTTGTGTAAAGGAAAGCTCCTCAAAGATCTCACAAGAGATTTACACAAAATAGCAATATGAGCAACAAAAACTTAGAGAGGTTTGGGTACAAAACCCTAGATACAAAAGAGACACTCTCTTCTCTCTCTCTAAAAGCCCTCAAAAACGTGGCTTAGGGTTTCCTTTATATAGTGGGAGAATTAGATCTGAAACCCTAATCCTTAATGGGCTTAAGCTGCTGTTTGGGCCGACTTAAAATTCTGCAGATACGATTTTCGATCGATCGAGCCTGTTCTTCGATTGATCAAACCAGGCAAAATATGAAGTCTTCTTCCTGCAACTTGTATGTTCTTGAATCTTGACTTGAATCACCTTGAGTATTGTCTAATAAAACCTATAGACTCTAAGATCTATATCTAGACAAGTTTGTGTTCACGATTTGCCAATTGTTCTAAACATTTAGAACCTAACAATCTCCCCCTTTGGCAATTCGTGACAAAACTTCCATACAGAATAAAATGCTCAAATACAAGAACAACCCAATACAATAAAATGCTCATTACAACAAATTCAATCTAACTACTATCCATTAGTTGCAAGTGTAGACAGCAGCTCAATTGAATCAACCTGTATATTTCCTGAAACACTCAACAAATGCATAAACGCATGTGTGACAGAAAAACAGTAAATCAACAAATATGCAAACTAACTCTCCCCCTAAGTTAGATACATCAAAAACAATGTTAACTCCCCCTAAACATAACATTCTTGTATCAACTATTTCTCTCCCTTTTTGTCACGTATTGACAAAGACAACTCATACAAAGAGTAAACAGTCAACATACACAACAAAGGATAAGAGAAAATAGAGAAAGAAGGGGACACAAAGCAATTCAACTCTATAGAAAATAGAGACAGCTCCCCCTATGAACAACACAGGTTAAAAAAAAACTTTTCTCCTCCTATCAAAAATAGGAAAAACAAAACAAGTTTTGGGAAAAACAGTTTTGGGGAAAAATAAAGGAGGTGGGGGAAAAGCATCAGCAGCAGCATTATCACCAACAGGATCAGGAACATTCTCACCAGCAGGACCAAAGTTAAAAACTAAGGTGAGGATACACATGAAGAAAAAATATTATCTCTTTCAATAAAAGGCAAACATGGCACTATGTGACCCATAAACAGTTGCATGAGTAGAGAAAATATTTGTACATTGATTATCCATCATATCTTTTAAGAAAAATATTTTCTACAATTCACACATAAGAAATAGCATATACTAGAATGTACAAAACTTAAAAATTAATCAATCAATTTTTAAATCAAGTTGAGTACCCAATTTAGCAAAGTGTATGCATGTGTGAAAACACTGAGAGATATGACTGTAAGATGGATACAAAAACAATGCAATGCATGTGAATCCTAAACACAAATGATGCATAAAAAATGTTGGTCAAAAGCATAGAAACTGAAAATTTTTTAGTTTCAATCGATCGAGAATCGATCGAACATCAATCGAGTCAGGCAGACTCAACNAGACAATCACACCGTGATGATCATGCATAGAATATAGCGTGAATATGCATCTACGACAATTGCCTTGAGCATATACCCACACTACAAGGTCAAAAGCTCTCATGACTAGAGAGAGGCACTCATGTAGCCATGAGAGTCCATCATACAAAGTGCACAATCAGCCATGTACAAGCAGATATAGATATACATAATGCTATCACATAAAGCGGGAAAGTAAACCAGACATTGCCAACGTTCCAAGGGTATGGCCCAGCTAGGTACATGAAATGTAAAACAGGCATTGCCATACCTAGGGAACACGACCTAAGCAAAGAGTAGGAAAATGAAATGGGGTACATGGAGGGGGACCCTAATACATGCTTTAGAGAAAAGGCTTAGAGAAAGAGAAAGAAAAGACCTCTTTGGAGGGGCTAGGCCCCCTAATCTACTGAATACTACCTTTTATGGGCTTGCATCCTCTTGCTTACATCCTTGCCCTTTTTTGCTTGCGCCTAGGAGATTGCACCTTTGCTCTAAGCATCCTCACTCCATGTGCGTACATGTAAAGAAAAAAGAAACAAGCTAGAAGACAAGCAAAGAAATAAATGGAAGGAAAATCATGTTAAAGACAAGTTAAGAAAAGATGCTAAGTAGGGGTAAACAAACATGTGAAGTACATGAAGAGGCAAACAAACATGTTATCAAACAAGGGGGGGGGGGGAGGGTGTCCTAGGAATACAAATCTAGGTTTGGGTCATGATGCGAACCTCAATCGACACGCTTTGAGACCCAACAAAAATATTGGAATAATTGCCCAAGAAAACTAAAATTCAGATTGTTGATAGAACCCTGACCCAAAGTTTATAAGTGAAATGTGAACCAAAGGTATAAGTAACAGACCTTGACCCAATGATTATAATTGAATCACAAACCAAAGGTATAAAGTTTGAACGCCACAAGGAAAAATCCCTGATAAGTTCACAGTTCTTGAAGAACCAAAAGAAGAGCAAAGCCTCACCTTTTCTTATTTTCATTCAATAATGTCTCTCTATTACAATGAGTGCATGCTATTTATGAGACATGACTAAAAATAGAAAATATAAAAAACGTACTAAATTATAAAACCCTAAATAAAAGTTGATTTGGTCTGAAATTAGCAGATCAAAATAGAAAAAAAAAAAAAAAAAGCAAAAGCTTGTAAAAGAAACATGAACAAACTAAACATGTGAGATCTAAACAACAGGTATGCAACAGAAAACAAAAATAGGTTCACACACGAGATAGAGTTCAAGGAATGATACCGACATCGATGGTCATACACAAAGTCTCAAACTTTAGACCATCAAGAGGTTTAGTAAATATGTCTTCCTTTTAGTTCTCAGTGGTGATGAACTCTAAATACAAAGTCTTTTCCTCCACTAAATCTCGAATGAAGTGGTACCAGATCTCGATATGCTTCGATTTCGAGTGTTGGACTGGATTTTTAGACAAATTTATGGCACTTGTATTATCACAGAACACACACATAGTGTCTTGAGTGATTCCATAATCATGTAGAAGCTTCTTCATCCATAATAATTGTGCACAACAACTCACCGCTGCAATGTATTCAGCTTCAGCCGTTGAAAGCGAGACTGAATTTTGCTTTTTGCTCATCCATGACACCAAGTTATTTCCAAGATAAAAACACCCATCGAAAGTGCTTTTCTTATCATCAATACACTCGCCCCAGTCAACATCAGAATATCCAACGAGGCACTCATTTGAGTCTCTTGAATACCAAATTCCATAATCAGATGTGCCATTTATGTAGCGAATAATTCGTTTGACCGCAGTCAGGTGTGATTCTTTGGGTGCTGCCTGAAATCTAGCACAAACTCCAACATTGAAAGTGAACGGTTTTAGACCCCTTAAAACAACCAGATTGGTTAGCCTAGATTAATTAGCCAAGTTGTTACTTAGTCAAATTATGCAATTCTAGGTTAAAGCAATCAAATAATCATATCAAGATATAAAGCAGCGGAAAATAAATAAACACAAGATATGATGACCCAAGAAACCACACGGTAAAAATCTGTGGAGGATTTGACTTAGCTATCCTCAAGGTAAACCTGAATCCACTATGCGAAAGAATCGAAGTTCATACAGAAGGAGTACAAGCTCCCCGCTTGACTTCCTAATACTACCCACCAGTAGAACTTACTGACACGACCACGTGCAAGCTCCGAATCCACGGACTCCTTCTTTCTTGGACTCTTCAATCAAGTACAAGCACCCCCGCTTGTTAATCTTTAAGTTCTTGAATCTGCAACTGAATGATCATCAAGGTTTTGATAATATCTTCACCTTGAAAACCCTAAGCTTTGTGTAAAGGAAAGCTCCTCAAAGATCTCACAAGAGATTTACACAAAATAGCAATATGAGCAACAAAAACTTAGAGAGGTTTGGGTACAAAACCCTAGATACAAAAGAGACACTCTCTTCTCTCTCTCTAAAAGCCCTCAAAAACGTGGCTTAGGGTTTCCTTTATATAGTGGGAGAATTAGATCTGAAACCCTAATCCTTAATGGGCTTAAGCTGCTGTTTGGGCCGACTTAAAATTCTGCAGATACGATTTTCGATCGATCGAGCCTGTTCTTCGATTGATCAAACCAGGCAAAATATGAAGTCTTCTTCCTGCAACTTGTATGTTCTTGAATCTTGACTTGAATCACCTTGAGTATTGTCTAATAAAACCTATAGACTCTAAGATCTATATCTAGACAAGTTTGTGTTCACGATTTGCCAATTGTTCTAAACATTTAGAACCTAACAATCTCCCCCTTTGGCAATTCGTGACAAAACTTCCATACAGAATAAAATGCTCAAATACAAGAACAACCCAATACAATAAAATGCTCATTACAACAAATTCAATCTAACTACTATCCATTAGTTGCAAGTGTAGACAGCAGCTCAATTGAATCAACCTGTATATTTCCTGAAACACTCAACAAATGCATAAACGCATGTGTGACAGAAAAACAGTAAATCAACAAATATGCAAACTAACTCTCCCCCTAAGTTAGATACATCAAAAACAATGTTAACTCCCCCTAAACATAACATTCTTGTATCAACTATTTCTCTCCCTTTTTGTCACGTATTGACAAAGACAACTCATACAAAGAGTAAACAGTCAACATACACAACAAAGGATAAGAGAAAATAGAGAAAGAAGGGGACACAAAGCAATTCAACTCTATAGAAAATAGAGACAGCTCCCCCTATGAACAACACAGGTTAAAAAAAAACTTTTCTCCTCCTATCAAAAATAGGAAAAACAAAACAAGTTTTGGGAAAAACAGTTTTGGGGAAAAATAAAGGAGGTGGGGGAAAAGCATCAGCAGCAGCATTATCACCAACAGGATCAGGAACATTCTCACCAGCAGGACCAAAGTTAAAAACTAAGGTGAGGATACACATGAAGAAAAAATATTATCTCTTTCAATAAAAGGCAAACATGGCACTATGTGACCCATAAACAGTTGCATGAGTAGAGAAAATATTTGTACATTGATTATCCATCATATCTTTTAAGAAAAATATTTTCTACAATTCACACATAAGAAATAGCATATACTAGAATGTACAAAACTTAAAAATTAATCAATCAATTTTTAAATCAAGTTGAGTACCCAATTTAGCAAAGTGTATGCATGTGTGAAAACACTGAGAGATATGACTGTAAGATGGATACAAAAACAATGCAATGCATGTGAATCCTAAACACAAATGATGCATAAAAAATGTTGGTCAAAAGCATAGAAACTGAAAATTTTTTAGTTTCAATCGATCGAGAATCGATCGAACATCAATCGAGTCAGGCAGACTCAACCCTAAAATTTTAATCGCAATTTCGATTGATTGAAAAACAGGTTCGATCGATCGAAAATCTGGAAAAAATAGATTTTTGAAAAACAGAGCATTTTAATGCAGAAACTCCTCAAAGCACATTGTTTTATAAAAAAATGCATGAGTATGAGACGAAAAGTTTTTAAAAAATACTTGAATTCAATCAAGATCTTACAAAATCAAGATTTTCAATCAATTTGTTCTCAAAGTGCAAACATTATACACATTTTGCATTAAAATCGAGGAACTTTTAATCTTGGATGGCCACAACAAAATCACACACAATATAATGTACCAAGTTTAACAAAGAGTAACTTGTGTAGTGTGTGCAACTAGCAAAAACTTGAGATACATGTGAGGTGATATGTGAATAGTAATCAATCACAAAGTCTACAAAATTCATCACATAGAATTTAAAAGAGACTATCACCTAAAGAGTTACATGCTATAACTCCCACATCTCCTAGAACAAAAGCTTGCAATCATGTAAGTTTCTTTCATTTTTGCCTCTTATTTGTATGAAATGGCATTCAGCCTAATAGTACACAACGGTTTGAATTAAGTGAATTGGCATCAAGCCTAATAGTACACACCAGTTTTAATTTAATTGAGGCTACACCTTATGTTCTTTTTGTACATGTGCTACACTTTCTCGAGCACAAAATCTTATAATATGCACTAAGGTGTTCATGATTGGCTAGTGAACAGTGGTGAGATGGTTATTTATGCCTTTCTCAAAAGGATCAAGTCCGACAGTCAAATAACATGTGACTTCAAGATTAAGACAAAGTGATAAACACCATAAACATCTTTATGTAAAGATAAGGTGGCCAACCTTGATTTCAAATCCATGATATGAAATACAAAACACAAAAATCTTTTTGGTTTAAAAAATTTTATGACCAAAAACAAAAAGCACACATTATGCTAAATGAACAATGCAAATGCAATGCATGACAATGTTTAACTAAGCTATAGAGGGTACACAAACAAGAAATATCAATTTCTTAATTAACCCATGAGTACATGTACAAACTAGTACATACTCACACAAAATCAGAAATAGCTTAGCATACTATTCAAGTTTCTCCACAATGTCAAGCATGTTCTAAACCAAGAGAGAGATATCATAACTCATGTAATCCTCAAAAAGAAAAACTAGACACAAAATAAAATATTTTTGTCTTTTTGAAAATTTTCAATGTTTTTGGATTTTTAAAAAAAAAATAAAAACAACCTAAAAAAAACAACACAACCAAAAACAAAAACAAAACATGTCCACAAATAATTGAAAGAATTAAATTAGGGACAAGTTAGCAACACTCACCTTGGAGAATCTTTTCTCACCCATCTAGCACGAGTCTTCGGCTTTGTAGGTGAAAATCCATGAGAAGTAGAGTGTATTTGAGGAATTACACCAATCTTCTGAGAAAGACTGAAATCCTGCAAATTCCTTTCACAAGCCAACAAGCTCAAATTTTTCAAAAGAATATGAAACAATTTATATGGACTTATGGCAGGAGAAATCTCATCACATATCCTAGATTGAAACACAGAATGCTTAAATTTCAATTTATGACAATTAGGACGAATGTGACCATAGACACCACAAAAGTGACAAGCAGGAACAAATTTAGGAACATCAATATTCCTAACAACCAATCTAGTCTCAGATTTAGGTTTTTGCCTTAACAAAGAACAATTTGGTCTAATATGACCAACAACACCACAAAGGTGACAAGTAGACACAAAAACAAATTTATTATGCTCTCTAACAATAGGTTTAGACTTAGGTGTAGAAACTTCAGCGTCTACATCAAAACTTTTATCTTTGTCGAACCTAGTAAAATAAGCCTTTTCTTTATTATTTCTCTTAAAAGGAGGGATATAAACTTTCTCAGTTTTAGGGTTAAGAGAAACAGAAACACTTCTGTTATCAACAGCAGGCTTTACACTAGTCAAATCTTTAATTTTAGCTTTAGATTCAACTAACTCTTGTTCCAAGCTTTTCATCTTCTCATCTTGAGAGGAAATTTGATTTCTTAAAAATTCATTCTTTTTATTAGACTCATCTAATCTCACAATCAAATCCTCTTTTTCAAGATTAGCCAATTTTAACTCTTCTTTAAATTTCTTAGAAATTTTCAAAGATTTAGATAATTCCTTACGAAGAGTTTCAAAAGCATCAAAAAAATCAACAGAACCAATAGTGTCCTTTTTATTCAAAACATCACAGGCATCAATAAAATCAGCAAAAGCATGAGCAGAAACATGATCAGAAAGACACTTCAAATTATCCATCACAATAGGGGTCAAGGATCAGCTCTTAGATCAAAAGATCTAAAACAGAAGAGCTACCTGCTCTGATACCACTTGAACGGTTTTAGACCCCTTAAAACAACCAGATTGGTTAGCCTAGATTAATTAGCCAAGTTGTTACTTAGTCAAATTATGCAATTCTAGGTTAAAGCAATCAAATAATCATATCAAGATATAAAGCAGCGGAAAATAAATGAACACAAGATATGATGACCCAGAAAACCACACGGTAAAAACCTGGGGAGGATTTGACCTAGCTATCCTCAAGGTAAACCTGAATCCACTATGCGAAAGAATCGAAGTTCATACAGAAGGACTACAAGCTCCCCGCTTGATTTCCTAATGCTACCCACCAGTAGAACTTACTAACACGACCACGTGCAAGCTCCGAATCCACGGACTCCTTCTTTCTTGGACTCTTCAATCAAGTACAAGCACCCCCGCTTGTTAATCTTTAAGTTCTTGAATCTGCAACTGAATGATCATCAAGGTTTTGATAATATCTCCACCTTGAAAACCCTAAGCTTTGTGTAAAGGAAAGCTCCTCAAAGATCTCACAAGAGATTTACACAAAACAGCAATATGAGTAACAAAGACTTAGAGAGGTTTGGGTACAAAACCCTAGATACAAAAGAGACACTCTCTTCTCTCTCTCTAAAGGCCCTCAAAAACGTGGCTTAGGGTTTCCTTTATATAGTGGGAGAATTAGATCTGAAACCCTAATCCTTAATGGGCTTAAGCTGCTGTTTGGGCCGACTTAAAATTTTGCAGATACGATTTTCGATCGATCGAGCCTGTTCTTCGATTGATCGAACCTGGCAGAATATGAAGTCTTCTTCCTGCAGCTTGTATGATCTTGAATCTTGACTTGAATCACCTTGAGCATTGTCTAATAAAACCTATAGACTCTAAGATCTATATCTAGACAAGTTTATGTTCACGATTTGCCAATTGTTCTAAACATTTAGAACCTAACAGAAAGCAATGTCTGGTCTGCTAGTAGTGAGATATAAGAGACTACCGATCATGCTTTAATAGAGTGTTGGATCTACTTCTATACCTGCTGATCGCGACTCAGTTTTGTTGAGGAACTCATGGGAATGGAAATGTGCTTCTTGAACTCTAGGCCAAATTGCTTTACAAGATTTTCGGCATATTTCTCTTGAGAGATAAATATCCCGTCTTCTCATTGTTTCACTTGAAGCCCTAGGAAGTAGTTCAGCTCTCCCACCATGCTCATCTCAAACTCCCTTTTCATTTCTTCTAAAAATTCATGAGCTAGATGATCGATTGTGGATCAAAAGACAATGTCATCCACATATACCTGAGCAACAAGGAGAGAATTCTCATCTCTTTTAACAAACAAAGTTCGATCAGCTTGACCTCTCTTGAAACCATGATCTAAGAGGTATGTGGTGAGGCAATCATACCAAGCTCTTGGCGCTTGTTTCAGCACATATAATGCCTTCTTCAACCTTAACACATGGTCAGGAAAGTGAGGGTCTTGAAACCCCTTTGGTTGCTCAATAAACACTTCTTCGTATAAAAATTCATTCAAGAAAGCACTCTTCACGTCCATTTGATACAACTTGAAGTTCATAATGCATGCTATGGAGAGAAGAATTCGGATTGACTCTAGTCTTACAATTGGAGCAAAAGACTCATCAAAATCTATGCCTTCAACTTGAGTATATCCTTAAGCCACCAATCTTGACTTATTTCGGACAACTTCACCATCTTCATCAGTCTTGTTCTTGAAGATCCACTTGGTGCCGATGACATGTGTATCCTTGGGCCTTGGTACCAGCTCCCCATACATCATTTCTAACAAATTGGTGCAACTCTTGGTGCATGGATTCTACCTAATTCTCATCCTTCAATGCTTCCTCCACTTTCTTTGGTTCAAACTGAGCAAGATAACGGTTGTATGTCACATGATTCACACTATAAGTTGGTCCTTTTATCAACCGAAGTCCTTCATCTAAATCAACAATGATATTTCTTGAGGGATGATTGAGAATTACCCTTGATGATGGTCTTTTGGAAGTGGAAGGTTCCTCATCACGAGAGATTGGAGGTTGAACTTCCGGAGGGGTGAGTGGACTAGGAGATCCTTGAGTTGATCTAGTCACGCTTCTTGGTATAGGAGGTGTAAACTCCTCTTCTGGTGATTCTTTCTCAGCATCCTCACCTTGAGACATGTTGTCATTGTCCTCATTCTTCTTAAGAGTTTGTCCTTCACCATCATTATCAATATCTTTTTCAGAGATAGTGTCATCGATGAACACATTTATTGATTCCATCACTGTCTTAGTGCGCTTATTATACACTCTATATGCTCGGCTATTTGTGGAGTAACCTAGGAATATCCCTTCATCACTTTTAGCATTAAATTTCCAGGATTCTCCCTATCATTGAGAATGTAGCACTTGCTTCCAAATATTCAGAAATATTTCACTTTTGGTTTCTTCTCTCTCTAAATTTCATACGATGTCTTCTTTGTTCCTGCTCGGAAGTAAATCCTATTCCCAATGTGACACGATGTATTCATAGCTTCAACCCAGAACTTCTTTGGAATATTTTTGTTGAGTAACATTACTCTTGCCATTTCTTGGATCACCCGATTCTTTCTTTCAACCACCCCATTTTGTTGTAGAGTTTTTGCAGTTGAAAATTCCTTCTTAATGCTGTGTTCATTGCAGAATGCTTCAAACTTTGCATTTTCAAACTCCTTCCCATAATCACTTCTAATTCTAACTATGGGAACTCTTTTTTCATTCTGCAGCCTCTTGCATAGCCTTTCCATCTTGTCACATGCTTCTGACTTCTCCCTGAGAAAGTCCACCCAAGAATATCTTGAGAAATCATCAACAACCGTCATTATATAGCGCTTTCCACCTATGCTTTCTATTCTAGTTGGACCCATTTGATCCACATGTAGTAACTCCGAAGGGTGAGAAGTAGCAACTATGTTTACTTTAGGATAGCTTGACTTTGTTTGTTTTCCCAATTGACATGGACCACAAACGTTCTTCTCAACTTTTCCAAACTTTGGTAAACCAACTACAGCTTCAAGCTTCGAGACTTTTACCACCTGTTTGTAATTAGCATGTCCAACTCGTTTATGCCACAACTCCAAAAGATTCACTCGAGCACTCCTACATGCTATGCTTGGTTTGGGAATTACCCCATAACAATTGTTGATGGTCCTTAGTCCTTTCAAAACTTGAACACCTTCTTCATTCAGAATTAGATATCCTTTCTTTGAAAATTGGACTAAGAAGTCTTCATCACAAATCTAAGTAATACTCAGCAAGTTCACTTTCAATCCCTTAATGTACAACACATCAGTTAACAAAGGCAGTTCTGGTATATCCACGGTTCCCTTGCCAAGAACTTGTGAGTGATTACCATCTCCAAATGTCATAAAACCATCTTCCTTCTCTTTAAGAGTTTTGAACAGAGACTTATCTCCTGTCATATGCCTTGAACAACCGCTATCAAGATACCATAAACATGAATTAAATACTTTCAATGCAGTATAAACAAAAAGACAAGCATGAGAGAGACATTCTTGACCATCAAAGCACATCTTATTTTTCTTTACTTCATTCACAGATGAGTATAACTTCCTTTTTAGACAATCAATTTTATCACACAAATGTCTATTCCTTCTCTTATATTCATCAATTAAGGAATTCGACTCACACAAGTTGTTATGAATATCATGATTCATATGAACTAATGATTTCAGCATGTGTATAAAGATTCCAGCATGTTTCTTGGATTTGAATAACTCTAAAAGCTCATTACTAGAGCAGTCTCCAAATATGCTTATAGAGTCATTTTCACAAACACCTTTACTATGCTTCATGTTGGCTTTGCCAAATCACTTTTCATAGCACACCAAGGGGTCTAGGATCACACTCAGGTAGTTACACCACAGAGAGTATACCCGCTCTGATACCAATTGAAAGCTCGAAAATGTGTTGAAAACACAAGAGTTGTTAAGACCCCTAATTAAAGGTTATGGCTCGATTGATTTTACACTAATTTAATACTAAATGCGGAATAGAGTAAATGCGAGCGGACAAATAAACAAGCTACTCTGATCCATAAACTAAGTAATATAGCAGTAAAATGGAATGTAAAAGAGTAGGGAAGAAAGATGCAAACACAAAATAACACGCCGATGTGTTATTGAAGAGGAAACTGAAGAACTCAGTGAAAAACCTCTCCGCCGCCCTCCAAGCAGTCCTCGGTCCACTAGACAATTAGTTGGGTTATATGGGTTAACAAGAGACCCTCCAAACCTAATCTACCTGATGTACTTAAGCCCTCCAAGCTCCTACTCTAGTAAGGCTTCTCGGAACTGTGTCTTGTCTAGCTCTCCGGATCCCACAACAAGCTCCATGTTGCATATGCCATCCTTGGCTTCTTCCAATGCTTCCCAGTAGCATCAAAACTTCACTTGACACTCTGAAAGGGTGTGGTAAGTGTTTGGGCTATCAAACTCTTAATGGTATGGAAATAGAGAGGTAGGAATTGAGGAAATTTCACAAGCAAATGTGTAGAGGATTGTGGGTATAACAATCTCTAACTCTCAAGGTGTTTGGCTAGGATTTTTCTCTCAGAAGCACTCCTCAATATTTGTGGGTAATGTGGGTATATATAGTGTAGGCACAGAAAGTGTGTATTAGACTGGACAGGCTAGCAGAATAGAATGTCTCGCGAGTGTCTCGCGAGAAGGCCTTACCCGTGAGATACTCGCGAGACACAACTGTCTCCATCTGGCCTGACTCTTCACGTTCCAGCATGTGCAAGGCACATGAGATACTTCGCGGGATGCTAAGTCACGAGCTACCCATAAAAACTTCTTCAGTCTTCAAATGCTTGAGTCTTCATACTACTCTCTCTATCACACAAGCCTTTTAATGAAATCCCATAGTAAATGCAGGGTACAAAAGCTTGAATAAAATTACAATCAAATTTGGCACGAAATATAAGCCAACAAAAACACATAGTTGTAAATAACAACTTTACAAATGTGATTCTCTGGCCAGTGTTTCAATGAAGGAGACTCTATCAATCTCATTGCTCCACTCCATTGGGTGAGGAGAAATGCATTGGAGGAAACAACATAGGAAGTCTTCTTGGCCTTAGGTGCCATTGAAGGAAATGAAGAGAGTCTAGAGAGAAAGTGAGGGAATGAGAGAGTTATGATAGAATGGGTGAATCAAATGTTGTGAGGAAAAGAGAGAAGAGGGAAGTTTTTGAAGAGAAAAAAGGGGAAGTTAAAGAGTTATGAAGAATATTAAGAGATGAAGAGAATGAAGAAGGAAAAGAAATGGTTGGTAACCGTTGGGAAAAATGAAGAGGCGGGAACACACTTGATGGCTAAACTACGTGTAGTTTAGTCATGAGTTCTAAAGGAAGTAGAAGACTTTTCCCTTAATAAAGCATGTACATCCTAAAACAATTTCTAGCAGATCACATAAACTCAAGAACACTATCCTAGTAAGGAAGCAAAAGATTATTCCCCAATGGATCAAGCATGTCTAGAACATCGTCCCCATGAAGGAGGTAGAAAATTCTTCCTCGATGGATCGAGTACACCTAAAGTATCCCCAGTTAGGAAGTAGAAAATTCTTCCTCAAAGTCTTCAGCAAACCATAAAGGAAGCAGGAGATTCTTCTCTGATGGATCACACATCTACAAAAGTTACATTATTCCTCAGTAAGTCTATTTCTACTACTCTTCAGCAAGTTTCTCATCTCCAAGTAAGTCATGAAAGAGACAGAAGATTCCTCCCGATACATACCTAATCCTCAACGAGTTTTCACTACCCCCATTGGATCTAACAATCAAGATGACTCATGCACGTATCCTCTGAGAATTGAACATGTAGGCACAATAGAAGAAGGTAGAGATAGACATAGAGAAAGTGACCAAGGTCAACCTGAGGCAAGAGCCTTAACAAAAAAGGTAAAGGAAGAAGTGAAGAAGACAAGAGGAGCGAGTCACCCGAAGAAGTTTGAGGCAAGAGCCCCAGATGGACACCATAGAGACTATATCATTTTGTTGTTTGTTGGGTTAGCTCAAAGAGCACCCTTGTTTGTTTTTCTTTTTCTTTTTAAGTGACTCTAGAATAGTGAGTCACTCGTTATTTGCTTGCAAGTAGCAAAATAGGTTTTGGGATAATGAACCTATCGTTACTCATTTCCTAAACAACAAACGTTGGATTTTGGACAAACGAATCTCATGCAACTCTCCAAAGTTGCACCCTAACCTATGTATGCGTGATGTATGTCATGTGCGTGGGTAGGGCTCGAGCCGTATGTCAAAAAAATGTTTTGTCTCTTATTCTTTTGATTCTGTCAGGGAAGTTCACAAATCAAAAGAGGGTCATCTAAACACCGCATTTTGTACCCCTTACGACTCAAGCCCCCGTTCCCTAATGATGCCCAAACTCTAAGGCCCAAGACTAGTTTAGAGCCCAATCAGATATTAAATTGACTTGAGCAGTGTTAAAATGGAAAATATAACCTTTTAAATGAGCAAAAATCTATTTTTGGAATAAAAATGACCAAAGTAGCCCTCGGCCCACGTTATTGGGTAGCAGCTTGCGTATGTTAGCCAAAGCATTCGTACACAAGCACACTCTTGCGTACGCAGCTAGGGTTTCAAAGGCATAAAAAAAGACAAGTTTTTTGCAATAATTTCTGAGGTTTGGAATGAATCCCACATTGTCTAGGAGCCGTTCTGGACCTCATTTTTTTCACTATATAAAGCCTTACTTGGTATTGTGGACACAAGAAGGGAAGTAACCACCTAGTTTTTGTAATGGTCTAGGAACCATATATATTGTGTCCCTTTAAGGAAGGACCTTTGATCTTACTACCAAAGTATAGGTTCGAAGTTTAGGTATGCGCTTGGGAGTGTTAGGCACCTAAAATCCCCCAACCCTAAGGTTGGCCTCCCATCATTGTGTCTTATGTCTTAACCCTATTAAAACTAATTCAACACTTATATTCTAGACTCACACACATACTAACATGCATCTAACATACAACATGGTATCTTTCATCCCAAAACACATACATATCTATCCTAAAGCAAAATAAAGCCAAACACACTCAAGAAACCCTAATATTCATCTTACATGTGAAAACCCTATCATACATCTTAAAAAAGGCAGCAACTTGATCATAGCAACAAGGCATTAACATAATACAAACCCTAATCATACTTCTAAGCATACTCCATCATATCATCCAAATAAAACCATAACACAAATGCATGAACATTTTTTATGCATGACTTACCCTTTACTTACCTTGCAACAACACAGCACCTACGACATTGATGCATGGACATATGAATGAATGGCATGGGATCAAGGCAAGAAACAATCATAAAAACCCTAATCTAATAATATTAAGCATATAAGAGAAAAATATGCATAAACTTGAGAAAACGGTTTCAAAGAAAAGAGACAAAACATGTGAAACAACAAAACAAACAAACAAGGAATTTGGATTAGGATTTTTGGGCAACCTCCAGCGTACACATGATTTAACCTACCTATGCATGCTCATGGCATGCATGCATGGGACTTACTCAAAACCCCAACCTAGAAACTTGAAGCTAAAAACAGAGCACAAGCAAGAAATCCCTAATTCTATCAACCTATCATGGTCAAAACATAAACATAACCATATACTAACCTAGGCAAACATACATAAACATATACCAAACCAAAAAACAAGATTAAAGCAAGAAAAGAAAGACAAAAAATAAAAAGAATGCTACAAAGAATACCTTAAAACAAAAAGCTCCTAGACTTGGTTTTTTACCGTTCCTATCAGTCAAATCTATCACAATTCAATAAAACAGTGATTAGCTACGTTAAACTAAAAGGATTAGGGCCAGAAAAGGTCCCAATCAAATATTAAAAAAATTACTTGAGGGTGTGAAAAACTCCCTTTTGATTCACTATTTTCTAATGAATCTTTGGTTTTTCCCGTGGGATTTCTGTGTGTTTTGAAAAAATACCATGTAAGGCTTTTTATAGTGGAAAAAATAGGTTTTAGAGCAGCTTCCAGACGATGTAGGATTCATTCCAATCCTTAGCCACTATTGCAGAAAACATGCCTTTCTTATGCTTCTAAAACCTTAGCTGCATACATAGGAATGTGCCTGCGTATGCAAAATTTGGCCCACATACACAGTCCGAGGCACTTTGGTCATTTTATTTTCAATTTTTTTTTTTTTTTGTGTATTTAAAAGGTTATATTTTCCATTTTAACACTCCTTAAGTCAATTTAATATCTGATTGGGCTCTAAACTGGCCTTGTGCCTTAGAGTTTGAACATCATTGGGGAATTGGGGTTCAAGTCATAAGGGGTACACAATTTGGTGTCTATAGATGCCCCTTTTTTGATTTGTGAGCTTCGCTAACGGAATCAAAATAATAAGAGACAAAACATTTTGTTTCGACATACAACTTTGGCCTAACCCATGCACACAACACACATCACGCATACGTGGGGCAGGGTGCAACTCTGAAAAGCTGCATGGGAATCGTATGTCTGAAGTCCCACCTTTGTTGCTCGGGAAATGAGCAATGACAGGTTAACTATCCCAGAACCTATTTTGCCACTTGCAAGCAAATGGGTGAGCTATCCTAGAGTCACTCAAAAAGAAAACGAAAACAAACAAATGGTGATCTTATAAGCTAACCCAACAAACAACAAATGGATATAGTCTATGTGGTGTCCATTCGGGCTCTTACCTCAAACTTCTTTGAGTGACTTGTTCCTCTTTTATTCTTCACTTCTTTCTCTACCTTTTCTGGTGAGGCCCTTACCTTGGGTTGATCTTGGTCTCTTTCACTATCTCTATCTCTGCCTTTTTCTATCACGTCTGCATGTTCAATTCCCAAAAGATATGTGCACGAGTAGTCTTGATTGCTGGAACCACTTGGGATGGTGAAAACTTACTGAGGAGTAAGTGTGCATGGGGAGGAATCTTCTACCTCTTGCATGACTTACTTGGGGATGAGAAACTCACTGAGGAGTAGTAGGAATGGACTCGCTGAGGAGTAATGTATGATCCATTAGGAAGTATCTTTTGCTTCCTTCATGGTTTGCTGATACTTTTAAGGAAGAATCTTTTGCTTCCTTGCTAGGGATTTTTAGTGTATTGGACTCACTGGGGATACTTCGGGGAAGAATCTTCTGCTTCCTTATTGGAGATTGCTTTAATGTACTTGGGACCATTAGGGAAGAATCTTTTGCCTCCTTCATGGGGATGATGTTTGATATGCTCGAACCATTAAGGAAGAATCTTCTACTTCCTTTTGGGGGATGATGCTTTAACTGTTGAGGAAGAATCTTCTACTTCCTTACTGGTTGATGATGCTTGAGATGCTTGAAACATTGAGCAAGAATCTTCTACTTCCTTTACTACTACCTGAGGTGTCCTTTTATTATTTTGTGCCTAATTAAGGTAATCTTGAGATGTCCTTTTTTTGAAAGAAAGGAAATTTTATTTTATTTTTACTGTTCATGACTAAACTACATGTAGTTTAGTGGTGAGGCCTAAACTACATGTAGTTTAGCCAACAAGTGTGTTCCTGCCTTTTCATTTCTCCAACAGTTACCAACCGTTTCTTTTTTTATTCTTCATTCTCTTCATCCTCCTTTACCTTGTTTGTCATGACTTCTAATGTGTAAAACTGTAATAAGAAGGGCATACTATCTGTAACATGGTTCAAGTCAATTTAAACTTCTGATTGGGCCCTAAACCAACTTTAGGATCTTAGAATTCAGCATCATTAGGGATCGGGAGCCTGAGTTATAAAGGGTACAAAATGCAGTGTCTACAGATGCCTCTCTTTTCATTCGTGAGCTTCACTAACGGAATCAAAAGAATAAGAGACAAAACATTTTGTTTTGACATACGGCTCGGGCCCAACCCATGCTCACAACACACATCATGCATACATGGGGCGAGGTGCAACTCCGAAGAGTTGCGTGGGATTTCACATGTCCGAATTCCCACCTTTGTTGCTCGGGAAATGAGCAATGACAAGTTCACTATCCCAGAACCTGTTTTGCCAATTGCAAGAAAAAGGCGAGTGACTCACTATCCTAGAGTCATTAAAAAAAAAAAAAAACAAAGGTGCTCTTATGAGCTTAAAAGGATATATATCTGTAATGTCTATTTGGGGCTTTTGTCTCAAACTTCTCTGGGTGGTACTTGTCTTCTATCTCCATCTCTACTTGTTCTGATGAGGCTCTTGCCTCAAGTTAACCTTAGTTTTTACCGCTATCTCTACCTCTTCTACCATGCCTACATGTTCAATTACGTAGGATATGTGCGTGAGATTTGTATGGTGTGCCTGCATGTTCAACCCCCGAAGGATATGTGCATAAATTCTGACTTGTATAGGATCGGTGCTTGCGTGTTCAATCCTTGTAGGATACGTTCACCGCTCTAACTTGTATAAGATTTGTGCTTGCATATTAAATTCCCACAGGATATGTGCACAAGGTCTGTATTCTGACATTCAGACTTGTATGAGATCTGTACCTACATCTTCAATTTTCAGAGGATATGTGCACAAGATCTGCATTCTTACTTTTTACTTGTATGGGGTTTTGTGCCTGCATGTTTAATTTCCATAGGATATGTGCACGAATTATGTGTTACATGGGATTGATGCCTGTATATTCAATTCCTAGAGGATATGTGCACCATTGTGACTTGTACAAGATCTATGCTTGCATGTTCAATTCCCGTAAGATATGTGCACAAGATTTGCATTTTGACTTTCTTGACTATTTTTGGATGAAAGATCCATTGGGATGTTAGAGGACTCGCTAGGGAGTATGATTTTGTTGAAAAGTTCTTTGGGTGATAATTCTGACCTACCATAAAGTCTGGATAGTGTATGGCTCACTAAGGAGAAGGTAGCTTACTGGGGATTTTCTAATGGTGTGTTATTCATTGGGGAACTTCCTTCCACAGGGGAAATGATTATCTTGTTCTTTCTCATAAATTTTTGAGGATTGATGTTGACTCCACCCTCAAGGGGGTTTTACCAAACTCTACTAGGAAAATTTTGTTTTGCAACTCTTGAGGGAGCAACTTCTGTGCCTTGGACCCCCATAAGGGAGTCCGTCTATGATACTAGATTTACTTGAGATTTAGTTAATGATCTTGGCTCACAAAGGAGTATTAATGATGACTGTTGGTCCACTGAGGGATGTTTGGTGCCTTTTATCCATTAGGGATATTTCTGATGGTTTCGACCCGCTGGGGAATAATCTTGATGCTTTCAATCCGCTAGGGATGCTTTTGATGTATATTGATCCACTGGGGATATTTTTGGCATTTCTGGATGTACTTTTGAATTCTCCTTTGCACTTCTATCCTACTCCATGGGGATTTTTGAATTTTTTATTTTTTTTGCTAAACTACATGTAATTTAGTGAGGGGCCTAAACTATGCATAGTTCAGCCACCTGGTGTGTTCCCACCTCTTCATTTTTCTTTAATAGTTACCAACCCTTTTTTCTTCTTTTCATTCTCTTCATCTCCCTCATCTCTTCAGATTCTCTAACTCTCCAACTTCTCTTCTTTCTTTTACCCTACAAAAAGCTTTTGCCCTCTCTCTCATTTCCTCACAATCTGACTCTCACCCTCTTCAATTTCAACTTCTCTCCCAAGCTCTCTCATCTTCTCCAATGGCTCTAAGAAAAGTTCCTACGTCCGCTCCACCAACATTCTCCACCTCACCCACTAGAATGGAGTAGTAAGGCTAATGGTGGTCCCTCCTTTAACCTACAGATCACGACAACACATTTCAGAGGGTGCAAGTACTAGATTAGTAAGTTTTTCAAACTTTCCTCACTTTTCAAGTTTTCCTTTGATCTTCTATTTCAATCCATTTTATGCCTACAAATGCTTGGGTTTTGCTTTGGGATGGGTTTAGATGAAAACTTGACACTCTTGGAGGGGTAGGAAAATGTTTAGGTTGAGTTGTGGTTGAGAAAACTTGGAAAATATTGAAGAACAACCTTCTGTGTTTGTTCTTGTATGCGCAAAATCGGGCCTACATATGCAGGCTTTTTCTTACGTGCACAACCTGAATTCATGCATACACAGGCTTTTTCATGCGTGCATGCATCTGTTCTTCAGTTTATGCGTGCATAGGATCCTTTCTACATACACGTGCAGAATTCTACGTACATAGGGTCTTTCCTGCGTACACATGGCGCCAGGCAGAAACCCTAAATTAGTATCTTAGCTTCTTTTTTCACTCGTTTTCTCATCTGTTTACAATTTTAACATCATCCCTCACTATTTTTTAACTCAAATGTATGTCTCATGTCATAATTCATCCTATTATGCATCCAATATCACTTTTTCACCACTTTTTTTCTCCTAATCATGGATTTAATCTCATTCTCTTTTGCAGGTCTTAGCCCCATATTCTGGTAGGGGAAGTACCAGCTAGGTCTTGGTATGGTACTCCATTATGAATGAGGAGACTCAGTGCTATGTTCATGCTAGTTTCAAGCTCATCATCTGTTTGATGCCCGAGAGGTCTGCTAGTACTGTCTTGGCGTAGACCTTGGTTGAGAGGTGGCAAGGCACTACCCATACCTTCCACATAACTTCTCCTAGCCGAGACATGACCATTACTCCTCATAACTTCCATCGCATGACCAGCTTATGGTTTGATTAAGTTCGATTAGTCTAGAGGACGAGTCGGGTGTTCGATTGGGTGCAGGCTTGCTAGGGAGGAGGTATGCAACTAAGACAATCCGCTACACTGATCTTGAGATGGACTTTATGCATCACCCACAGGGGATGGCTGAGGAGTGCCTTCGGATGGCGAAGGCCTTTCTGTTGTTCCTGGTAGGGGCGTACCTATCGCCACAAGCAGGCAAACGAGGTCTTTAAGGTGGTTAGCCCTTTTCCAAGACTTTGAGAGGGCTCAGGCTACTAACTGGGGTTCAATATACTTGGCTTATCTTTACTCCTCTTTGGACACTCTCAGTCAAGGGACACTACACCAACTGGTGAGGCCTTGGAAACTCCTTGAGATTACTTTCTCTCTCTTTTCTCATGTAGTTCATGCATTCTCATTCTTACAGACATACATCCACATGTCATATAGGTTAGGACCATGTACTATATTCCTGCTAATTGCATTCTTACCCATATCTTGCAAACTATTATCCTGCAACTACCAATCTATCTCTTGAAAACTGTACCATATTTAAATCTTGCAAATAGTACCATAACCTCTTGTAAACTGTCATCTTGCAAACTGTTCTTTCTGAATCTTGCACACTATTCTTTTTTAAACCCTATACACTACCATTTCTTAGCGTTAGACCGTGGAGTGCGGTCTCATTGCTAGAGAAGCTAAGTTGGATTTTAGAAGGATCACTCTGCTTCGGGATAACCTGGACAGGCTCTCTCCTGGGGATGTAAGTTAGAAACATATTTCGCTTTCCATTATTTGCATTCTTCTTTAGGGTTCTCTTTCTAACTTCATGTGTTGTTATAGATCATATGGAGTCCTTAGGATGGAGCTGCCCCTATAACAGATGCAGGCTCAGAGGCAGCTACCATACTCGCTTCTAGTCTCTCTCAACCTTTCAAGGGCGATGGATTAGGGGTGATCTACTTGGCCGAAAGGGTGTGCGGCCAATTGGTGGGGGAGGATGCGCCTTGGGTTCCCATGGACCCTCCAATGTTTATGCTTGCACCTCCTTCCATGACAAATGCGAAGTACGACCTATGAAGGCTGCGTATCCCTTTCATAAGCTAGGTCACAGACAAGCTAGATTATGATGAGTTCAGTGGGACTTGCCTCATGCATTTTCTCCTTGCTCCAATATGTGTTCTTGCTCCCTTATTTCTTTTAATCAGTCATCATATGTATTCTTGTACCTTAGTGACACTCAAATGAAACACTTGTTTCAGGAGGGCCCTCCTGCAAGTGCTATCATTGATCCTCCTCGTTTACCTTGGTTGGACTATGCTTACGACCCTAATGGCTTCGCTCGGGAGTATCTTGTTGGGCGTAACACAAATGTCACAAGCAGTGAGTTCTCTTTCATCCTTGTTCATTTTCCTTTCTATCCTTGCATTTGAATACTTGTTATAACAACCTTTCCTTCAAAATTTAGGCTACTGTTTAAGAGCATGGGGAGCTTGTCTTGCTTGCAGGAAACCTCAAGCTAAAGTTGACTGAGTACTCTCGGCAGTTGTATGGAGGTGAGAATGAGGATGATGATGATGATGATGTTGGTAGTGATGGTGCAAGAGGTTCAGAGTTGGCTTCAAGCCATCAACTAAGGAAGAGGGGCCTCCAATGATCCTGTAGACAGACTAACAGACACAGACACAGTAGCATAGCATACTTTTTTCTCTTTTTAGCACACATGCTTGCACTTACATTTGGTTTGAGACATTAGGTTGTATTTTAAGAACACCTTTTACATTTATGCTTTTATTTAGGATATGTACTTAATTTACAAACTTGTGGAAATTTTCATGCCATTCTATTGTTCTTGGAAACTTTGTGCTTGAATTATGCCTTGAGTAGTCCCTTTAGTCTCTCTTTTATAACTTCCCATATCATCAAGTTAAAATGGATGAATCTCTTCTCTTAATTCCTAATTTTGTCTAGGTCTTTGGCCTAGCAGGATTCCTCTAACTTTTGCATGGATTGCCTTTTGGTTTTCAACCCATCGAGGCTCTTTGTATCAACTTTGAACTTTTTTTTTTTCTCTCTCTTTTCTTTTTTTTTTTTTTTTTTCTCTCTTTTTCTTTCCTTCTCTCTTTCCCCTTTTCAAAACATGGCCATATGAGAGGCTCCAATTGCTCATCCAACTTTAGGATATGACTTAGGGTTGTCATGAAATGGTTTCACACAGCTGAGAAAGCTTATCAAAATCCAATCAAAAGAAAGAAAGACTAACCGACCACCTTGATATGCCCCAAATTTTACTTTTTTTGCACTTTATGATTCTCATGTCTTTTCTTATGAATCTAACAAAGATTGGAATGTTCCACATCCCTTATAAAAACAATTTATCACATTTTAATTTAAGCAATGAAGAATCACCCATTTATTGTCTTTGCTTATTGTCATCATTTTTTCTTCTTTTCTTTTCTTCTTTTTTTCTTTTTCTTTTCTTTTTTCCATGCCATGTAATTTTTTTCCCATGACGTCCTTTAAGGAATTTTCGTCATGCCCATGGTCTTTGCTCCCATCTTTTGCCTAGATCGCTCTTTCAAGTTTTCAACCTAGCAAGTTCTTTTGCCTTAACTTTTGCCAAGGCCGCCCTTTCAGGTTTATAACCTAACAGGCTTTTTCTTATCAAATGTGGTATCTTCAGAGTTTATCCATGTTGATTAGGCGAAGCATTTCTTCCCCATCCAAATCTTTAATTCTTGTAGCACCTCTTGACATGATCTTCTTGATAATAAAAGGACCAACCCATCTTGGCTTCATCTTTCCTCTAAGATCAAAAGTTTCATCTCTAAGCACTTTTAGAACCATGTCCCCTTTTTTATGGTTTCTAGGTCTCACCTTTTTGTTAAAACCTGTAGCAATCCTCTTTTGGTACCCTTGTGCATGGTATTGTGCCCTAGCTCTCTTCTCATCTACCAAAGCTAATTGCTCATATCATTGTTTCACCCAATCTTCTTCTAGGACTTTGGTTTCTGTTACTACCCTCAAAGATTGTATCTCCACCTCAATGGGAAGTACCACTTTAGTATCATAGACCAAAAAGTAGGGGGTTGCCCCAGTTAATGCACGGATAAAAGTTCTGTAACCCCATAAAAAAAATGAAAGTTTCTTGGCCTAGTCTTTGTATGAAACTACCATCTTGTCTAGAATTTTCTTGATGTTCTTATTGGCTACTTTTACGACCCCATTTTAACCTCTCCCTCAAAGTGCAAACCATTATTGGAGATGATCTCTTGGGGCAACCCATACTAACAAATGATGTTATTCTCTATGAATCAAGCCACATGCTTGGCTTTTAACACGAAGTAGGAGCCCACTTCCACCCATTTGGTGAAGTAGTCAATTGCCACTAGGATGTACTCGTGTCCATTCGAGGCCTTAGGGGCTATCCTTCCAATCACATCTATGCCTCAGATTGAGAAAGGCCATAGAGAGGTCATGTTGTATAGCTTACTAGGTGGTATGTGATTCAAATTTGCATGTGTTTGGCAATCATGGAAACTTTTCACAAAGTCTACACAATCAGTCTCCATCGTGTTCCAATAGTACCCTATCCTTAAGATCTTCTTGGCTAACATTCTCTCATTCATATAAGGACCACAAATCCCTTGATGAATTTCTTCCATAACTTTCTCAGCTTCTTCTTTCTTTAGACAATGAAGGTGTATACCATCATAGGATCTCCTATAGAGCTAACCTTAACATAAGATGTATTGCATTGCCATCATCCTAGTAAAACAACACTCTCTTTTGATGACACCATCTGGATATACCCCCCGTGAGAGACTGGAAACTTTGAGGTGCTTTCAAAAAGAGATTTGGGTGCTTAGGGCACCTCTCTTTTGGGTAATTGTGTCGAGTTGCCACTTATTTTTTTGTTACAAAAAAATAAGAAAAAGTGAATATAAAATTTACATCAAATACATCAAACTTCATTAATTATGTAAATACAATCTTGATCAAATAATCATTACAAGGCTTTGGTCCTAAATACAATCTATGTAAAAATTATAAAACTTTGATCCTAGTTACAATCTACCAAAACAAAAGATAAAACATTAGTATACTATCCAAAAACCCAAGTTCGAGGGCTAGATTACAAAATGGGAAGGTGTTAGGCACCCATTCTGCCTAGACAGAGTCTGGTCTTCAAGACTCTAAATGACCATTATTTACCCATTTGAAAGATGCATGACATTACAATGACATTTTAAAATCCCTAAATTCAATATTAATTCACTCTTTAAAAATTCAAAATCTACCATTTTTATTTAGGATGAAAACCATTTTTTATCATAAAAAAAGTTTAAATCTATATATGATGAAAATACAGATCAGTTTTGTATGCTTGAAAAGTTCAGATCTGTATTTAATGAGAATGCAGATTAGTTTTTAATCAGAAAAAATCTCAAATCTATATTTAATGAAAATACAGATCTGTTTTTATTTAGAAAAAATTTCAAATCTATATTTAATGAAAATACAGATCTGTTTTAGTTTTAAAAAAAATTTAGAAAAAATTTCAAATCTGTATTTAATGAAAATACAAATCAATTTTTTTTTTTTTAAAGAAAAAATCTCAGATTTGTATTTAATGAAAATACAGATCTGTTTCTGTTTAGAAAAAATTTCATATCTATAGCTAATGAAAATACAGATCTATTTTTTTTAGAAAAAAAAAAAAAAGGTTGTAGTGATTAATTGCAGATTTTGAAATTAAAGAAGAATTAAAAAATGTTAATCAACTAAAGAAAATTTCAACTAAACATATGAACATGGCATATAAAAATTGGGAACAAAATCATATTGATAATGACATTAGACACATATTCATTAAAAAAAAAAAAAAAAAAAGGCAATGACCAACACAAATATATCAATTAAGAGAAAAGAAAAATAAACACAAGAACAAAATTAAATACCTACTTGCATGAGAGTACCCTTCAAAGGATGAATACTTTAGAAATCAACGAAATTTTCATTTCTTTGAGCTCTAAATTTTACTTTAAAAAAAGAAATTCTTAAAGCCAAGATTTCCAAAACGTCTTTAATGTAAGGGGAGCAAAGAAGTCATAAAAAGACGGGCCGAATAAGATCATATATGAATTGGAATGCGTCGTTATCCTTAAAAATTTGAAAAAATAGGTTTTATCTTAATCAGAAAGTTCCCGGGCCAAGCCTCAAATTTGTGCCAATCGGCACTGGCCCTCTTAGATGCCAAGCCCCTCTTCCAATTTTGGTTCGATTTGGACTATTTTTTGAGGATTTTTGAGTCAGGAATTGCACCTAGACGTGTTTTTAATTCATATTCTAAAATTAATCCCTTTAATATTGATATTAAGGTTTTTAAAGTAATAATTATTTGATAGATAAATATTCTAAAAACACTTAATTGTCAACAATTTCCTTATTATCTAATTATCCATTTTATTCCCATGCAAGTAGGCTTATTTTTGACAAAAACCAACAACCAATCACCAAATTATTTAATTAATTTTAATTGTTTAACCAACCAGAATTAATTTAAATTAATCACACATGATCGGTTCTACCCAAACAAAATGCATGCAGACCGTGAAAACTTGATCATGTGATATCTTTCAATCTGACATTTCGATTTGGAAATTAGGCTTATTGCCGTGACCATTAGAATCTCAAGATAATTTTTATGATATGCAATGAATGAATTAATGCATGTAATGCGACTATGATTTTTTTTTTTTTTGGGTATATGAATGGTCATTTAAGCCATCTTCCAAGATTAAATTATAGGTGCAAAATTGAGTGTTTACACCCCCAACTCCAAAAATTTCATGATTTCATAATACCAAGGAACCCCTTCCTCCTCTATAACTAAGACTAAAGCTTCGGCCTTCTCTTTGTGCACCATTACATAACTTTGTTCAATTTCTAAGGGTTGTGTCCATACTCCTTCAGTTATTTCAACCATGGAAGCTAAAGTAGCTAAGGCGTCTACAAACTTATTATGAGCTCTAGGGATGATCGTGTATTTCAATTTTGTTAAAAGTCTTGGTCAAATACTCTAAATACTGCTAATATGGTTTTTAATGCTCCTCCTTCACTTTCCACAACCATTGTGCTTGAGCTATAACCAAAGTTGAATCTTTAAAGACCTCAGCTTCTTTCACCCCCAATTCTCGAAGAGCCTCCATTCTAGCGATACAAGCCTCATATTCTACCATGTTATTGGTTGCCTCAAAATTCAACTTAACTGCTAAAGGTATGTGAGATCCTTCGGGAGTGATCAAGAGTACCCCCTATCCCATTTCCATATTGGTTCATAGCTCCATCGAAATACATCTTTCATTCCTCTAACTCAATATCCAAAATATCCTTATCCGGAAAGTCTTCCCTACCATCCTCTCCCTCCACGGGGTTCTCGGCACAAAAATCTAATACAATACACCCTTTGATAGTTTTCCTTGCTACATACTTCAAAACGAATTCTGCTAATAGGATCAACCATCTCTACAATCTTCCACTCAAAGCAGGTTTCTCAAACAAGTACTTCAATGGATCTGTCCGAGCTACTACCCATATCTGGAAAGGTAAGATGATATGTCTCAACTTCTGTACAGCCCATACAGGAGCAAAGCATGATTTTTCTATAGGTGTGTATCTAGTCTCATAATCATAGAATCTCTTGCTAAAATAGTACATGGCTATTTCATTCTTATCATCGTCTTCTTATGCAAGCATACTTCCAACTGCATCTCCTATGATAGAGAGGTAAAGGAGTAATGGCTTCCTATGTATCGAGGGTACCAAGATAGGTGGATGGAGGAGATACTCCTTAATGAGCTCAAAAGCTTTCTTACATTTATCATTCCATCAATGAGGTTCATTCTTCCTTAGGATCTTGAAGATGGGTGGGTTCACAAGTGGAAGTGAGTTTGGCAATGAATCAGCTAATGTACTGTAATCGGCCCAAAAATCCCTTTATCTCCTTCTCACTTTTGGGTGGGGGTATTTCTAATATGGCTTCGATCTTTGATGAGTTAACTTCTATTCCTCTATCACTTACCAAAAAGCCTAACAACTTTCCTGCTGTTACTCTAAATGTGCATTTATGTGGGTTCAATCTTAGTCTATATTCCTTGATCCTTTCGAAGAACTTCCTTAAGTTAACGATGTGATCTTCTCTCTCCTTGGATTTCACAATCATATCATCGACATACACTTCTACCTCATTGTGCATCATATCATGTTACAACGCTATAGCCATTCTTTGGTTGGTTGCACCTACATTCTTGAGCCTAAATGGCATTACGGTGTAATAATAGATTCCCCATTCCATGGTAAAGGTAGTCTTGGTCATATCCCTAGTAGCCATCTTGATTTGGTTGTATCTTGAGAAACCATCCATAAAGAACATCAAGGCACTATCGGCTATGTTATCCACTAAGACATCTATGTGAGGAAAAGGAAGTCGTCCTGTAGGGCAAGCTTTGTTCAAGTCCCTAAAATCTACACACATTCTCACCTTTCCATCTTTCTTGGGTACAGGCACAACATTGGCTATCCACTAGACTTGGTGTACGGGTTTGATGAACCCTACCTTCAATTGCTTGGTAACCTCTTCTTTGATCTTTAGAAGCCATTCAATTCTCATACGTCTCAATTTCTGCTTGATGGGCACCGTGTGAGCATGAGTGTAAATGTGATATTGAGCTATCTTGGGATCAATTCTGGGCATATCTTCATAGGACCATGTAAACACCTTTTGAAATTCGGTGAGCAACACTTTGAGATCTTTTCTTTCTTTCTCATTTAAGGTTGAGCTAGTTTTAATTAAGCGTGGATTCTCATCATTGCTAAATTAAGAGTTTCAAAAGTTGGCTCCATAATTTTCTTTTCCAATTGTTTATTAATTTTGTTTTCAAATTCATTTGAATCATTTAAGTGCAAAATTTCAATATTATAGGACACATCAAAATAAGCCAAATCAGAATTCATCTTATTAAAAATGTTGAAAAGTACATTAGGACTTGCATTACACACTTTTTTTCCCACATTTTCAGAAAACCCAACCCAAGTCCAATTATTAACTTGCCCCATAATAGGCATGATGAATTCAGAAGAATCACTTGCCTCCTCGTTAATGATGGCAAACACGTCCCCCTCTATCTTTAGCACAGTTTCCATTACCTCAGTATCCATGTAATCCATCCAATCGATTTCTTCTTGAACTTCTTTGATCAGCACTGCAAGCTTCTCCTTGAAAGTGAACTTCTCATTGAAAAATATCTCCCAACCCAGATACATCTTTCCATCCTTACCTTCCCAAAGTTTGGGAAAACCACAATAAGGAAAGCCTCCTCCTTCCTTCACAAAGTTTCCTTTAAGGGTACCAATGTTCCTCTTGATTTCATCACAGCCTTCAAAGAATCCCAAACCTTCCTTGGTCAATTAAGTCTTGAAATTGGAGAATTCAGCCAACCCTCTACCTTCTTTTCCAAGACCTATACTAGGCATATACCCTATATTCTTCATCATTGCAATCACCTCATGGTTAAAATATGGGACCAAATCCAAAGTATACCTTTCATCCTTCAATCCATAATCATCCATATTCATAAACTCAAAGCCACTTATTTGGAGCTCAATTCCTCCTTCCTTAAGTTCACAAATCAGTGCTAGGATCTTACCATCACCAAGCACTACAGCAACTCCTCCCTTCCATGGGATTTTCATCTTTTCGTATAAAGAAGAGGGAATATCCCCACTAGGATGAAGCCATGCCCACCCTAAGAGAAGGTTGTAATTAGGTGTGATGTCCATGACATGAAATTCCATAATTGTCTCTATTGGGCCAATCTTGCAAGGAGCCTTAAAAGTACCCATAACCTTCCTTAAAGTTGTTGTATGCCCTAATAGTCAAAGAAGAGGGTATGATTGTTTCCACATCTTGTCCAATGGTGAGGGCAATCCTAAAAGGACATACATTCAATGTGAATCCATTATCAACCAACACCATAGGGACCTTGGTGCCCATGCATTCAGCAGTGATTTGTAGAGGTCTAATGTGAGTGGCTTCTTTGAGAGGAAGTTCTTTATTGGAAAAGCCGAGAAGAGGATGAAATGGGGCCTCAACTCCCATGAGAGATAGTACTTCTTGTGGTATAGTTTCTATAGGAACCTCTTTCCCATTCAAAGCATCCAAGAGAGCACTATGATGCTTATAAGAAGCCATAAGCAAGCCCCATACTGATACATGAGTTTGAGTCTTCTTTAATTGAGTCAAAACTTGATCTTCTTCCTTTTTCTTTTTAGGTTCCATAGGTTTGGACCCTTCTCCCATGTCCCTACCAAGATGATCCTTCTCCAAAAAGGATGGTTTGTAGTGTTTCCTACTCATAGTAATATTGGCCACATTGTCCTCTATGACTTCTCTCTTTAGCTCAGTCATTCCTTTAGGGAGTATCCCCCACACCACCACCACATTCTTCAAAACCTCATCTTCATCATCCCACATTCCTTGGACTTCTACGGTATTAACTTCCATGGTCTCTATCAACTTTGAACAATCTCATTCAATTTCATCGATTTGCACCCAATTTTGATATGGAGGAGGAGTTCTAAGATAATCAGGCAAAGGGTTCTTCCTAATGCTAGGCTTGGTGATGATGTTGGAATTTGGGAGGGTTCCATTCTTTATGAGGTCTTGCATCTTATGTTTGAGGTGGAAGAAATTGTCAGTTTTATGGCCGGATTTCTGGTGAAAGTGACAATACTCATTGAGGCTCCAAGTAGGAGGTGTGGGATTAGGCATAGGTGTGGGATCTAAGGGCTTGATGAATCCTTTGGAAGATAAATTTTCATATGCTTGGGCAAGGGTTATTCCTAGGTCGGAAAATTCTCAACAGGCTTTCTTTGTGAAGTTTAGGTAAACTAAGGTTAGTTGAGGTATAATGGCACTTACATTCACAGGATTGGGAGATTTAGAGGTATTTGCTCCTCCTCCATATGCCTTCTTGATTGGAGGTTTGCTCTCACCCTTCTCCAGTTGTCCATTTTTTATGGCGTCCTCTATCCTAGTTCCGCAATCACACAACTCTCCAAAAAAACTAATAGGTGATGACAAGAGCCTACTATTATATGCCAGAAGATTCTTGATAATCATGTTGATTTGATCTGTCTCATTTGACCTATTAACCATCCTAGATGCCTTTCCCTTCCACCTTGTCATGTATTTAGAGAATGTTTCCCCTACTCCTTGCTTAGTGGTCTCCAAGTCTCTTAAAGTCACGTTAATCATGGTATTAAATATGAATTGATCCATAAACCACTCCACTAGCTCATTCCAAACCTTAGTCTTGCTAGGATCCAAACTATAGTACCATCTTGATGCACCTCCCGTGAATGAGAAAGGAAATGCATGCAAAATTTGCTTCTCATCTAACCCCTTCATTTCAACAATGCTTAGGTATCTGCAAACATGTTGCTTTGGATCTCCAATTCCATCAAATTTTTCCACATCAAAAATCTTGAACTTTAGAGGTAATGTAATGGGAGTTTTGGAGCTTATGCCCCCATGTTATAGAGACAATCATCATCCCTTGGGCCTTACGAAAGGCTAGTTGCATTTTCTCCATCATCTCTCTTATGGCTATGGTTTCTGCTATGAGTTTTGCAAATTGTTTGTTCATTTCATAATTAACTTTGTCCCTTTTATCCCAATCTTTCCCTTCTTTCTCATCGAGAACCTCTACTCATGGGTTTGGCTTCTTCAACTTGGCCTCTTCTAGCTTAGTAAGATGACTCCCCCATCTTGTGAGAGTGTCACTTTGTTCTTCAATTGCCTTGAATATCTTTTGTGCAATTTTATCACTAATTGGAGCAAGCATTGCGCTTGAAAGGATTCCTCTTCTTGGAACACTTCTTGATGTGTGTCCTCAATCTTGACCAAATGCCTTCTGTTCTTTTCTCTAGTCCAAATTGGAGTGAGGATGTGTTTTCTTGACTATGGTGGCACAATGGTGCCTAAAAAAAAATTCTCATTTTTATTAAGTCCATGTCCCAATTAAAAAGTTTGTTGTTAGGTATCCTTAGAAAATCTTTATGTCTATTTTAATGAAGGCCCACTAACAAAATCACTCCCTTTCCTCTCATGGACTTTGCCTCTTGTTTCATTGAGTTTTGGTCCATTTACAACAAATGCTCTCATCTTACCCTCATGGGCTTTCATTAGAATATACTTAGATATTTTCAACATTTTGTCTCAAACATGGGCTTACAACATATTCATCACCTTTGGCTCTTCTTTTTTTTTCTTTTTTTCTTTTTTTCATTTCATTATTATTTCAATTTTTTTTTTTAAAAGTAGCCTATTAGCTAGAATATATTGTAGCCTTCTTGTGAAGGTCCATGAAATTCTAATCATTTTAGGCCTAGCCATATGACAAAGAGGCCCAAGATTTGGGAAGTTTATATTGACTTTGTAAGATCGTGGATGTTAAGTCCATAGCATACTTGTTAACTTACGCCCAAAGTCCTATTTTTCGAAAGGGTTTTTGGATTTGGACTTATGATAGCAATTAGGGTATGGTCTTATGAACCTTTCAAGTTAAGACATACCTTGGATTTTGGGATAAGCCTCTTACATGTGAGAACTTCTTTTCTTTCATCCCATTTGTCTTAGGGTATGCCATAACTTTAGGCTCCTTCTATTTTTACATCTTTTATTTTTCCTCTTTTTGATAAGACCTAGGATCTCTCTAAGTATGGTAGGCTCTCTAAGGCTAAAGGGATAGATAAGTAGGTCACTCACAACTAGGTGGTCCATGATTCCAACCGAGGGCCTAAGTGGACCTTTGTGGATTGGTGGTAAACCATTAATGTACTCAAAGCCCATCATAGGCAATGGCACACATTGTGAGTTGGTGGGATGAACTTCGAAAGACTTAGGCCCGAATGGAGCCTTCCATCTTCCCACTCATCAACCGAGGTTAAGGGACAAAAGAACCATGTGGATGTGTGTGCAAACAAATATTGAATAAGCCTTTATTAAGGTTAAGACATTGGACACATAGGAATTAAACTCACAATCCCTAGTGGAGTTGCCACTATGGACGCAAGGGGTCGATTAAAAGAGTTGCCACCTAAGTTTTTTGCAATGGTCTAGGAACCATATATTTATAGCGTCCTTCCGAGGAAGGGCCTTTTGATCTTACTACCAAAGATATAGGTTCGGAGTTAAGGTACGGTCTTAGGAAGGTGTTAGGCACCAAAAATTGCCCAACCCTGAGGTTGGCTTCCCATCATTGTGTCTTATGTCTTAACCCTATTAAAGGCACCATTAACATTGTTATATAACTTACACACACACACACACTAATCATGCATCTAACAACCAACATGTCATCAAGCATCCCTAACCATACATATATCATGCTCACAAACAAAGCCTACCATACATCTAATCATACATAACAGGGCAGCAACATGTATAATTGAACCAAGGCAGAAGCATAAGCATAAGCATAGGCAAAGATCAAGCAAACATGCGATTAAGCATAACTCATCCAGACAAGCATATTCATCTCTATTACCAAGGCAAGATCATATCACAAATGCATGAACATTTCCAATCCATGGTTTACATTTTACTTACCTTGCAACTCAGCACCTATAACATCATGCATGAGCATGTGAATGCATGTACATAGCTTCAAAGCAATTAAACACAAGATAAATCCTAATTCTAACATATTATAGAAAACAAGCAAACAAACATGTGAAATAGAAGCATTGGAAGCATAAAAACATGGGAAAAGAAGCTAAACAAACAAACATGTGAAAATAGAAACAAAACAAAAGAAAAAAAAAAAAACCAAAAATTAGGGTTTCTAGGCGACAGCTTGTGCACGCAAGAACAAGCATGCATGTGCAAAATCAATCCTGCGTACGCAAGCAAGATTATGCATATGCAAGTTCTTGCCTCAAAAGCCCTAAAAACACAACCAAGCCTAAAACACTAAATCTAACACCCTAACATGCATTTTAAACATACAAAAATTTAAACCTAAATTAGATAAACATTTTAAAGCATACTATAACAAGAAATTAAGACAAACAGAAGAATCAAAGGGTAGAAAAGAAAAGAAAAGGAAAAAGAAAATTTTAGACTAATACCTTAAGCAAAAAGCTCTTTAAGCTTGATTTCTGACTGTTCCCCTTAGTCAAATCTATTCACAAACCAATAAGAAAGTGATTACTAATATTAAACTCAAAGATCAAGGGCAAAAAAGGCTCTAATCAAAAGAAAATTAACTTGGGGGTGTTTTGTGAAAAACTCCCTTTTTGATTCACTATTTCTAGTGAATTTTAGTGATTTCCCATGGGATTTCTATGTGTTTTGAAAATATATCATGTAACGCTTTTCATAGTGTGAAAAAAGGGGTTTAGAACGATCCCTAGAAAATATGGGATTCGTTCCAAACCTCAACATAAATGCAGAAAACTTGCCTTGTTTAGGTTTCTGGAAATCCCTTTGCGTGTGCAAGATCGGGCTTGCGTATGCATGCAGAAACCTGCATACGCAGGTTGATTCATGCGTGCGCATAGCGTGGGTTTCCTTTGGCCTTATTTTTCAAAAATTGTTTTATTTTCTTATTAAAAGTTATATTTCTTATTTTAACACTTCTCAAGTCAATTTAAACTTCTGATTGGGCCCTAAACCAACCTTAGAGTCTTAGAATTCAGCATAATTGGGGAACAAGGGCCCAAGTCGTAAGGGGTACAAAATGCGGTGTCTACACCAAGGTGACAAGATCTTTCCACCCTTATCACTCTATGGGATTATCAAGGATATGAGTGATATAATTTCCTACTCAAGTGATATTGACGGATGAATTTGAGCTATAAGATTGAAAAGCTGGGTTAGAAATAACGCAAAAAGTGACGAGTAAGTAAAAGGACAACCCAACGAATCACCAAACTTGTCCATTATTCCCCAAGTATTGTCAAAACCCTTACCCACGCTTGGCCACTTGTCAGATCTATATACCCAGTTGGCATATTAGATGAAGAAAAACCTACAATTCCAATTGCAATTGGAATAAGGCATGTCAGACACAAGCATCAATGGCAACTTATGGCACATGAAATTGTAAAAGCCCTACGACACTGAAATTTGTTGGGGCTTATAGCAATAGAAAAACTCGTCTAGAGTTAGACACCTGATAGGCCAAGAATGTATTGACCCCTTGTGATATATTAATTAATTAATTAACCAAGTTTATTAATTAATAAAATTAACATGCAAAGCACGTGATAGCACAAACAAATTACCAATTATCTGAAGTATGCAATGGAAAATAAATTGACACGGTGATTTGTTTACGAATGGGGAAAACCTACACGGCAAAAACCTCACTGGGTGATTTTAAGGTCACCACTCCTGAGAGTCCACTATTATCAAAACAAGCGGTTACAAGTAAAGGAATCACAATACCTTATACCAACCTACAATTGAACCCTTACCCCAATACCTAAGTGTACTTGTTCTGTAGCGACAATCTTTTCTTTCAATGTACGGCTCCCAGTACGTGACTAACTAATAGATGCGCGGATCTCAGTACATGACTTAATCACCAACTTGAGTAAGATGTTGGCTGTAAAATTCTTCAGTTCATCCATACGATGAAAATCAAGAAACTTCTTGGTCACAAAACCCTACGGTGTACAAACACGGCAACTTTTTCAAAAGAAAGATGAACTAGGGCAAATTCTGTCTCCGATCACAATTTATATGAACAAGACTTTCCTTTACACTTGTGCAACTGTGGAACCTTTGAGGGCCCTTAAAATAATCCTTATATATGTTTAGGGTTATGAGAAAAGAAAGCCCAAACACATACTCACGGATTGGATGAAAATCAAAACTAAAAATTTGTTTTTCATAAATCTCGACAAATACCCTATCTATCGAGCCTTAGGCTGAAACAACTCTTTTAAACCTCGATAGATACTAGCTGTCAAGCTAGCTGTTGAGCTTTAATGAACAGCACTTCTTCACTTGATTCTTGGACAGACTTGCATGGCTTTAACACTTGAACTTGAAACCTTGTTTCTTGAAGCATAAAACACATCCTAGATCTACCCAATTACAAGTAAAGTGTGTTTTGTCAAAGGATTAGCTAATTACATAAAATGTTGACATATGTTCCTAACATGAATCACATTTGTCCTAACAATCTCCCTCTTTGGAAATCCGTGACAAAACCACAACAAACAAATGAACATATAAGAGAAGTCATAAATTACTCAACTCATACTCACTTGTTAAGTATAGTAAAATCTAACCTAACACAAACTCTTAAAAAACTTTGCAAGAAGAAAGTTCATGGCAAGGAAGACTTTGACAACCTGTATGTCTGAAACACTTAAACAAAACCCATCAAGGCATCTTAGTATGAGATAGAAATAAAGATTGCATACAATATATAAGAAGCATGTGCATAAAGAGAGAAAATAAACAACACATGTAAAGACAGGTGAAAGAACTGTAATAACAACCTCAAATGTATATATATCAACAAGTACAAGCTTTTCTATGACAACATGATCACAAGATCTAAGGTACATGAACAATGTTTCTAAAATAGAGAGAAAAGAAAAAGATATATCAAGTCCTCACTACATCCCTCAAAATATGAACACTTCCCCTAACAAAAATCTCCTATACTAACCCTCCCCCTATGAGTATGACTACTCTCATATCCAAAACTACTCCCCCTTCTTGTCACGAGTGACAAAGGGTAAGTATATCAAGTAGACATCTCATCATCACTGGAAGAGCTAGCACCATCATCCTCATTAGCATCAGAAGCATCACCATAACCATCATCATCCTCATCCTCAGAAGCCTCTGGAGTAGGAGGAGGAGAAGCAACGAAGCCACCCACGGCAGCCTATCGTCATGCAATACGACCAACATGGGTGTGCACAAATGTGGATGGAGCTGTAGAAGCTAGAAGAATCATTGTCCCTGTTGGGTTTTTGTATCTCATACAAAAACACACGCAGCGGAAGCAACAAAAACACGGATCTACTTCAATCATGAAAGATAAACATGTAACCATGAATTACTAGAATCAAAGAATAGAAAGCGTACCTTGGTGCAGTGAATTTCAAAACCAAACTTGAGAATACCTTCAATCTTCATCTCAATTCCACATGGTGCCCAAGATGTGTGGTCTCTCAATCAGTCTTTTGTACATAGATTCCCAAAGAAAAATCCTTCTCCTTCTCCTTGTGGAGAAAAACTGATCTATTTTTCTTTTCATCTTACGTACGTTAAAACCATTCACATAGTTTCTTTATTTAATAACACTTATTAAATAATGACTGATTTCTAATTGGGTTAGCCTTTTGGGCCTACCCAATTGGGCTTTAGTTTGTGGCTTGAGATGGGACCAAAGGGACCAATAAGACACTAGCTCCAATGGGCCTTGGGCTTTTCCGTCAACTCTTGACAAGTCCAAAGTTACCATTAATTATATTCAATACCACTATAAGAATATAATTGCACTCTAGGCCTTATCTATAAATTATTTCCCAAGACTTTATTATACATTCAACCCCTTCATTAAAATATTCGTAGTAATACAAAGTCATTAATATTGACTGCCACTTTGAAGGTTACTACATCTTAATCCTTGAGTACCCGGTTTAATCCTTTATGTTATTCATCATATATTTATGAAATCCAATTCCATAAATATATACTTTAGTAACTCTTTACTAAAGTGGTTGGGCCCAACACTCTGAATAACCAAACCCATTAAACTTATCTCAAGAGAATATTTTATATCTCCGTTAAGAGATTATGAATTCCATCTTGAAAATACATGTCCCATCAACACTAAATGCGGCTGCCCAACATACTGAGGTTTTGACCATAACTTATAGATCTCACTCCTGATATATCAAAGCAACCTACATCTCATGATCAGGTCCATAATTCTCTCAGGATTTAGAGTTGATGTAAATAGAAGTCGTGAGCTTTATTATTCATTTGACAGTCATTAGGAGAATAATAAATCTCACAGCGGTCCAGTTCAATATGTCTTAACTCTTAAAACATATCAACATACCAACTAGAAGTCTCCACTTCCATGATCAAGACAAATCATCTTAGTTGATATGTTATAGTCTTCGCAGATGAAATGCCCAATTTCATCACCGACTACGAACTAAAATTCTGAGTTTACAAAGAACTTGTGATTTATATCTTTCTGTGACTTTTCACATAAATCACATACTATGCATCTCATGGACTAAGATAATGTCCCATTAGTTCATAAATGGTCTCATGCAATTAAACAACTTAATTATTCATGACATGCCAATAAATTGGATTTTAGGGCACAAACCCTAACAGTCCCGGACCGCCTTGAATGTAGTTGCGCCTTGCTTTGTTTAACGGTAGCAGTGTCTATGGCACACATGACATGGAAGTGGTCGAAAATGGGAAAGGGGACAGAAAAGTGGCGTAGAATCCTTATGATAGCCAAAGGGAAGATGAGCTTATCACGGGTCACTATATCCCTATATACATCTATGAGGGAAAGAATGAAAAGAGAGGAAAAATCTATAGTTAGATGCTCCAAAAGGGAAAGCAGAAGTTGAGCACGGGGCTTTATAATGAATTTATAATGAGATAAAGGATGCAAAGCAAAAGTCATAACCATGTTAGTGAACCTAGGACCTTTAGCAAAGGCTAAACAAGGAGTGAACTGACAATTACCCCAATCAGAAGGACGCCCACAAAAAGCAGACATAAGCTCATCTTTAGACATAGTCTAAAGGCAATCACAGTCGGGGTAGTCAGGATGCGCTACCCTTAAGACATAGAGCACCTCAGATACAATATCCGGTTTAACCACAATGCGTGTACCTCGAACGCGAGTGACAAAGAGAGGTACTGAATAATTAAATCTGTGCATGTTGGAGTAGAACTCTTGTATAATCACGAATGGACAAGTGACCGGGATGTCATACAATGACTCCCAACCTCTACTGTGAATGACAGTGGGTAGGTCAGTGTCGAAGAAGTACAACAAAATGACTTGGCGTTTCGAATGAATGCCTTGTCTAGAAAAGTTCTCTAAAAAGTCCTATTGGGCTTTATCATCACAGAACCGAACATAAGAGGGAGTTGGATCAAAAGAAGAGGATGCCCTGGAACGAAGAGGATTCCAAGACGGAGTAGATTTTCGTTTAGGTGCCATAGAGCAACTAACCGAAAGAAGAAGAGAGGGAGAAAGAGAAACACGTTGAAAAGCACCAATCATAATCAATATATAAGAATATAGAGAATGTAAGGTACGTATGCATGAAAATGCATGAGCATGTGATATGCAATAGCAAAAACATCATAGGCTCAGCCCAATCCAATCCTACAATCACACAATCATTTCAACAAAGTAAACACACATCTAAAATGCATGAAACATTGTTATAATGCAAATGTGATGCAATGCATGATAATTTAAAGCCATTTTCACAAAGCCCATCCCAAAAATTTCACAAAAACTCCATTAATTTTGAAAAACCCAATATTTTTCAAAAATCCCAAAAAGTTAGGTCAAATGCATGAAATGCATGAAGAATGAGTGAAAAGAAACCAGATGAAAGAAGATGATCTTTAGACCGAAAAACACTTGGGAAAGAAGTTTGAAGTGAGAAAGAGAGGTTTTGGGAGGTGAAGAGTCAACAGGAGTTGAGAGAGATCGAGAGAAATGAATCTTAAAATCGCGCAGATCCTATATATAGAACCTCACTTCTCGATCTGTCGAGGTTTAAACTTTGACAGATGCATCTATAGAGCAGCTATGCAGAGGTTTCCATAGCAAAAAGGGCTCGATAGATCGAAGAGCTATTGAGCATTAATTGAGGAGACAAAAACTTTCTTGATAGATAGAGGAGCTATCGAGAAGCTATCGAGATTGCGATAAAAAGAAGTTGAAGAGCTCAATAGATAGCCTAACTGTCGAAAGGTGTCGAGAAGCTATCAAGATTGCTTAAAAACAATTTTTCAAGAAGAGAAAAACATAGACATGAATGCAATCAAACATGCAACTCAACCAAAGATCCAAACAACATTTTAATCTTTCAAAAACATCTCTCCACAAGAAAAATGTTAAGCACATAGATCCCAAAACACACACACACACACACATACACACACACACACACACACACACACACACACTAAATAAGTCTAACCAATTTTATATTTCAAAAACAAGTTAAGACAGTTTAGTGAGCATACATTAACACATGTATTCCTTGTGATGGCCAAATCACATTATACCTACATATGTATCAAAAGTAGCAAAAAATATTACGTGTTGTGTGTGAAAAATATCGCAAGATTGCATAAGTGTTTATGTGTTATAACGATTTGAGATATGAGAAAATCACTTTAACTCACACACAATCATAACTGTTTAATGGGGACTATCACCGTCAAGGTACATCCTATAACTCCCACATCTCCTAAAATACACGCTTGCAATCATATATAAAGCATTTTAATCTTTTTGCTTTTATTTTTCTTTACATATTTTTCTTTTAAGCAAACCATGCATGGGCATATATGAGATAGAAAAGAAATACCCAATGATGTTAAGCATTTGACATTCCACTTTTGCTATGTCGAAGCATACAAATGTCATTTCATGATTGCCGGGCAACAGTGGTGAAATGGTTATTTATGCCTTTCTTTTAGGATTTTCTAGTCCTTCCCGTCAAAAAGAGTGATACAAGTGTTAAGTACAAGAGATCACTTAACCTTACTCATTACAAACACGAGCCACAAAGCTCACTTACTTAGCTATGCATAGAGATGCTCATGTAAGCTACGAAAGATACAAAGTTTAGAAAACTTCATTTCAATGGCCATCCAAGGTACACAAGTACCAATGTACACAAAAACAAGTTGTTTCTATATTTTTCAATTTTTATTTTATTTTTATATGAAAAACTAAATAAAGCAAAACTAAAAAGAAAACAACCAAAAACATGTTAAATAAAAACAAAGTAATGCATAAAACTAGATTGACTCAAAACTAGAAAGCAAAACACATAAGTAATGCAAAACCAAAAACAAGAAGGGGAGAGAGAGAAAAAATGATAGAATCACTTAGAGCCTTTTTCCTTCCACACCTTGGAAGAACCTTTCCGTTTAGTAAACCCTTAATCAGGTGGTGAGGGGGAAGAGTTAAAGCCGTTCAAGTTCGAAAGGAAAATGAGAGCTTTGAGAAGATCTCCAAGAGGAGCAAAAGAGGATGGAAGCTGATTCTGGTTTTCCGACGCAATCATGTTGTTGCTCTGTTGAGTGGCTAATCACTTATAGCAATTAGATCGAGTATATCCAGCTGCACCATAGTGATGACAAAAATGTTGCTTTTTCTGTTTGGGTTTTTGAGTATTTCCCTTCTTAGCCCTAGGGTTCTTGACCTTTTTCTTATCAAGCTTAAGGGGTGCTCCTAAGATAGATTTACCCTTGTCTACATTCTCACTAGCTAATTCATTCTTAACATCATTGTTCTTAGTTTTAAAATTATTAGTAGGAGGAACAAAAACAGTAGTACTAGTAGAAGCAATTGGGAAGAGAAATCATACCCTAAACCGGTTGGATTGGAAGCAGCTTTTTGAAGACTAAGCTTCTCATCGAGCTTAGCACTTGAAGTCCTTTCCAACTAAGCTCTGACTTGGAATAGTTTTGCCTGAAGCTTCTTGGTCTTCTCAGCCAAAAAATTATTCTCAAATCTCAGTGCTCCAATAGTCTGGTTGACTTCATCGAACTTTGTGGAGATTTCTTCTCACTCAAGCTTTACATCACTAAGCTTCTTGGTGGCCAACCTATGCAACTTCTCATGCTTTTCGAAGACCTTTTATAACTTTGCATAGGCTGTATGGATGTCATCATGTTCATCCATCTTTTCAAACTTAGACTCCACCAATTCCTTTTCTTCATCCACATCTTCAACAATCCATTTAGTAGGATTTACGGTGGCACTGAAGGCATTTAGGATTCCATCATCCTCATTGTTAGAGTCATCCTCAGGCTCGATGTTGCTTAAGGTAGCAGCAAATGCCTTGCTTTTCCCAATAGTCTTGAGATACACAGGGCACTTTTGTTTCATGTGACTGAAACCCTAACACCCAAAGCATTTTGGTCTTGAGGGAACAGTGTACTGACTGCCATCCTTAGCATCCTTTTGCCCTTTATCTTGGCTCTTGAACTATGAGGAATTGGATTGCCTACGGTCCTTGTCGAAGCCCTTCCCATTGGCATTCTTCATGAACTTCTTGAATTGCCTTGTAATGTAGGACTTCATTTTAGAATCTTCATTGTCTGAAGACTTATTAGTATCACTGCTCTTGGCCTTTAATGCCATGCTCTTGCTCTTGCACTTGCTCGATTTTTCAACCCTTATCAAACCCAACTCATAGGTCTGCAAATTGCCAACCAACTCTATCAAAGGAATTTTGTCAATATCCTTTGATTCCTCAATTGTGGTGATCTTGGCATGAAATCTCTTGTGTAGAGATCTAAGCACCTTTCTCACAATCTTGGGTTTAGGAATGGTTTCCCTAAGATTAAAAGCTGAGTTCACTATGTCCTTGCGCTTGGCATAGAACTCATTGAATGACTCATCTTCCTCCATCTTGATCTCTTCAAAGCTTGTAGTGAGCTTCTAAAACTTTGAATCCTTGACAGCCTTGGTTCCTTCATAGGTTGTCTGGAAAATGGTCCATACTTCCTTAGCAGTTTCAGTAGAGGATATCTTCTTAAATTCTTCATTCGTGACTGCACTAAATAAAGCATTCAATGCCCTACTGTTGAAGTTTGCTGCCTTGATCTTAGCATCATCCCAATTGGCCAGTGCTTCCGTAGGCTTGGTCCAGCCTATCTCCACAACTTGCCACATTTTCTCATCTAAAGACTGTAAGAAAGCTCTTATACATACTTTCCAGTGTGCATAATTAATGCCATAAAAAAAAGGAGGTATCTGTAAATGAACTAATGAGACATTATCTTAGTCCATGAGATGCATAGTATGTGATTTATGTAAAAAGTCACAGAAGATATAAATCACAAGTTCTTTGTAAACTCAGAATTTTAGTTCTAGTCGATGATCAAATTGGGTATTTCATCTACAAAAACTATAACATATCAACTAAAATGATTGGGCTTGATCATGAAAGTAGAGACTTCTAGTTGGTATGTTGATATGTTTTAAGAGTTAAGACATATTGAACTGGACCGCAATGAGATTTATTATTCTCCTAATGACTTCTATTTACATCAACTCTAAATTCTGAGATAATAATGGACCTGATCATGAGATGTAGGTTGCTTTGATATATCAGGATTGAGATCTATAAGTCATGGTCAAAACCTCAGTATGTTGTGCAGTCGCATTTAGTGTTGATGGAATATATATTCTCAAGATGGAATTCATAATTTCTTAATGGAGATATAAAATATTCCCTTGAGATAAGTTTAATAGGTTTAGTTATTCAAAGTGTTGAGCCCAACCACTTTTGTAAGGAGTTACTAAAGTATATATTTATGAAATTAGATTTCATAAATATAAGATGAATAACATAAAGGATTAAACCGGGTACTTAAGGATTAAGATGTAGTAATTTTCAAAGCGGTAGTCTACATTCATGACTTTGTAATACTACAAATATTTTAAGGAAGGGGTTGCATGTATAATAAAGTCTTGTGACATAATTTATTAATAAGACCTAGAATGCAATTATATTCTTATAGTGGTAACTTTGAACTTGTCAAGAGTTGACAGAAAAGCCTAAGGCCCATTGGAGCTAGAGTCTTATTTGTTCCCTTTGGTCCCATCTCAAGCTACAAACTAATGCCCAATTGGGTAGGCCCAAAAGGTTAACCCAATTAGATAATCAGTTTTTTATTTAATAAGAATTATTAAATAAAGAAACTACAAGGTAGTTATAATGTACGTATGATGAAAAGAAAAGAAATCAGTTTTCTTTACAAGGAGAAGAAGAACTTTCTTTGAGAATCAATGTATAAAAGGATTAATTGAGAGACCACACTTCTTGGGCACCATGTGGAATTGAGATGAAAATTAAAGGGATTCTCAAGTCTTGGTTTTGAATTTCACTGCATCAAGGTACGCTTCCTTTTCTTTGTTCTAGAATTCAAGGTTTCATATTATCTCTCTTGAATGAAGTAGATCCGTGATTGTTACTTCCGCTGTATGTTTTGTATGAGATGCAAAACCAGATTTTCCAACAATTAGTAACTATAAGATTTTAGCAAATCAAATGTCTTAAAATTTGAACATCTTAAAGAACTTACATTAGCACTCATCAATTTGTTTACAAAATTAATGCTAAATAGATCTACAAATTGCATTCTCATATCCTCTATCATTTGCAAGGTGAAAGGACTATTTTGATTACTGTAAAGTTGTTATTTACAGCTATGTATTTTGTTGGCTTTAATTCCGTACCAAATTTGATTGTAATTATTATCAATCGTTTATACCTTGTATTTATTGTGGGATTTATTGTAAGGGCTGTGTGATAGAGAGAAAGTGTAAAGACTCAAGCATTTGGAGGCTGAAGAATTCTCGCGGGTATGTCGTGACCTAGCTTTCCGCGAAGTGAAACATGTGCCCTGCATATGATGGAATGCGAAGAGTCAGGCCAGGTGGAGATAGCTGTGTCTCGCGAGTATATCGCGGGTAAGGCCTTCCCGCGAGACACCCGTGAGGCATTCTGTTCTGCCAGCCTGTCCAGTCTGATTCACATCTTCTGTGCCTACACTATTTATACCCACATTACCCACAAATGTTGGAGAGGCCATTCAGAGAGAAAAACCCTAGATAGGTTTTCTACAATACACACACCCATCTTTTGAGAGATAGCTACTCCTCCTTAGTTAGAAATCATTGTAGCCTCTTCTCTATCCCTCTCCCATTATCATACCTTAAGAGGAGATTTGTACCCAAACACAACTCACACCTATTCAGAATGTAGAAAGTGTTTTGGAGTTGCTAGGAAGCATTGGAAGAAGCCGATGATGGCAAATGCAACATGGAGCTTGTTGCGGGATTCTGAGAACTAAGATAAGACATGATTCTGAGAAGCCTTGTTGGAGTAGGAGCTTGGAGGGTATAGGTACATCGGGTAGATTAGGCTTGGAAGGTCTCTTGCTAACCCATGTATCCCAACTGATTGTCTAGTGGATCGATTTTCGCTTGGAGGGCGGCGGAGAGGTTTTTCGCCGAGTTCTTCAGTTTCCTCTTCAAAAACACATCTCGGTGTTTTCTGTTTTTGCATCTCTCTTCCCTACTCTTTTATATTCCATTATACTGCTGTGTTGCTTAGTTTATAGATTAGAGTAGCTTTTTTGTTCATCCGCTCGCATTTACACTATTCCGCACTTAGTATTAAGTTAGTGTAAAATCTATCGAGCCGTAATTTTAATTGGGGGGTCTAAATTGCTCTTGTGTTTTCAACACATTTTCGAGCTTTCAATTGGTATTAGAGCGGGTACACTTGATTTCGTTTCATTACCTAAGTGTGATCCTTGACCCCTTATGTTTATTTGCCATGGATTGTGCTTTGTATGCCTCTTTGTATGATTTGGTTGGTGATGAATGTAACATGCCATATGTTTGTGATAATACCTCTATGAGTGTTAATCCTCATAATTGTGATGACATGTTACTTGAATCTATGGGTGTTGTTGACAAACTCTTGAAGAAAGAATCTAAGAAGTTTCAAAAGAATTTGAGCAAGTTCATGTGTGAAAAGGATGATTTGATTGCTAAGCTCAATGAATCCAATAAATTGGTTGAAAAATATAAATAGCTTGCTGAAAATTCTCTTGAAAAGATAAAAGAGTTTGAATGTTTAAATATGGACTTGGATGCTAAACTGGTTTTGTCTAACAAACTTGTTAATGATCTTAAATGTGAAAATGAATCTCTTCAGATGGATGCCAAGTGTTTGATTGCTGAACATGTTGTTAAAAAGGAAGATAATATATGTTGCAATCATGTTGTGGTACCTGATTTTGTCCCTATTGTGAGTTCTACCTCTAAATACAAATCGGTGTACATTCCTCCACACAAAAGAAACCAAAAAGTGGAGAGAAAGGCTCTTAAGCCTAAGCCTCTGTTTTGGTCCCATCCTAGGGAATTGAGTGGATCTAAGTTTGTTCCTACTTGCCACAATTGTGGTGTGATTGGTCATATAAGACCTCAATGTCATAAGTTAAATAGAGAACAAACTCATGTTGCTAGATCCCCTTCCAAAAAGCCTAGTGGACCTAAACACATTGTTTGTTACAATTGTGGTGCTTTTGGTCATCTAAGACCGCATTGCTCTAAGTTTCAAACTCTTAAAAGAATTAAAAGAAAAGAGAAACTTGAGCTGTTTGGAAGTTGTGCTAAAAATAATAAACCGGATTTGAGTGAAAATAGCATGTTGTTAAAGAAAGTGTTTAATGCTCTTAACTCCTAGACTATGTGTATCTCCGGTTCTCATTCTCCCAATCCTCGTCTCACTTCTCTTGAGACATTCATTCCAAGCAATCATTCTATTTGGATGAGAAAGGGTTCCTATGATTGAGCTTTTGCTCTTTTGATCCTTGATCTAATTCTTTCAATCTTTGTAGGACCCTTCATGGATTTGTGCATTTTGCATTTATTTGTATGCATTGCTTTTGTTTTGATCTTACTTTTATGTCTTTGTTTTGTGTGTGCAAAAAATCCAAAATCACATAAAAAGTGAAAAATTCAAAAAGTTTGATCGTATATGTTTGAGCACATTTCACATATGAGTTTAGCCTTGTACCTTCGTACTAATGGCGTAATGCATTTATGAGCTTAGCTTGTTTTGTATGCACATTTATCTGTGTAGAAGAAATCTTGAAAACTATGTGTGATTATTGTAAATAGATCTTCAAGCTTGTCATGAATGATTGGTCAATAGTCTTATCGGTCTTGATACTTGCATAGACTTGTGTCTATATCTCTTCCCACTTTTTTTTTTTTTTTTTATGTTTTTGCAACAAGAGCTCACCAAATGTAAATCTCCAAATGAAAAGAGATATTGAGCTGTAAAAGCCTGTCGCACACACTAGTATTCGACTAGGAAAAAGGGAAAGCGACTCTTTTTAATATGTTTTGTATGGTGCTCAAAAAGCCAAAGGCTAATCATCAGTGTTGAAATATCATAAATTTCAAGCACCAATCTCAAAATGAGATGTTTTTGTCCAAACAAAATAAAATGGACCAATTGTTATGCCTTATGCAGAAGCCAAATGAAAAGCTTCTTAGTTATGTATTCAATGTGTGGGAGGTCATATATACTCATTTCTATAATGGAGATAGTCCACTTGATTTCATATCAGTTGTGTATGACTCGATTGAATTGATCATTGAAGCTTCACTCTAGTCTAAGAACTATTCCACATTTGATCCTCACACACAACACACAAGACTTTTGTTCAATGAATGTCTATTTTATTTGTGTGATTGTACATGTTCAAATGTGATGTGTGTGTGTGCTCAACCATATGTGGTTCAAACCAAAAAGATTTTCGTTCTTTTTGTTTGCTTTTGGAGGTGATTTGTATCACCTATGTTTTTCAAAGTTTTTAAAGTATTTTTGTGTGAAAAAAAACATGTTTTTTGGGTGTTTTGGTGACCTATTTCATGTATTGGCTCAACAGGGAGTTAAATAGTCCAATTTTAAAGTTTTTTCAGCTTTGGATAGAGAGTTTCGCGACTGTTTCGTGAGTAGCTCATGAGTAAGGCTTACTCACAAAAATTTTGCTAGTACTTTCACGAGTCAGCTTCCCGCGAAAATTTCTAGATCAGCTTTTTAAAGGGCTTTTCGTGGGTCATTTGTTTTAAACTTCTCCCATCTTCTCCCAAACCCCTGTTTTAAGGTTTCAACATCTAAACCCAACTAATTTCAAGTGTTTTATATTCCATAAACATCTCTAAGGTAATCTTTAACTCTTTTTATTGATTTTGTGCCTTAGATTACGTTTTTGGGGGTTCTATATTCATAGTTGGGATTTTCTCAAATGGGAGTTGGAAAACTTACTTTCTCTCAATCTTTTTGATTGGGATTTGTTTTAAATGATAATTTGCTTTGGATGGTGGCCCCTTGTGGCAAAAATTTCATGTATTTAGGCAAGATTTCCATATGTTCTTGCATTGTATATCATACATGTGCAGTGTGTGCACTCCAAGTGTTTGATAAAATGCCCAAATGGCATTTTCTCGTTGTTTTGGACTCCAATGAGTACCAAATTTTGGGAATCACCATAATTATTCATGTTTATCATGTTTTGATCTTTGGTGGTTTGTCTTGTACACTTTGCCCCTTGAGTGCCTTGCTCATGCATTGGTCATGCATTTCATATGCATACTAGATGCACAGTAGCTGCACCTTGCTGCACACACTCTAACACTTGACATGTTTTTGTATTCACTCATGCCAGTTAAGTTTTTTTAGACATTTTAGCACATATAACATGTTCTTGTGTCCATGTCATGGCTAGGTTTACATCATGTTCCATCATCTTTAACATGTCATGTTCTTTATACTTTGTAGCATTGTTTTAAAATGTTTTTGTCTAATGTTTGAGTTTCATTTTCTCATTCATCTTACACCCCTCATGCATCATCTTCATATTCTTTTCTTTCCCTCCTTCCTCTTGCTTCATTTGTCTATTCATGACAAAAAGGGGGAGACTATACCTGAGAGTATACCGGTGTGTTTAGTCATTTCTATATGACTCATGTGCACATTCTTAGAGAGAGAAATTTTACATTGTACACATTCGTAGGGGGAGAAAGCCATAGGGGAGATGTATGTACTAAGGGGCAGAAGACATTTTTTAAGAAAACCTTGATTTACTTTATGCTTGTTTTCTCGTTACTTTATGGTGCTTTGATATGCTTTATTGCTCTCATTGCATCGTGCTTATGTGTTGGACATGCTTTTACACTTATGCTATTGTGCTTTATTGGTTGCATGTTCAGATGATCATTTGCTTTGCTATATGATCATTGTAGTCATTTCCATATGACTGTCATGTGTTTGATCAAGTTTTCACAACATGTTTACTTGATCGCATTTTACTTGTTACATTATACTTGTCCTTTTATCACCTGATTTACCTTGAAAGTCTAATGTGTTTTGTGCAAGTTTTTCAGGTTACAGGTATATATGTTCCAAGTTCATCATAGCTCCTATGATTCATGATAGGGGGAGTGATATGATAGGAAAGTACTTTATATTTTGTAACCATGTTGCTTTTGTAAGCTTTAAGGGTTTTGTTCTTATGCACATTTGTAGGGTTTTACGGTTTGTGCCATGCATATGCAGTACCTTGTTTATGCAGCCTTTATGCTTATGTACTTGAAGTTTAATGTGATACATTTTACTTCGATACATCACTCTTGTGCCTTTGTAAGATTGTTCCTAGATGCATATATGTTCTATGCATTGGTTGAGTGATGAACACTCTTGTGCCCTTGTAGGATTGTTCCTAGATGCAAATACTTCATGTATTTCGCATTAGTTGAGTGTTGGATTTGCAAATGATACTCTTTAAATGAGCTTGTCATCTTGCATGTCCGGATGTTCATTCCTTGTGTGAATGAGCATAGTGATCGCTTTTGTATAATGATTGCTTGTTTGATCTTGCCATGATCTAGTGTTTCTATTTCATTTTGCTTGATCATGCTTTTATTGCTCCATATGCTTTTCAAGTTTTTCTGCATACAATGATGTTATTATGTTGTTGTATTTCAGGAGATACTTGTTCATATGTTTTAAGAGCTTATCAGAATCTAAAATTAGGTGTGAGTGAGTTTTGCCTTTGTTCCCAAACTCACGTTTAAGTCTAGAGTCTGTTTTAGGGTTTTGTCACGGAATAGCCAAAGGGGGAGATTGTAAAGTTGTTATTTACAACTATGTATTTTGTTGGCTTTTATTCCGTGCCAAATTTGATTGTAATTATTATCAATCGTTTATACCCTGTATTTATTGTGGGATTTGTTGTAAGGGTTGTGTGATAGAGAGAGAGTGTGAAGACTCTAGCATTTGGAAGCTGAAGAATTCTCGTGGGTATGTCACAACCTAGCTTTCTGCAAAGTGAAACATGTGCCCTACACATGTTGGAATGCGAAGAGTCAGGCCAAGTTGAGACAACTGTGTCTCACGAGTATCTCACGGGTAAGGCCTTCCCGCGAGACACCCGCGAGGCATTCTGTTCTGCCAGCCTATCCAGTCTGATTCACATCTTCTGTGCCTACACTATTTATACCACATTACCCACAAATGTTGGAGAGGCCATTCAGAGAGAAAAACCCTAGATAGGTTTTCTACAACACACACACCCATCTTTTGAGAGAGAGCTACTCCTCCTTAGTGAGAAATCATTGTAGCCTCTTCTCCATCCCTCTCCCATTATCATACCTTGAGAGAAGATTTGTACCCAAACACAACCCACACATATTCAGAGTGTAGAGAGTGTTTTGGAGTTGCTGGGAAACATTGGAAGAAGCCGATGATGGCAGATGCAACATGGAGCTTGTTGCGGGATCCGGAGAACTAAGACAAGACACAATTCCGAGAAGCCTTTTTGGAGTAGGAGCTTGGAGGGCTTAGGTACATCGAGTAGATTAGGCTTGGAGGGTCTCTTGCTAACCCATGTATCCCAACTGATTGTCTAGTGGATCGATTTTCACTTGGAGGGCGGCAGAGAGGTTTTTCGCCGAGTTCTTCGGTTTCCTCTTCAAAAACACGTCTCGGTGTTTTCTGTGTTTCTATCTCTCTTCTCTACTCTTTTATATTCCATTATACTGCTGTGTTGCTTAGTTTATGGATTAGAGTAGCTTTTTTGTTCATCTGCTCGCATTTACCCTATTCCACACTTAGTATTAAGTTAGTGTAAAATCTATCGAGTCGTAATTTTAATTGGGGGGTCTAAATTGCTCTTGTGTTTTCAACACATTTTTGAGCTTTCAATTACGGTTCTTCAAAAGCTTTAAGAAGTGCCATGTGGTCACTGCATAAGAATGTGTATAAGGTTATACAAAATTTTCTCATTATAATCAACATCCTAAAGCTAATGTCCAATCCAAAAATGTGTAACCAATGTTACATATTATAACAAAAACCCAAAGAGACAACAAAAACAGTTGTAGGTATATAAGAGAGAGAATCAGATCAAACATGTATTTCTATTTTTGCTTACTTTGAGATTGAATTTCAAGACTAAAACTTAAAATCCAAAATTCCAACAACAAAAGCATAGAAAAAACTCTCTATCTAACAGATCAAATAACTCTACAAAAAAGTACCAAATTTAATATGATATTACCAACTTTGCTTTGAAAGAAGATCACAAAGACCTCACAATAAAGAATGAGATGGAATATACTCCTTAAATCTACCATGCTTCTAATCAGCTAGTCTTCTTTTCCACTCTCCCAACCACAAAATCCAATACTAACTTTACATTGAGAGGAACTTATAATAATAATAATAATAATAATAATAATAAAGCAAACAATAAAAAAGAAACTATTTGTCCTTTTCATCTAATATGTAACTTGATAGATGGTCTTAGGCACTTTTTGCACATAAATTCTTTAAATTGTATATCAATTTTGAAGGAAGAAATTACATGTAAAAGCTAATTCAATAGAGAGATCTATCACACACAGTGATCAATAGTTTAAAAACAAAAGCTTTGTAATGTATTTTTCGTATAGTGTAATCATAGAAATATGTGCTTATCTAAGAATATTTCCATAAGATACTTACCCTTATTTGAATTTCAAGAGAAGTGTGATCTTTTTGCCACTCAATTATTCAACTACATAAAAATGATAATCATAATAGCAAAACTGGTCACTGTATTAAAATCCTATTTTCAGCTTCAAACCACCTTGCATCCCTAGTCCATCTCTCATTTTTGACCAATTTTTTCAGCATAGTCCAATTCAAAACGTTTTTCTTCTTCTATTCTTTTTATTTTATAAGAACTCCAATTTTCACTATAGTCCAATTAAATTGTAATTAACTCAGAGATCATACGTTGACTACAAAATTGGTTCTACAAATACAAAATTTGTATTTAAAGCAATGCAAAAGACAATTCAAGTCAAATGAAACAGTCAAGACTAACACAGTAAGAGTCCAGAGCTATTAAAGATGCAATTTAGAAGCTATAAGCACAATGCCTAATCCGATTCAAATAATAAGGAAGTTAAAGCATGAAGCTGGTGGTTTATAATCTATACAAAATTATAATAAACCAAGTGGGCCTTGGCAAATCTCTCACATATTAGAATAACATACCTTAGATCTTTAGAACTCAAGCATTACACAATACATTACACACACACACACACACACACACACACACACACACACACACACACATACACACACACATATATATAAACAGTAAAGGGATTCATACTTTGATCTCAATCAATTATTATTTAATATTACATCAATTCGAGGGATCCTAAAGTAGGAAGCACTTTGATCTAAAAAATTATGAGTTGAATTAATAGGAGCCCACAACTTTAATCTAAAAGTTATTTCAGAACAATAGAAACTAAAAGATAGAGGAAAAACAAAAGCTTTCTTCTCCATTTTCTGATAGAATTAGGCCCATGTAAAGGTTCCTTTGCCTTCTTTAGCTTGGACTAGTTTGGTAATCTACCATTAAGGCTAGAGAGCTTACAATTTAGAGACATCCTAACCAAAACCCACCTATGTATCTTCACAAAGAGGCTTGAAAGCTTGAGAAAAACCCCAGCTCCAGCAACCTCATCACCTAAATCTTCTCCCTCAGTCCCTCTTCACCAATAAAAGATAAACATAATAAAAATTTTATGTTTTCAATTAAATCTTTCTAGGCCCCATACCAGCTCCCACTCCAAAATTTTCAAATTCACATATAATAATAAAAATTTTCAACCAAATTCAAAATTATAAAATCTACAGGGCATTCAATAATCAAATAGAAAATAACAAACTAAATCTAAGTTTCCGGCCAGTTATACAACTTCTTAATTGGATGCTTACATAAAAATTCAGCTAAAATACTTTGTATTTCAAACAATTGGATGATTTCTCATGTAGTTCAAAAGATGGTTTTTGTCTTCAAGGATTGTGTGCATAATTACTTATAGAGAGAAATAGAAAAGAGAAATGAACTTGCCCTTAAAATTCTTGACAGTCAAACATGTAGCTATTATGATAAAAAGGCCTGGATTTTCAGTAAAGAAGTTCTTCTCAATTTGATTTACAACTGATCCCCAAAGTGTAAGCTTTATTTCATTTCCTCTATTAAAATTTTCCAATGTTACAGTGTAAGTTCATATAATATAAGTGCATGTATTGGCTTATCAAAAAAATAAAAAATAAAAAGTGCATGTGTTGAAAATATATATATATATATATATTTTAATAAGACATACTTTATAGTCATGACATTTATGTTTCTCATCAAGACATTTGATCCTTTGATCATTTTGATTAGGTAGACACTTTACTCCCTCTCTCATTTCTGCAAGACAAAATTGACATAATCTAATTGGTCTGAATGGTTTTACAGGAAAAGAAGAAGAAGAAGAAGAAGAAGGAGAAGAAGGAGAAGTTATTATCACATTTGTGATGTGATCTTCATATTAGATGCAGATTTAGAACATGTCATAATCCCTAGTATTGTTTTATACAACATAAAAATTCAAACAAAATCCTACTATATCATAGCCAAAAAGTACCCATAACCATAAGCCTAGAACGAAACCAAAAAAAAAATTAATGGTACTGAGATTTGAGCAATATGGAGATTGAAGCATAAGAAATAGAGATTCCAAGAGTGTAAGGTTGAAATTTATCAACCATCTTGTTGGTTTTATTCCGTACCAATTTGATTGTAATTTAGCACTTAGTAACCCTGTATTTAGGTGGGATTATTGTAAGGGTAGTGTGTGAGAAGATGTGAAGAAAAGCTCAAGTATGTGCAAAGAAGCAGAGCTTCGCGGTTAGGACTCGCGGGTGGCTCGCAGCTACAAGCCGCCAAATGCAGGCACGTGAGATGCACACAGGGAAGCTGAAGGGTCGCGTCAGCTATCGCACTACAGGACAAAAGTCCCAGGCTGGCCAGGCCGTTACGTCACGACTTGAACTCGCGACTTGGACAAGCCGCCAATTTACCCTGTTTGGCAAAAACTGTCTCTTCGTATTCCTTTCTCACCCTACTATATATAGACCCTTATACCCACGATTTTAATAGAGCTTCCAGAGAGAATTTTTGTGAGAGAAACCCTAGAAAAAAACAAGATTGTCTCATCCCCAATCTTTACCTTAGAGACTTTACAAATTCTTCTACTCTCTTCCTCTCCATTGTCACATCCTTGAGAGGCCATTGACCAAATCCTTATCTTACCACACCCACGTCTGTGAGAATGTTCATTTGATGCTAAGGGAAGCAATTTGGAAGGAACCAATATACATTGGTTGATGCTATGGTATAGTAGTGAAATCTAGGAAGCTAAAGAAGAAATAGGTTCAGCGTAACCTCGTTAGAGCAAGAAGCATGGAGGGCTTAGGTACTTGGGTAGATTAGGCTTGGAGGGTCTTCTACAGTTCATGTATCCCAACTATATTCTTTAGTGGATTATTTACTGCTTGGAAGGCGGCGGAGAGGTTTTACACCAAGGGCTTCGGTTTCCTCTTCGATAACACATCGCGTTGTTGTCCGTGTGTTTGCATCTTCCTTCCTTTATCTTTGCCTTATATTTACTGCTGTGGATGTGTGTATATTTGGCTTAGATTAGTTATCAATTCTGTGATTGGCTTATGTTCATGTTTCGCACATTAATTGTTTGATTATAAGTCTGAATTAATATTTTATAATTTGGGGTCCAAACATTCAAGGGTATTTTATACACATTTTGAACGTTCAATTGGTATCAAAGCGGGTACACTTGTTGTGGTTTAAATACCTGAGTGTGATCCTTGACCCCTTGTTAAGATGGATAGGTTTCAATCTCTCAATGTTCCACCATTTTTTGATGGTAACAATTATGCTTTCTAGAAAGTTAGAATGAGGGCATTCCTATGCTCTATTGATGACACCGTGTGGGATGCAGTTGAAATAAGTTGGACTAGGCCGGAGGCTAAAAAATCCACCTGGGATAAGGCTGCTCTTGCGGCAGCCAATGCTAACAATAAAGCTTTAAATGCTATTTTTTGTGGAGTGTCTCCTGATGAATTCCACAAGGTATCTCATATGAAAGTAGCCAAGGAAGCTTAGGAGATTTTGGAGACGACATATGAGGGTACGAAGAAAGTTAAGGACACAAAGCTTCAGATGCTCACCACCAAATTTGAAGAGCTCAAGATGGGTGAAGATGAATCGTTTGATTCATTCTATGGGAAGCTCAACGAAATTGTCATTGCTAAGCTCAATCTTAGTGAGAAGATTGAAGATAATAAGGTGGTGAGAAAAATCTTGAGGTCCTTGCCTAAAAGCTTTAGAGCAAAAGTCACAGCCACAGAAGAAAGTAAAGACCTGGATGAGATCAAAATTCAAGAGCTGATTGGGTCTCTCCAAACATATGAGCTTAGACTGTCTTCCCATAAGACGAGTAAATCGCTTGCCCTTAAAACCATCACCGAAAGAATGGATGATCCTTCCAAAGAAGATGGAATGGAGAAGGAAGTAGCATATCTTGCGAAAAACTTCCGCAAATTTCTGAAGATGAAGAACAGTGGGAAACCATTCAACAAAGGAAAATTTTTATCTTCAAGAGGTGATAGGAAAGAGCTTACGAGAAAAGAAGGGAAGGATTTTCAATCTCCTTCAGACATTGTGTATTTTGAATGCAGTGGCCATGGGCATCTCAAGAAGGAGTGTCCAAATTTCTTAAGAGGGAAAGGCAAGGTGTATGCCACAACGCTAAGTGATATAGACTCCTCGAGTTTTGATTCTGAAGAGAGTTGTGACGGAGAAGGAAACTACTCCGCATTCATGACCATATCACATGGGGAGTCATCAGATGATTTGGGCTCACTTGTGAAGGAACTTGGCGAATATTCTGATTTGGAGTCCATTGGAATTGTTGAAGAATCAGAGGCTGAAGAAGAAAAAGATGCATCTAGTCTTCAAAAGAATTATGCCTTGCTTCTTGAGAAATCTGGTAAGTATACCAAGGTAGCAAAGACAGCTGTGAAGAAGATGAAGAGAGCCAAGGAAGACTACAAAAGTCCACTGGTAAGATACAAGGAGGCGAAGTGTGAGATTGAAGCACTTAATGGTGAGCTATCAGAAGCTTACACAAAAGTGAGGTTCCTTGAGCAAGAGGTAGTGCAAGCTCATACCAAGGTAGATAGAGTCTCCTCCAGGAAACTGGACAATGTTATTTCATCTCAGAAACATGCCTCAGACAAGTCCAGGTTGGGATACACCGGAGGAAGTAGCTCGTCAGGCAAGGTCACCAAAGAAGTGAAGTTTGTGACGACTAAGGAGACAACTGTGGATAGGTCCAGTCCTGAGAAAATTAAGGCTGAGAAGAAGAAGAATGTGGCTGATCAACAGGTGATAAATAAGTCCCGTAGTCAATCAGAATCCAGATATGGAGCTAGAGGGAGATCAGTTCCAAGATCACAACAGGGTCCGAGAACGGAATATGTTTGTCACTATTGCGGATTGCAAGGACATACCAGACCCAACTGTCAAAAGCTGAGAGCAGACAACAATGCAAGTGCACCTCGATTACAAGGAAGAAGAAATGACATGAGGTCTTGGGGTGGTGAACAACCAAGAAGTCAAAACTGTGATCCAGGAATGATGGACGTGATGAAGATGATCGGTGCCTTCACCAATTTCCTGGAAAGCTTCACATGAAGGTTTGACAGTCCCAACACTCGTACCCGATCCATCAAGGATATCACCCCAAATGCACGTGACGTGTGGGTGACGAAGAGTACTCATGCATAAGCATTACAACATGTCCATGCATCAATACTTCCCATGTTTGTGATTATGCTTGGTTGTGTGCTTCTTGCTAGTTTTTAGTTTGTTATTTTGTGTGTGTGTTTGTCTTTGGTTCAAATGTTTTTACATTTTTGGTATGTTTTTTATCAATCTTTTACTGATTTTGTGTCAAAAATCCAAAAACACATAAAAAGTAGAAAATCCAAAAAGTTTGATCGGCTTTGTTAAGTTTTGTCTCAAAGCATGTTTTGCCTTGTATCTTTGTACTAATGGCGTTGTGCATTTAACGAGCTTAGCTTGTCTCTCATGCACTCATATCATTGTGAAAGAAATTCTGAAATCTATGTGACTGTTGTAAATAGATTTTCAACCTTGTCATGAATGATTAGTGAATGGTTTTGTTAATCTTGAGACATGCATAGACTCATGCCTATATATCTTCCCACTTTTTAGTTTTATGCTTAAAAGAGCTCTCTAATTTTAAATCTCCGAATGAAAAGAGATATAGAGCTGCAAAAGCCCGTCGCACATACTAGTATTCGACTAGGAAAAAGGGAAAACGACCAATATTAAAAGTTTGATGCCCAAAAAGCCAAAGGCTATCTCATCAATTGAAATATCAAAAATTTCAGGCATCTATCTCAAAATGAGATTTTCTTTGCTCAAAAATGCAAATGATTTATGAATTTGGAGCCAAATGAAAAGTTTCAAAGAAATGTTATTAAGTGCTTGTGGGAGGTCATATATGCATGTTTCTATAATTGAGATAGGTCACATTATCTAGTGCTAGTTGTGTATGCCTTGATTGAATTGATCATTGAAACTTCACATTAGACTAAGGACTATCCCATTTTTGATATCCACACACAACTCACAAGTCTATGTTTAATGAATGCCATATTCATTTGTGTGATTGTACTTGTTTAAATGTGTTTTCACATACTCAATATTTGTTGATCAAATACAAAAAGATTTTTGAGTATTTTAGTTTTTTTTGGAAATTTTTTTATTTTTACAAAATAGTTAAAAATTTCAAAAACAGTGTTGTCCTGTTTTGGCGACTAAGTCGCGGGTTAGCCAAGTTGCAAGCCCTTGTCGCCAGCCCACTCAGAGAGTTTTCGCGGCTTACTGGCGAGTTAATGACCTAGGCGCGAAAAATACTTAGAAAAATTTTCAAAATTTGGGTTTTTGCAATTTTCGCAGCTCTGTTTGGTGACTTGTTCACGGGTGGAGGGTCCAATCGCGAGGTTACTCAGAGATTTTCGCGGCTCAGCTCGCGACTCCTTCGCTAGTAGACCTTCCAGTTGCAAAAAACACTTAGAAGATTTTTTAAGAATCTTTACTTCACAGTGTTTCGCGGCTTACCCTGGCGACTTGCTTCAGTCGCGAAAAATGCGTGTTGTGCGTTTTAAAGTTAGTTTTCAAAAACTTTTCAGTTTTTCCCTCGTACTTTATAACTGGTCATTGTCTTCTTCATTTCTCTCTCTGAAACTCACCGTGCCCATTTTTTAAGATCCTTCATTTCTGCATTTTTTCTTCTCAAATCTTCAAGAAAAAGGTATGGGTCTTCTGTCTCTCACTTCAGATTTTATGTTTTTAGTGTTAATTTCTTTAAATCTATGAGTTATTCTACTGGTTTGAGTTTTGGGGGTTCAAACATGTTTAGCTTAAAAATGGTGGGTTTGATTGTTTGGCATGTGTACTCTTGTTGCTGAATAGTTTTAGTTTCATGAGTTTGCTCCTATAAGATAGTTTTTGCTCTGTGCTCTGATATGTGATTGTCTATATCTAGTGGGTATATGATTTTTGGGTTTTTTGTGAGTTTCTCTGTATAAGGAATCTGGGTTTGCAAATTTTTATCTATGTGGTATACATTGATGTGATTGTGTGTTAAAATATCATGTGTATGGCTCTGCTTTGGTTTTTGCTTGCACAGTTCATATCCATTAAGTTATGTCTCATTGACATATACTCTTTATGTCAGAATGTGGTTTACACTACACATGTTTAGTTGTTTGTGGCATGTTGTAAATATACTTCTATACAAACTAATCTTGCTTGGGAAACTAGAACTTTATTTTTGATCTTTGGGTTATTTTGACACTCTGTTCTCTATCTGTTGGTCACTTGATACTAATTTGTGTATATTTCCACATATTGTGTTGTGCTTCTATTGTGGCCTCTTCTGAGTGTTTACAGATGGCTTCCACATCTTCAAAGAAGAAGACTCCTGCTAAGAAGGCTGATAAAAGGATGAAAATGGACAACAACTTGTTCAGTTCTGTCAAGCATTTTGAGAGATACAGAGATTCCTTCATAAAGGGAACCATTATCCAGGAGAGATTTGTGGATTTACATGACCTAAAGGATACTTTTATTCCAGGGTGCTTTGAGGGAAGAGGTTGGGATAAACTGCTGGGTAACCTACCTTCAGTGTGTGAGCCCTTAATAAGGGAATTCTATGCAAATGTGAACATAAGGGATGAAGAGATGAACTGTTGGGTTAGAGGACATGAGTTTACCTTAGATGCACATGACATTGATGATGTACTTGGTTTTAAAGGTTTAAAGAAGTATGAGTTCATCAATTACAAAGACAGGATGATGTCCCTAGATACTGTCCAGGCTTGGATTGGTGGTGTTAAAGAAGGGAGATGTCTCAACACTAATGCCTTCCCTGCTGACATGAGGTGTTTGACCACCATTATGATGTACAATCTATATCCTATCAGAAAGATGACCACTCTTACTAATTCCAGAGCTATATTCCTCATGGAGCTCAAGGAGAAAGTCATCATTGACATCAGCTCGCATATATTTGACACTATTATGGAAGAGACTAGAACCACTGCTAGGCCCAAGTCGGTCTTTCCTAGCCTCCTCATGAGGATCTTCAGAGCAAAGGGTGTTAAATTCCTCAAGATATCAGTCACATGACTCCATTGTCAACAATAAACAAATTCACCATCACAAGGATACAAAGTCGTCTTCCAAGTGATGGAGAGGAGGGTGTCCATGTGGAGACTGAAGTTGAGACTGCAAGACAGAATTCCACACCAAGAAGCAGAACCAAGAGAAGCAGGACTTCCACTTCATCAGCTGCACCTCCTGATGCATTTCAAATCATCCTTGAAAGACTTGATGGACTCAGAAAGGTTCAAGATCAGCATACTGAAAGGATGACGGCAATGCAAGATCAGCTTGATGTTCTTTCAGTAAAGTTTGACAACATCTACACCAACAAGGAGCAGTGACACTTTGGCCATTTCGGTCAAAAAGGGGGAGAATTTTTGGGGCAGCTCTTGAGGGGGAGTGCTTATTTTGAGGGGGAGTTTCATTATTATACATGTTTTTGTTTATAGTTTTGTTACTATGCTTGGATATCTTCTGTTGTTATAGGTTTGATACACTATGGTTTTAGTGTGGTTTTATCTCATAACTCTTGGATGATTGTGGTTCTTTGGTATTGGTTTATATATTGATGCTGTTTATTCTGTTATCAGTTGGTTTTTTTGGTTTATGTGTTTTTGTACCCATGCTGCTTATGTAAGCTTTAAGGGTTTGGTTTATGCACTCTTTTAGGCCTTTGTGGTTTATGTCATGCTTTATGCAGCCTTTGTGCTTTGTTAAATCAATACTTCTAACCTAATGCTATGCATTCTTTGTGAAGTACTATCACTCTTGTGCCCGTGTAGGATTTTTCCTAGATGCACATACCTCTTATATTGTGCATTGGTTGAGTGTTGGTCATTCAAGTGATTTACCTTGTGTTTATCAACTTGAATGTTCGAATGTTCATTCTAAGTGTGAATGAGCATTATGATCACTTGGTTATAGTGATTGCTTATTTTGGTCTTGCCATGGTTTATTGCTTTACTCCATTGTGCATGATCGCATTGTGCTTGCTCCATATGCATTACAAGTTTCTGTATACAATGAACTTATTGTGTTATTTTGTTTCAGGAGATACTTGTTCTTATGGTTCAAAAGCTTCACAGATTCTAGAGTTGGGTGTGAGTGAGTTTTCCAACTGTTCCCAACTCACACATTAAGTCTAGAGTTTGTTTTAAGGTTTTGTCACGGAATAGCCAAAGGGGGAGATTGTAAGGTTGAAATTTATCAACCATCTTGTTGGCTTTAAATTTAGCAGCCAAAGGGGGAGATTGTAAGTCTAGAGTTTGTTCTTGTGCCAATTTGCTTGTAATTTAGCACTTAGTAACCCTGTATTTATGTGGGATTATTGTAAGGGTAGTGTGTGAGAAGATGTGAAGAAAAGCTCAAGTATGTGCAAAGAAGCAGAGCTTCACGGCTAGGACTCGTAGGTGGCTCGCGGCTACAAGCCACCAAATGCAGGCATGTGAGATGCACACAGGGAAGCTGAAAGGTCGTGCCAACTATCGTACTACAGCACAAAAGTCCCAGGTTGGCCAGGCTGTTACATCGCGACTTGAACTCGCGACTTGAACAAGCCGCGACACCAAGCCGCCAATTTACCCTGTTTGGCAAAAACTGTCTCTTCGTATTCCTTTCTCACCCTACTATATATAAACCCTTATACCCACAATTTTAATAGAGCTTCCAGAGAGAATTTTTGTGAGAGAGACCCTAGAGAAAAACAAGATTGCCTTATCCCCAATCTTTACCTTAGAGACTCTACAAATTCCTCTACTCTCTTCCTCTCCATTGTCACATCCTTGAGAGGCCATTAACCAAATCCTTATCTCACCACACCCACGTCTGTGAGAAAGTTCATTTGGTGCTAAGGGAAGCAGTTTGGAAGGAACCAATATATATTGGTTGATGCTATGGTATAGTAGCGGAATCTAGGAAGCTAAAGAAAAAATAGGTTCGGCGTAGCCTCGTTGGAGCAAGAAGCTTGGAGGGCTTAGGTACTTGGGTAGATTAGGCTTGGAGGGTCTTCTGCTGTTCATGTATCCCAACTATATTCTTTAGTGGATTATTTACCGCTTGGAGGGCGGCGGAGAGGTTTTACGCTGAGGGCTTCGGTTTCCTCTTCAATAACACATCGCGTTGTTGTCTATGTGTTTGCATCTTCCTTCCTTTATCTTTGCCTTATATTTACTGCTGTGGATGTGTGTATACTTAGCTTAGATTAGTTATCAATTCTGTGATTGACTTATGTTCATGTTCCGCACATTAATTGTTTGATTATAAGTCTGAATTGATATTTTATAATTTGGGGTCCAAACGTTCAAGGGTGTTTTATACACATTTTAAACTTTCAAAGAGAATGTGTACTATATTGATGTAGAGAGAGTACGGTGGCTAGGTTTTTGGTTAAATTTGATTTAAAAATATATATGTATATATATAATTCATACTTGTGCAGTCATCACTATGTGTATATATAAATATATTGTAGCAATCATCATTGTGGGAGCAAGTTTTCTAAATATGTATTGTAAAGTTGTGATTTACAAATATGTGTTTTGTTGGCTTTTATTCCATACCAAATTCAAATGTAATTTTATTCAATCTTTTGTATCCTGTATTTATTGTGGGATTTGATTGTAAGGGTTGTGTGATAGAGAAAGAGAGTGTGTGAAGACTCAAGCAAGTGAAGACTGAGGAGTTCTCGTGAGTATCTCCTGACTAAGCACCCCGCGAAGTGAGCCATGTGCCCTACACATGACTAGAATGTGAAGAGTCAGGATAGATGGAGACAATTATGTTTCACGAGTATCTCATGAGTAAGGCCTTCCCGCGAGACACCCGCAAGACATTCTGTTCTGCCAAACTCTACTATTTGATACACACTTTCTGTACCCACACTATATATACTCACATTACTCACAAATGTTGAGAAGTGCTTCTGAGAGAAAACCCTAGCCAAACACCTTAAGAGTTAGAGATTGTTATACCCACAATCCTCTGCACATTTGCTTGTGGAATTTCCTCAACTCCTCTCTCCATTTCCATACCATTGAGAGGTTGATAGCCTAAATACTTACCACACCCTTTCAGAGTGTCAAGTGAGATTTTGGTGCTACTGGGAAGCAATGGAGGAAGCCAAGGATGGCAGATGCAACATGGAGCTTGTTGCGGGATCCGGAGAGCTAGACAAGACACGATTTCGAGAAGGCTTGTTGGATAAGAGCTTGGAGGGCTTAGGTACATTGGGTAGATTAGGCTAGGCTCTCTTGCTAAGTATCTCAACTGATTTTCTAGTAGATTGATTACCGCTTGGAGGGTGGCAGAGAGGTTTTTCGCCGAGTTCTTCGGTTTCCTCTTCGATAACACATCGGCATGTTATCTTGTATTTGCATCTCTCTTCCCTTCTCTTTTACATTTCATTTTACTGCTGTATTGTTAAGTTTATGGATTAGAGTAGCTTATTTGTTTATCCGCTCGCATTTACACTATTCCGTACTTAGTATTAAGTTAGTGTAAAATCAATCGAGCCGTAACTTTAATTTGGGGGTCTAAACAGCTATTGTGTTTTCAACACATTTTCGAGCTTTCAATTGGTATCAGAGCAGGTACACTTGTTTTGGTTTTATTACCTAAGTGTGATCCTTAACCCCTTGTGTGTTTTGCTATGGAAAATGCTTTGTATGCTTCTATGTATATTGTTGATTGTAACATGCCATGTGTTTGTGAAAATGCCTCTATGAGTGTTTATCCTCAAGATTGTGATGACATGTTACTTGAATCATTGGGTGTTGTTGATATTCCAAATTACAAACTCTTGAAGAAAAAGGCTAAGAAGTTTCAAAAGAGTTTAAGCAAGTTATTTTGTAAAAAAGATGATTTGATTGCTAAGCTCAATAAATCCAACAAATTGGTTGAGAAATATAAGAAACTTGCTAAAAATTCTCTTAAAAAGCTAAAAGAGTTTGAATGTTTGAATATGGACTTGGTTGCTAAACTTGTTTTGTCTAACAAACTTGTTGATGATCTTAAATGTGAAAATGAATCTCTTAATATGAATGCCAAGTGTTTGATTGCTAAACCTATTACTAAAAAGGAAGAAAATATATGTTGCAATTATGTTGTGGTACCCAATTTTGTGCCTATTGTGTGTTCTACCTCAAAGGACAAATTGGTGTACATTCCTCCACATAAAAGAAATAAAAAAGTGGAGAGAAAGGCTCTTAAGCCTAAGCCTCTATTTAGGTCCCATCCTAAGGAATTGAGTGGATTTATGTTTGTTCCTAATTGCCACCATTGTGGTGTGATCGATCACATAAGACCTCAATGCCCTAAGTTAAAGAGAGAACAAACTTATGTTGCTAGATCCCTTCCCAAAAGGCCTAGTGAACCTAAACACATTGTTTATCACCATTGTGGTGCCCTTGGTCATCTTAGACCCCATTGCTCTAAGTTTCAAGCTTTTAAAAGAATCAAAAGAAAAGAGAAACTTGAGCTTCTTGAAAGTTGTGCTAAAAAGGGTAAACCGTATTTGAGTGATAATAGCATGTGGTTAAAGAAAGTGTTTAACGCTCTTAACTCCTTGACTATGTGCATCTCCAGCTCTTATTCTTCCAACCTTCGCCTCACTTCTAATGAGACACTCATTCCAAACAATAATTCTGTTTGGATGAGGAAGGGTTCCTATGGTTAAGCTTTTACTCTTTTGGTCCTTGATCTAATTCTTTCGATCTTTATAGGACCTTTCATGCATTGAATGTCATATCTTCATGCATCTTGTGCATCTTGCATTTCTATTTATGCATTGTTTTGTTGATCTTACTTTACTTGTTCTGTTTTTTGAATGTGTTCAAAAATTCAAAAACCCATAAAAATTGAAAAATCTTCAAAAATTTTGATTGCTTGTGTTGTGTATATCACATGTGAGTTTGGCCTAGTACCTTCGTTCTAATGGCGTAGTGCATTTTCGAACTTAGCTTATTCTGTATGCACATATATCTGTGTAGAAGAAATCTTGAAAACTATGTGTGATTGTAGTAAATAGATCTTCAAGCTTGTCATGAATGATTGGTCAATAGTCTTGATGGTCTTGACACTTGCATAGACTTGTGCCTATATCTCTTCTCACTTTATTTTTATGTTTTTGCAAAAAGAGCTCACCAAATGTAAATCTCCAAATGAAAAGAGATATTAAGCTGCAAAAGTCTGTCACAATTACTAGTATTTGACTAGGAAAAAGGGAAAGCGACTTTTCTAATAAAATGTATGGTGCTCAAAAAGCCAAAGGCTAACTCTTAATGTTGAAATATCAATAATTTCAACCATCGATCTCAAAAAGAGATGTATTATCTAAAAATGATCAAATGTTATGATTTATGTAGAAGCCAAATAAAAAGCTTCTAAGATTTGTAATCAATCTATGGAAGGTCATATATGTTCATTTCTATAATTGAGATAGACCACTTGATTTAGTACCAGTTGTGTATGACTTGATTGAATTGATCATTGAAGTTTCACTCTGGTCTAAAGACTATTTCACATTTGATACTCACCCACCACATACAAGACTTTGATTCAATTAATGTTTATCTCATTTGTGTGATTGTGCATGTTCAAATGTGATATGTATGCTTATGTACTTGCTGATCAAACCCAAAAAGATTTTTGAGAGTTTTATGTTTTTTGAAAGTGATTTTATACTTTCGTGTCTTTTGTTTTTGTTCAAAATGCATTTTTGTGTTTCTCTTCAAAAACTGGTTCAAAGGTTGTTTCGCGAGAAGCTCGCGACTTAGAGCTTTCCGCAAAATGTGCTTAAGGGAAATTAAAAAGTCACATTTTCATACAATGACTCTCGCTACTGCCTTGCGAGTATTTTGCAACTAAACACTTCTCGCGAAATTTTTTTTGGTAAAAACTGGAAATTTTTCTACTCATATAAAGGCTATCACAATTTATTCATGACTAAAAGTTTCTCGCAAAAGTGTTTGTGCTTCAGTGACTATTCTCATGACTATCTCGCGACTGTTTCACTATTGTCTAACCCGTAAAAAATGCGTGTTTTCAGTTTTTTATGTAGCAAATGTGACAGTTTTTCAAAACCTCTTTATTTCCCTCACATTGCCTCTTTTTGAACCCTTCTCAACCCAAACTCATTTTTCACTCAAACCCCATCATTTTCAATTCTTTGCAAAATCACTTCTAGGTATGTTTTTCTAAACATTGCTTTCATTTTTCCTTAAATTTTGCATATTTTAGCTTAGGGTTTTAAAAATTGGGGATTTTTCGAAAAAGGGTTGGATTTCTCAATTTTGTGAATTTTTTTTTCAAAACTTTGATTGGGCTGAGTCCCATTTGATCTTTGTGCATCTGTGTTGGCCCCATGTGGCAATTTAGCCTGTATTGAGGAAAGTTTTCTCCATGTTCATACATTGTTCATAGTTGGATTGCATTGCTGCACGTTAGGTGTTTGACAGAATGTCCTAGTGACATTTCTGTGTTGAATTGGACTCAAATGAGTTCCAATACTTGGATTTCCTTTTCATTGATCATGTTTATCATGTTTTGGTTAGTGTTTATGTGTTTTACATACTTTGCCCATTTTGTGCCTCAATGCCATGCCGTGCACACACTAGGCCCCTCTAGGCACACCTCATGCATCTCATGTTGCACACATATGCATCAACTCATGCACATATATGCACACACATGCATAGTTACTTAATTTCATGCATTGTGTTTATGTTTACCTGCTTTATCTGTTTTAGCATGCTGTTTTGAGTTGGTTATACTCTGTTTTAGGTTGTCTTACCTATGTTTTTGAACTAACTTGAATCTAACCAAGTTTTGTGTTCTGTTTTGTGTATTTGCACTTGTTTCTTTTCTGTTATGTGTTCCCTTGTGCAGATGTCTCCTAATAAGCATACAACTACTAAGAGATCATCTTCTAAACGTTCACACACTGATTCTGATAACTTTAAGTCTGTTGAGGCTGATATGAAGTATAATGACTGTTACAAGGATAAAACAATCATCATGGAAAGGGTCGTAGAAATGGAATCACTTGAGGACACTTTCATACTTGAAGTGTTTAGGGACAGGACATGGACAAAGCTCTTGAACCCGACTGGAGTTGTGTACTCGGAGATTATCAAAGAATTCTTCTTCAATGCTACTGTTGAGGGAGATAAAATAAAATGCTGGGTAAGGCACAAAGAATTTGTCATCACTAGGGACAGCATTCAGGAGTTTTTAGAAGCTTGTCCTCCCTCTCAACCAATTACAGTGCAATATAAGGATCATTTGGGCTCTATTGAGGAGATGGTGAAGATACTTTGTGGTACTTCTAAGAAAACCTCCATGAACACAATCCCATTTAGTCCAGAGATGAGGACTCTAGCCTATATGATGATCCATAATCTGTATCCGGTCACCAACTTGACTACATTGTTTGCTCCAAGGACAAAAATTTTGTACGATCTCTTTACTTACAAGGAGATTGATATATATGGACACATCTTCCATCTGTTGAAGAAGAGCATTGAAAAGCAAAATTCTAGAACAATTATGCCTTTTCCCTCACTGATTATGGGCCTAATTGCGAAGACAAGGCTCAAACTCTCGAGTGGTCTGACAGTGGTTCAGAGGGATTATCCTATTGGTGTACAAACAGTGACTAGGGGCACAACTCACATCAAAGGCTACAAAACATGTGTGCATACGATACCACGGGATCATGTTGAAGACGAGGGTGGTGATACAGAGGAAGAGATTGATAGATTCACATCTGCTCCATAGTCTTCAACTCAGCCATCATCTTTGGCACCAGCACGAGGATTAGACAAACTTGATCGCCTCCTAACTGAAATGGACCAGATGTCTACCGTGCTTGACTCACATGTGTAGTACACCGCAAACCAGTTTGCCTATATTCAGGGCTAGATCACTGCTTTATCCTCACAGATCGATGATTTATCCATGCCGCGGGGATCAGATTCAGAGTCTGATCAGTTTTAGCCTCTTTGGCCATTTTGGTCAAAAAGGCAGAGAAAATTTTGAGGGGGAGCTTGCACATTTGAGGGGGAGTAGATTATAGACATAGCTTAGGCATAGAAATGGTTCATACATGCGATTTAGCTTTATTTATGTTGTGTTTTTAACTACTTTAACATTATACTCTTGGATAGAGGTTTTGTTTACAATTTTTACTACTTTTGTTTAAAGCCTTAATACTCTATTTTTATATTTCAGTTTAATATTCAGTTGTGTTTACCTTACTGTTTTGTAGCCTTTTTTTGTACTTTTAATATATTGTCAATATGTCTTAAGTACCTCACTCTTGTACCCTAGTAGGATTTTGTATCCTAGATGCAAATACTTAGCGTATTTTGCATTGGTTGAGTGTTGGACATACAATTGATCCTTGGGATTGTTCTTAATTGCATTGCGTGTCTGGATGAGTATTTACTTGCTTAATATTCATTGTAGTCATTCTTAATGACTGTTTTTGTATGATCAAGATATGCTTACATGTTTTATAGTGTTTACAAACTTGATCGCACTTTACTTGCTCATGTACGTACTCTGTGTTCAACTTGTCATAAGCTTAATGAAAGTTTTTGTTTGTGTGCAAGTGTTTCAAGTTACAGGCATATATGTGCAAGTGCTTCACAGCTTCTAGATTAGGTGTGAGTAAGTTTTTCCATTATTCCTAAACTCATGTTTAAGTCTAGAGTCTATTTTAGGGGTTTTCATAGAATAGCCAAAGGGGGAGATTGTAAAGTTATGATTTACAACTATGTGTTTTGTTAGCTTTTATTCTATGCCAAATTTGATTGTAATTTTATTCAATCTTTTGTACCCTGTATTTATTATGGGATTTGATTGTAAGAGTTGTGTGATAGCGAGAGAGAGTGTAAAGACTCAAGCAATTGAAGCCTGAGGAGTTCTCGCGGGTATCTCACGACTAAGCATCCCGCGAAGTGAGCCATATGCCTTACACATGACTGGAATGCGAAGATTCAGGATAGATGGCAACAATTGTGTTTCGTGAGTATCTCGCGGGTAAGGCCTTCTCGTAAGACATTCTGTTCTACCAAACTGTACTATTTGATACACACCTTTTATACCCACACTATATTTACCCACATTACCCACAAATGTTGAGGAGTGCTTTTCAAAGAAAAACCTAGCCAAACACCTTGAGAGTTAGTGATTATTATACCCACAATCCTCTACATATTTGCTTGTGGAATTTCCTCAACTCCTACCTCTCCATTTTCATACCATTGAGAGGTTGATAGCCTAAACACTTACCACACCCTTTCAGAGTGTCAAGTGAGGTTTTGGTGCTGTTAGGAAGCATTGGAAGAAGCCAAGGATGACAGATGCAACATGGAGCTTGTTGTGGGATTTGGAGAGTTAGACAAGACACGGTTCCGAGAAGCCTTATTGGAGTAGGAGCTTGGAGGGCTTAGGTACATCTAGTAGATTAGGCTTGGAGGGTCTCTTGCTAACTCATGTATCCCAACTAATTGTCTAGTGGATCGATTACTGCTTGGAAGGCGGCGGAGAGGTTTTCGCTGAGTTCTTCGATTTCCTCTTCGATAACACATCGGCATGTTATCTTGTGTTTGCATCTCTCTTCCCTACTCTTTTACATTCCATTTTACTGCTGTGTTGTTAAGTTTATGGATTAGAGTAGCTTGATTGTTTATCCACCCGCATTTACACTATTCCGCACTTAGTATTAAGTTAGTGTAAAATCAATCAAGTCGTAACTTTAATTTAGGGGTCTAAACAGCTCTTGTGTTTTCAACACCTTTTCGAGCTTTTATGTGTGTATATATATATATATATAATTTGCTCATGTGAGTTCTAGCTTTAAACCATTTAATTTAAGTCTATAAAAATCAAACTCCAGAAGAGAACAATGAAATTGTTTATAGGTAAAGCACACATATAATCAACATGATCATTAAAACAAAGTAAAATTCAACCAACCTTCATGACTCTTTTACAATTTTATTTGGATTGTGTGTCTCAACAGCATACCAATGCAATTATTAATTACTTAAAACTCAAAAAAAAAAAAATTTATTCATACATGATAAGTTACAATTCAAATTGAGTTTCATGAGTTTCTTAAATGTAAACAAAACACTACACTATTTAGAAATTAGATGTACATAGACAAATAGTTAAACCTATACTAAAAAAAATTTAGAAATTTAGGACAAAGGCTAATGAATACCATACCTTTAACCTTGATTCGAATGGAGGAAAAGACTGAAGAGAAAGGCAATAAAAAAGCAGAAATTAATCAAGAATATTAAATCTAAATAAAAGTGAATGGAAGAGCAAAAATTAAGAATGAAACCTGCTTTAAAATAGCAAACGAATGTACAAAGAATTAAATCTATTGCTGTTTGGTATTCATTGAAATCTGTTGTTTTAAATCTGTTGCTGGGAAGAAACAACACAAATGTACAAAGAATTATAAATTGAACAGCCGTGAATTGGTTTGGCGCATAGAAAATATATATATATATATATACTAAAAAAAAGAATAAACATTATCGCAAAAACTATTTATAAGATAATGGTTATAGAGTCCTAATTAAATTTGTTTATAGTTACAGATTTCTAAACAAATTTGATTAAAAAAGACATGAACTTGTACAGAAGAGGTAGAAGGTTTGAAAATAAAACAGGGGACTGAGTGGAGACAAAGAAGGCTGACGTTTTAGGTGCCCAAATAATTATTCAATCAAACAAATGATTAAGCTAAGCTAAATCAGATGTGCTAAAAACCTAGATAGCAAAATAAAGCAAAACTTGAAGGTAAAGCAAAACCTGTAGGATTGTTGTCAGATTTTGAAAGTTGGGAGGCTCTTCAATACATCTCCACTTTCTTACAAAGCCTGTAGAATTTGATTTTCTATGTTTCCCTGACTTCAACAAAAAAGAATAAAGAGAAAAAGGGGTTAGGAATTGAAATCCCTAAATTAACCAAAAAAAAAAAAAACCTAATTAAAGACAATAGGAAAAGAGTTTATTCATAGATTAATTGAGAGATACCGAGAGAGAATGCTTTGATATGGAGGCTGGGTCAGAGATTGAAAACATTGGCTCCCATGGTCGTGCCCTTGCAAGCTTTCTATGAAATAGCTTGGATCTACGTTTGAGAGAGTGTATAGTTTCTGCGTTTGGTGAGTAATGTCAAAAGGAGAGGTGCTGGATTTAGTTTTGTCAAAAGGAGAGGTTCTGCCTTGCGTGTTTTGGTTTCAGAATTATATCGGGAAGAGTATTTGGTTTGAGAAAGGGGCGTATATATATTTAATAAAAAGAAATAAATCAGATTTAAATTTTTTTTTTTAAAATGCTGATGTGGAAAATTGTGGAAAGGTCAAAGGCTTCGGTTATATATATATATATATATATTGATTAACATGCAAAGTACGTGGTAGCACAAACAAATCACCAATTATCTGAAGTATGCAGTAGAAAATAAATTGACATGGTGATTTGTTTACGAATGAGAAAAACTTACACGGCAAAAACTCCACCAAGTGATTTTAAGGTCACCACTCTCAAGAATCCACTATTATCAAAACAAGCAGTTACAAGTGAAGGAATCCTAGTACCTTATACCAACCTATAGTTGAACCCTTACCCCAATACCTAATTGGACTTGTTCTATAGTGACAATCTCTCCTTTCAATGCATGGCTTCTAGTACGTGACTAACCAATAGATGTGCAGATCCAAAAGAATTGCACCCCAATAAAAATCCTCCATGCATTAAGGAACAATTGACCGACAAATATGCCCAAATAATTCGCCAATCGACAATGAATCTCTCTAAGAGGCAACCTCAATCCCACAATAAAGGCAGCCTCGTAGAAACCAATATCCTCAATGTTACCAAAGTAACACCTCTTTCCTTCATCAGCTCCCTAATAGGAATGTCATCAGGAATCTGAAAGCAACAACAGAGCTGATCAAATACCTCCGTCGTCATCCTTACGAAAAAGGTGTTCACTGCCCAAGTTAGGGGAAGGATGAAATCTCGAAAGAGTTGCCCAGACAAACTAGCAACCACTTAGTCCTCCTCGGATGAAGAAACTGATGGCTCCCTATTAGAGGAGTAAACTTGGTCATCAGTCACAGACTCATACCTCGACGAGGATACCTCGTCATCACCTGACTCCTAATGGGCAAATGAATCATACTCACTCGTCACTTCACTATCACTTGACATCCTCTCACCTACAAGCAATGAATGAAAACTAAGAAAATGCTCCCTTGACACTTGGATACTAAGCCAATGACCGTCCAAAAACAAGAAATAAAATGAAACACAAAGGCTAAGAGTAGAAACTTACCAAAAAGAACCGACGATTGAATAGGCAATGGACGATCTCCAAAACAAATAGGTGTAATAGACGGATGAACGAGAGCTCCACACGGTGTAAGAAAGTAAAAAGGGTATATAGTAAGGTTAGTAAGGGTATTGAGTTATTTATAGGGTGAAGGAGCATAAGAAACAAAGCAACGTGACTTTTTATATCAGCTAATTAGAAGATGCCATGTGTCAACTACACACCTCAAAAGACCTTTTTGCCCCTATAAGTTACACGAACCCCAAGGTAGGCTACTAAAAAACTAAAATGGCTCGACATATTTTGCGGCCCATCGGGTAGCCTAACGAACTCGAAATATGGGGCAACTTATAAGGAATATTTTGGCAAAGTATTTTTCTAACTCCTTTTACCCTTCAAGATGAAAATGCCCTTCGGTCTCCTTTTACCCTTCAGGTTGAATACTTCGCGACATCAACCACACCCTCCATTTGCTTTCATCAATGGATAAGAGAGTACCCATCGGGTTGTCCAATACAGATGGTGGAATTCATGTAGTCCCACACCATTTGCATGTTCTCCACTCATGCATAATTATATGGAAAGAACTTGCACAACACGTCCAAAGATCCTTCCACATATTTGCATCCTCTCAGTATGGGAAGTAAAGCCCTAAGTTCTTCGAACATTAACTCCATATCTTCCTTACAAGAAAAAATCCTACATTCATGGGATCTTAATCAGCCCTATATCATTATGTAAACACCGAGTCTCCTCTTCTCCAAGGTATGTGAAATTTCTTAGCTCTTACACTTTTGAATTATTGGAGATTCTTCTATCATTGACTTAACATTTGGATGGTCTTTGGCTAGCACCCTACCGGTGCTTTCGTTAGGTTCCTCATCCTTTTGTCCTTCAGGCACCTCATTCGACACGTGTGCAGACGATCAACTTACCTGATGATTTTGTGCATCATCAATACCCCTTGTTTATATTTGTGTGTTTGTTTCTAATATATATATATATATATGTGTGTGTGCGTAGTTATCTCACATTTCTAAACCAAGTATAAAATAAAATAAAAAAATACTTAAGTGAAAGGGAAGCCATGTAATGGGTTGAAAAATATAACTCCAAACATATTTGGAGCCAAACTTTCTTCTAAATAAATTGGATTTATACAGTGCGCATTAGTCAATAACTTAAAAGTAATTTGGAAAATTTCAGTTTAAACCCTAGATTTTAAGGGTAGTCCAATTATATTGTATAGTTTCAAAAATGCAAAATTAAACCATATACTTTTGAAAGATATAAAATTAAACACTTAAGTCAAAATTAGTGTAACATCATTACATAAAAATCTTACTAGTGCAATGCCGACATTGACGGTGGAGGCTTGTGGACATTACATAAAAATATTTTATTTGATTTTATATATGAGATTATTGATTAAGGTGTGCATCATATAGACATAATACTTATAATTAGTATTAAATGATGATCCATTTGTTCTAGTAAGAGTGTAAGACCAACTATATGGAACAATAGTATATTTATACTATTTTTTATTATATTATTTTTGTTGGGAAATTTAGACTCCGGTTGATAGAATTAACAAGTTTTAAACCCGAGTTATTAATTTGATCTATTATGAATAATTCTTGTTCAACCAAACAAACATCAATATAATGTCAATATCATGCACAGGGGAATAGTAAATAAGACAAGATATGATAACCTAGAAAAACCAATTAAACAAAGTAGTTTCACAGCAAAAAACTTGGGGGAAAACCTTCCCAAAAAGCAATACACTATAATAAAAAGAAGTTTCAGATCTAATACAAAACTTTTGTCTAGACTCTTGAACTTACAACAAAAACCTTCTACCATTTCAAAACCTTTGAAGTCTTTAATATATGAATGCTCCACCCATAATCACAATTGGAACCTGCAACTGACTTCAAGAACCTTGATAGGCCAAGAATGTATTGACCCCTTGTGATGAATTAACAAATTAATTAGTCAAGTTAATTAATTAATTCAATTAGCATGCAATACGCGTGAATAAATCACCAATTAACTAAATGCAGCAGAAATTAAATTGACATGATGATTTGTTTATGAATGGGGAAAACCTACACTGCAAAAACCTCACTGAGTGATTTAAGGTCACCACTCCCGAGAATTCACTATTATCACAACAAGCAGTTACAAGTAAAGGAATCCCAATACCTTATACCAACCTACAGTTGAACCCTTACCTCAATACCCAATTGGACTTGTTCTGTACTGACAATCTCTCCTTTTAATGCACGACTCCCAGTACGTGACTAACCAATAGATGCGTGGATCCCATTACGCAACTTAATCACCAACTCGAGAAAGATGTTGGCTACAAAGTTCTTCAGTTCATCACACAATGAAAATCACGAAGCTCCTTGGTTACAAAACCCTATGGTGTACAAACACAGCAGCTTCTTCAAGAGAAAGATGAACTAGGAAAAATTTTGTCTCCAGTCATAATTTGCATGTACAAAACTTTACTTCACACTTACACAACCTTTGATAGCCCTTAAAATAATCCTTATATATGTTTAGGGTTGTGAGAAAAGAAATCCCAAACATATATACACGGATAGGATGAAAATCAGCTCTGAAAAATTGAATTCCATAAACCTCAATAGATAGCTTATCTATCGAGCTAGCTGTCGAGCATCGGGCATCAGCAGTTTTTTAAATCTTGATAAATACTAGTTATCGAGCTAGCTATCGAGATTTAAAATCCAGCACTTCTTCACTTGTTTCTTGGACAGACTTACATGACTTTAACACTCAATCTTGAAACCTTGTTCCTTGAAGTATTAAACACATTCTAGATCTACCCAATTACAAGTAAAGTGCATTTTGTCAAAGGATTAACCCATTCTATATTGACATATGTTCCTAACATTAAATCACATATATCCTAATAAATCTCTTGAAGGTTTTCCTCATAGTAGCAAGTTTGTGGTGGTTTCAATGACTTCAGCTTCTTTACCAATAAAGTCTTCGGTTCTACTTTGAAACTCTTTTGGTTTGGTGAAATAGAGAAAACTTGGTTACAAAACCCTAGCCACATAAACGGAGTGTTTCTTTCTCTAAAAAAACTCCTAATAAATGGCTTTTGATGTCCTTTAAATACCGGTTCAAACAAATAAATTATGGGCTTTCTCAAGTTGCTGATTTTTGTTGATCCACAAAGCTCAATCTATCGAGCTGCTATCAAGTTTCTATGAAGAACAAAATCCCGATCTATCAAGCTATCAAGCTTCTGTCAAGGAGACAGTACATTTTGAGCTTCTATCGGGAGATATCAAGCTGCTATCAAGGTACATGCTGAAAATGTGTTTTTCTTGAGCTTTTCTTGAGCAAACTTTGTCTTCAACTTGGTCTTCAATTACAACTTTAAGACACATCAAAACTCAATAAAGACACATAATTTGGCATGGTTGACAATGCCAAAACACATGACCCTAACAACCTCCCCCTTTGTCAATTCATGACAAGACCTCAAGTATAAAAGTAAACCCAATACAGTAATAACCCGAATACAATGAATGAACCCATATTCAAATGCACTAGCCTATCTAAAAATAACCAGTCCCAAGAAACCATAGCACGAACTAGGATTGACCCTTTTTATTAGCTTCATACCTATCTTTCCTAAAAGCACTTAACAAACATGTTATACGCAACATATGGAAAACAATGATAGATGATAAACAAGTAAATTACGTTTCGTCATAGGATATAACAATTACATAAAAATATGAACCTAACAATCTCCCCTTTCTGCAATCCATGACAAAACCACAAGAGTACATTGAATGTCCTAGAATACATTCTACTCAAGATTACAAAATAAGCGTAGTCTAAAAGATCTGAACCTTGGAAGTTGCTGCAAGAAGAAGGCCCGAAATCTTGACTTGTCTTTCTTGAAAGGCACTAAACAAGACGCATCAAGGTACCGTGTGGAAAATAATGACAAGTTAAACAAAATAAGAAGCATGTGCATATAAAGATAAAAGGAATAATACATGTGAGATAAATGTGAAGAAACATACATCATCATATATAGAAACAACACATCATGCATGTAAATGGTTACAAAACCAAAAGATACACAACACAAAATATATCAAACTAACTCTCTGTTGGGGTTTATGCTCTAAAATCCAATTTATTAGCATGTCATAAATAATTAAATAGTTTAATGATATGAGACTATTTATAAATGAACTAATGGGACATTATCTTAGTCCATGAGATGCATAGTATGTGATTTATGTGAAAAGTCACAGAAGATATAAATCACAAGTTCTTTGTAAACTCAGAATTTTAGTTCGTAGTCAGTGATGAAATTGAACATTTCATATACGAAGACTATAACATATCAACAAAGATGATTTGTCTTGATCATGGAAGTGAAGACTTCTAGTTGATATGTTGATATGTTTTAAGAGTTAAGACATATTGAACTAGACCGCTATGAGATTTATTATTCTCCTAACGACTCTTAATTTAATAATAAATCTCACGACTTCTATTTACATCAACTCTAAATCCTGAGAAAATTATGGACCTGATCATGAGATGTAGGTTGCTTTGATATATCAGAAGAGAGATTTATAAGTTATGGTCAAAATCTCAGTATGTTTGGGCAACCACATTTAATGTTGATAGAATATATATTCTCAAGATGAAATTCATAATCTCTTAACGGAGATATAAAATATTCCCTTGAAATAAGTTTAATGGGTTTGGTAAGTGTTAGGCCCAACCACTTTAGTAAGGAGTTACTAAAGTATATATTTATGGAATTGGATTTCATAAATATATGATGAATAACATAAAGGATTAAACTAGGTACTCAAGGATTAAGATGCTGTAATCTTCAAAGTGGTAGTCAATATTTAAGACTTTGTATTACTACGAATATTTTAATGAAGGGATTGCATGTATAATAAAGTCTTGGGATATAATTTATAGATAAGGCCTAGAGTGCAATTATATTCTTATAGTGGTATTAAATATAATTAATGGTAATTTTGGACTTGTCAAGAGTTGACGAAAAAGCCCAAGGCCTATTGGAGTTAGTGTCTTATTGGTCCCTTTTGGTCCCACTCCAAGCCACACACTAGAGCCTAATTGGAATGACCCAAAAGACTAGCCCAATTAGATAATCAGTTGTATAAAAAGGAGAGAAACATACAGAATTTATATAAGTCTTTCAAGTGTTTTTTCATTAAGATCATAGAAGGAATGAAATGATGTATGTGAGTGTTGGACACTCTTTTATTCTCTCCTTGGAAATTGATTGAGAGACCACACTTCCTGGGCATCAAGTAGAATTGGAGTGAAGATTAAAAGTCTTTCCAAGTAATTCTCAAGTTTTGTTTTGAATTTCACTACTTCAAGGTACACTCTCTTATACTCGAATTCTGAAATTTACATAGTGCATGTTATAGATTGAGAATGAAGTAGATCCGTTAATTTTCCGCTGTGTACATGCTTATTTCCATCACTCTCCCCCTAAGTTACATCAAAAAAATTTATTCCCTTTAACATGAAGTTCTCTCCCTAAATCTATTACTCCCCCTGAGGAATGACATTTAAATCTCAAATTTCTCCCCATTTTTGACACGATTTTCAAAGGGCATAGAAAGCCAAAAGAACTTGATTGGAGACAGACAGAAAACTGACATAGAGGGAACAAGGAGAGCAAGGAACCACAGACCTTTAAGAAGAACATGACAACAAGATGCTATAGACATAGAGGGAATAAAAAAAATGCAAAACATAAAAAAAAAAATATATATATATATATATATATATGAAATGCATGCAAAAGGCGTTCATAAGATGCTATAGACATAGAGGGAATAAAAAAAATGCAAAACATAAAAAAAAAAATATATATATATATATATATATATGAAATGCATGCAAAAGGCGTTCAATTTATCGGGAGGTATAGGGATGTGTTGAGGAAGACTTTGATAAATCGACACATGTATCAAGCAAACATAAAGAAGAGAAAAGAGGCTAGATGTATCGAGGTGCTATCAAGAAAGAACTCAATGTATCGAGATGCTTAAAACATGAATTTTCATACAAGTTCAATATGAAACATATGCAATAATAAAAATTCAACACCATGAACCCACCCAAATTAAAAAAAAAAATAATAATAATAAATAAAAAAAACATGTGAATGAAAAACTCAAAGCTCCAAAAACAAAAATTAAGCAAAAAAAAAAAATTGTTAAAAAAAAAATATAATCACACTAGTACAATAGTAATTTTATATGGCCAAATCACATTGTACCTGTATATTGTATCAAGAGTAGCGAAGAATTACATGTTGTGTGTGTGAAACTTTTGCAAAAGAGCACAAGTGTCTCATCATATGACAATAATGATATAGGAGAATCAAGAACACTTACACATAATCATAACCATTTGATGGGGACCATCATTTTTGAGGTATATCATATAACTCCCACATCTCCTAGAAACACGCTTGCAACCATATATAAAAGCATTTTGATTCTTGTTGCTTTTCATGTTCTTTGCATATGTTTCTTTGAATCATAAAATGACATAACATGAATGGGTATATAAGAAAGAAAGGAAATACCCAATTATGTAAGCCAAACATCTTGTTTTCGTTGTGCAAGTGCTACACCTTACCGAGCGCGGCTTTTATGAATTGCACACAAATGTTTTATGATTGATGAGTTTTAGTGGTGAGATAGTTATTTATGCCTTTCTCTTAGAATTTTTTACTCCTTTTTTGTCAAAAAGAGTGATAAAGATATAAATGATAAAAGACTAATCAAATCGTACAAATCACATAAGTGAGTCACAAAACTCACATTGCTTAGTTGTGCATGAGAATACTCATCTAAGTACTAGTATACACAAACACACACTGTTTTTGTATTTTTCAAAATTTTCAATTTTTTTTTCTTATCTTGAAAGCAATAAAAGAAATTAAAAAATGCATATAAACAAAATAAATGCGAAAACAATGCAATACATGAAAGCATGATTCCAAAAACAAGTATGAAAGTCCTACTTTAAATAGAAAGAATTAAAGTAGAAGATAAACAGAGAGACAATCAAGTCTTAGGATCCTTCATCACCCACATAGCACAAGTCTTTGGCCGTGAAGATGAAAAGGCACGTGTCCTAATATGACTACCAAAGACCAAAGGACACAGAGGAGTTAGAATTCCACTAAAGTTGAGTTAAAAGGCTCAAAGCTTTTAATAACTCACCAAGAAAAGGACTAGAACCTTGAGAAAAGACCTAAGACCTTTTTGACACTTCCTTATGAGGATACAACTTGAAAAAATTAAGGCAAGTGTGTCTAGGAGCACCACAATGGTGACAAACATGAGTAGTTTTAGAACTACTAGATTTCTTAGGATGAGGTCTGTAGACACTCGATTTTACACCCATAATTTAGTTTTGGAAGATAACTAAAATGACCATTTCAAATGCCCAAAAATCATAGTTTCATTGCATGCATCAAATCATTCATCACATACCAAAAATATGATCTTGAGATTCTAATGGTTACGACGGTATGCCCAATTCCCAAATCAAACCATTAGATTAAATGATATCCAAGATCGAGTTTTCACAGTTTGCATGCATTGTATGAGGGTGAAGCTAATCATGTGTGATTAATTGAAATTAATTCTAATTGGTTAAACAATTAAAATTAATTAAATAATTTGTGTGATTGGTTGTTGGTTTTTATTAGAAATAAGCTTGGTTGCATAGGAATAAAATGGATAATCAGATAACAAGGGAATTGTTGACAATTAAGTCTTTTTAGAATATTTATCTATCAGATAATTATTGTTTTAAGGACCTGATTATCAAAATAAAAGGGATTTATTTTGGAATGCAAGTTAAAAATACATCCAGGTGCAATTCCCGACTCACAAAATCATTAAAAAAGAGTCCAGATCGAACAAAAGTTGAGAATTGGGCTCGGAACTTGAGAGTGCCAATCAGCACATGGCAAGTACTGATCGGCACTTTCGTAGTGCCGATTGGCACAACTTTTGAGGCCTGACCTAGAAACGTTCTAATCAAGCTAAAACACATCCATTTAGAATTTTTACAGATAAGAATTCGACCTAATTTGTATCTGATCCAAGCTAGCTTATTTTCTAAGTACCAAACCTCTATAAATAGGGAACTAAAAATCAGAAATTAGGACCCCTTTTTCCTGACTTCTCTCTCCTCTTACTTTAAAGAAATTTTGGAATATTTGCTTTAGGAATTTCTTTTTTGTTAAAAAGCTTCACTTAAATACTTAGAAATTCATTCTCTTTGATCTCTAGTATAGTTCTCAAATAAGTGGCAACTCCATATGATCCTGAAAAGGGAAGGTACCGATGCCTACGCCCTTTTCTGAGAGCCAATGTTTTGGTCTCTCACAGTGGCGACTTCACTGGGGATGTCGAGGGCTAAGCTTCACATTAGACTTCAAATGACCAGTTAAATACCCCTATTTTTGTATGATATTTTTGTTTGTTTGTTTGCTTATGTCTATGTATTGTTTGAATAATATATTATTTGAAAATGCCCTATTGGTTGTTAAAAGCTTTCCTTAACTGTCATAATGTGTGCCATCAAATAATAAATATGCATGTACCCATCTCAACATATGGTGGTAGTAACCATGGATCACCAGTCTTCATTAGATTTGGGTACCCAGTGGTGAACTCACCAACATATATCCCAAAGTCACAAGTTCTTATTGACTAAAACGGATATACCATGCCGTTTGGACTAACGTAATGTTCATTACATTACAAGTTGGGAGGTGTAATTTCCTAGCTATGTGAAACAATATAACAACAAACCCACCCTACAATGTAATGACTTAGAACCTATCCTTAGGCCGGTTCGATTAAAATTGCATTGCATTCTATGTGTGTTTGTTTGGTTGATAGATTGATATAGATTGGGGGGGGGACCTAGCATTGTTTGACCCAACCAATCCTTTTCTTAGGGGAGAATTTAGTTAAGATCAGAGGAAAGACTCTAAAGAGAATCCAAGAATAACAATCAAGCCAATAGTTCCAGTTCCAAGCCTATCACAGTACTAAAGCCCTTAAGTATAGAAAGCACCCTACAATTACAACACCTCAACCTTATGTTCAACTTGTAAGACAGCCTAAGCCACAAGAAATCTGAAGACTCTATTACCATGGCAGAAGAAGAGGAGTACCATAACACTAAAGAGCCAATAAGCACTTAGGAGCCACTAAACATTATGGTGGCAAGCCAAATTCAGTTAAAGGAAGACATGAACCTCATGGTCCAGCAATTACAAAATCTGAAGGGTAGTCAAGAGGAAAACAAGACTAATCAAACTTCCCCTATCTCAAAGAGTGAGAAGAAGATTAATGAAAAAATAAGTAAAACGGGGTAGATGATCAAAAGGGGGCACAGGATGGAAGACCTCATGGATTATTAGTCGCTTTCTCTTTTCCCAGACGTAAGATTACCCCCAAAGTTCAAGATGCCAATCTTGGACAAGTTCAATGGCACCAGCTGCCCTAAATCCCACCAAAAGAAGTACATGAAGGCTATGCAGCCACCAGGAGGAGCTATTGAGAAAATGTTGGCACAAATGTTCCAAAACACCTTGACTAGAGCCGCTTTCAGGCAATTTCTCAACATGGAAAATAATAGAGCTAGAAACTAGGAAGACATTTGCAGGGAGTTCCATAACCAATACAAGTACAATATAGAGGTGGATGTGACATGAAGAGACTTGAAGACCACTAAACAAGAGCCGAAGGAGTCCTTTTCCGCCTTCATTACCAAATGGAGGTCCAAAGTCGAACAGATGATGAATATGCTGAATGAAGAAAAGCAATTAACCATGGTTGTAAAAAGCTTGTTTCCTGTATACCATAAATATTTGTTTTCTTAGTACTTTCCAAATTTCAAAGCTTTAATAGCTGCTGGTACTCAAATTAAGGATGCAATAAATAATTGGACTATAAAGAATGAGGATGCACCTAAATTTAAAAGGAATTTGGGGCCATCAAGCTCTAAAACTGCAGAAGTATCTAATATATATAAAACTTATCCATACCAATTTATTGCCCCAATGCAAATATCACAAGGGCCATCTCCAAGGCCTAGGAGGGAATTTAGTGAACTTTATATGCCGATGAATCAAGTATTTGAAAAGCTAGAAGTAAAAGGGTTACTGAAACCCTTAGACCCAAACCCATTACCTTCAAAGTTTGATGTGAGTAAAAGGTGTGCCTACCATCAAGGCCCAAGCCACGACACTGACAGGTGTTATAATCTTCGTCATGCAATCCAAGATTTAATAGACACCAAGGTGATTGCACCACCTACAAGGCCTAATATCACCAACAATCCCTTGCCCAACCACAATTTTGGGAGAGGACCAAGGATTAACTATTTGATTTATGAGAAGGAAGGAGAAGAGGACCCGTCTAAGTTAATCTATAACCTACCCAAATGCTTTATGATGACTTAGGAAGAACTAATGGGCATGACATCTACATCAGAATACGATTTATAAAGTAAGGATATTGTAGAAATCCCAAATTACCCAATATCCACATATGGGGGGAGACACTTTAAACCCCAATCAAATAGCCCAACATCCAAATATAGGGGGAGACACTTCAACCCCAATCAGATAACCCAACATCCAAATATGAGGGGAGACATATCCCAAGACATCGAATCAAATGACCCATCAAAAATTGCCTACATCACAAGGGGGGAGACATTTCAAACCCTCAAGTTTGGAGACAGACAACTAGGTAGAGGCCTTGAACAAAGGCAACCCAACAAACACTCAATGAAGAGGATGAGGTCCTCAAGCAATTGCAGAAGACGCAAACTAACATATTCTTATGGGGTTTTACTCATGGCCTCATACAAGCACCGCCAGCATCTAGTAAACTTTCTCAATTAAATCCATCTCCCTACAACCACTACTTCTCAAGATTTGAATGCTATGATTAGGTCTATAAGTAGGGAGCTTACTATATCCTACTCCGTCAAAGATTTAACTAAGAAAGAGAAGCGTCACAATGACCCATTGCACATTACTTTAGATGCCAAAGGCAAGAGGATGCCAATGATCTTAATTGATGATGGAAGTTCTCTTAATGTGTATCCTTTAAAACCCACAAGTTGCCTAGGCTTGAGCATTGAAGATTTTGTGCCATTTGATCAACATGTGAGAGCATATGATAATAGTAGAAGGGAGGTTTTAGGGATAGTGACACTAGAGTTCACCATAGGGCCAATTAACAAAAAAGTGGAATTTCAATACTCAACATAGCTTCATGCTTCAACATGCTCCTTGAGCGACCATGGATTCATGATACAAAGGCCGTGCCTTCATTCCTGTACCAAAAGGTTCAATTTCCACATGAAAGAGCCATAGTTACTATATATGGTGACACTTTAACCATATGGAAGCCCATTTTTGGTATCGATTCTGAGAATGAAAAGATCCCTATGGACTTAGATCCCTACGGTAACAAAAATGTGGTAGCAATGATGAGGAAAGTGAGTTATTTTCTAAAGATGAACCTAGGGAAGACCATGAAAGAGGCGGCTGTTAGAGTCCGGACAATTCCTACAGCCACACCAGCTTTCGAGTTAGGTTATAAGCCTACAGATGATGATTTATTAGAGTTGGAGTTGAGGAAGATGGCTTGAGTAAAGGCTAAAGCAAAGGACTTCCTATTCCCCCAGAACCCTTAAAGCCATACACTCTTACAATGAATGGAAAGTTTGTTAAAGCTGGAGATAGTCAACGTTATTGGGGATTTCCTAAACCGAGATATAATCCTAAGTTGAAAACAATGGTGCCTGGATTTGAATTATTTCTTGATTGCGACAATAAGATTCCAAAACTGAGGGAGAAAGATACAATTTGGGTCCCGGCTGATTAGGCAGATTACATGGATCCTGATATAATGACTACATTGTTTGGAGATGCTATCTTCAAAATATAAGAGGAAGAATTCTAAGAGGCCTACCAACATGCATTGAAGAAGTCTTATAAAGCAAAAATAGATGATGAAAATGATGAAGGGGGATAAGCCCCTAGTGATGACGATAAAGGTAGTGGCATTAAAGATGATAATATTGGTGATAACGATAGCAATGATAGTGAAGAAAGTGACGGTGAAGACAATAGCAGTGATGATAGTGATAGTGAACGAAGTAATAGTAAAAACTATGATAGCCGAGATAGTGGTAATGATAAAGGTCAATCCCTTAGTGATAGAGAGGACGAAGATGCGGGAGTCTTCTATGAAGACAATTCTTATGACGATGTGGACTAATATGATGTAGACATAGAAGATGATGCGAAAGCTGTAGGTGGAGACTATGATGAATACCCTTATGGGCAACCTTCAGATTAGAGTTGCATTATAGATGCTAGTTTAAAATCAGGCCCCCGATATGATAAGCATGGTAGGGAGATTCCTGAGCTTGGTTCATTTCATTAAGAGTTTGCCTCATTGACTACATATATTAATGAAGAAGATGACATAGATGCAAGATTGGCGACACTTAACAGAAATCTAATGATCCATAGCTTCAGAAACTTAACTTTGGAGGATTTTGAAGATGAAGATGAGAGAATGGAAGGAAGCGAGTCAGAGTACTTCCCCCAATATGTCTGCCTAAGCAACAAAGGGAGGCAAGATTTACTTGGGGAGTGGATGGACAGTATAGAGCGCCTGGATGGCTATGTGTTTAACAAGCCTGTAGATATGGAAGTTGATGGTGAAAGCCCAAATTATATGGATAAAGACCCCAGAGTGTTGATGCTAAAGGAAGAAGAAACTCACTGGAAGCCAATTGCCATCATCGAAGCCATGGAAGACCTTTTGGAGAAGATCAAGATCACCGAGCCATTTACTCCTACCAAAAATATTGTTTCTATCCCTATTGAGATTATCTCGGCTAGTATTATTATTCCTGTTGAGTCTATTTATGATTGTGTTTCTATTCCTATAGTGTCAATTCCTGTTGTGTCTGTTAAGAACTCTACCCCTTATAATATAATTTCTAATTCTGCTTATTTATTGGCTTTGAATGTTTTCATTTCGAAAATTAGTAAAGAAACTTTTAATAATAAGGAATTAAAACAAGGACATGTAGAACCTATAAAAGAAGAAACCCAATCTGTTAACCTGGGAACTGATAATGAGCCTAAGATGGTCCAAATTGGTAACACCTTAATCTCCTCTAAGAAGGATGCATTAGTCACACTATTGAAGGAGTACAAAGAGGTGTTTTGCATGGTCATACGAGGATATGCTTAGGATTGATACAGATATTGTGCAACATTGCACCCTACAGGCCCAGCCATGAAGCCAGTCAAGCAGAAGCTGAGAAGGATGAAGCTAGAGTGGACTCTGAAGATCAAGAAAGAAGTTAGGAAAAAGTACAATGCAGGATTCTTAAGGGTAGTAAACTACCCAGAATGGTTAGCTAATATGGTTTCAGTACCGAAGAAGGATGAGAAGGTGAGAATGTGTGTAGACTTCAGAGACCTTAATAAGGCTAGCCCAAAGGATGATTTTCCCTTGCCTCATATTGATATCTTGGTTGACAATATGACGGGACATGCATTGCTATCATTCATGGATGGCTTTTTGGGATACAACCAAATAAATATGGCTTTAGAAGATATGGAGAATACATCTTTCATTACTCTGTGGGGGACCTATTACTACAAGGTCATGCCATTTGGCCTTAAGAATGCTGGTGCCACTTACTAATAGGCAGCCACTACTCTATTGCATGATTTGATACACAAAGAAGTAAAAGTTTATGTAGATGACATGATAGTGAAGTCCAAATATCGTGAAAGGCACATACCGGCTTTATAGAAGTTCTTTGAGAGAATCCAATTTTATAAGTTACAGTTGAATCTAAAGAAGTGCATTTTCAACATGACATTCGAAAAAAATTTGGGCTTTATGGTAAGTCAAAGAGGAATTGAGGTGGATCCCAAGAAGATCAAGGCAATTGTAAAGATGAAACCTCCAAGGACTAAGAAGGAGATCTAAGGGTTCATAGGAATGATACAATACATAAGCAGGTTCACAGCCCAGCTCACCCTGACATGTGAACCACTTTTTCAATTGCTCAAGAAAGAAGTTCCTACAGTGTGGAGTGAACAATGCCAAGAAGCCTTTGAAAAGATTTAAGAGTTATTTAATGAAGCCACCGATACTGGTTCTACCGATACCTAAAAAACCATTATTATTATATCTCATAACCACGGATACAACAATGGGGGCTTTGCTTGCTCAATATCTAGAGGAGTCTAGAAAAGAGAATACAATTTGTTATACTAGCAAGAAGATTTTGGCTTATGAAGAAAAGTATACCGCACTTGAGAAGACATGTGTAGCGCTTGTATGGTCTACCCAAAAACTTAGACATTACATGCTTGCTGTCAAGGTGATTGCAAGAATGATTCCTTTAAAATATCTAATGGAGAAGTTTGTGTAAGATGGGAAGACAGCTAAATGGGTTCTGCTTTTGTCAGAATTTGATATCAAATATGTGACTCAAAAGTATATAAAGAGAAGAGCAATTAACGATCACTTAGCCCATTGTTCACCTCAAGAAGCCAAAGAAATCTAAAGGGACTTTCCAGATAAGGATATCATGGGGATAGAGTTAGAACCATGGAAGATGTATTTTAATGGAGCAACTAATTAGAATGGAAGTGGCATTGGAGTTCTCCTAATTTCTCCAAAAAGGACACACATCCTATTTTCTGGTTGGCTCAACTTTCATGCCACTAATAACGCCATTGAATATGAAGCTTGCATTATGGGATTACAGGCTGCCCTTTGTCTTGGAGTGAAAGAGTTGGAAGTATACGGTGACTCAGCCTTGATAATTTCTCAGATTCAAAACAGGTGGAAGATTAAGGAAGAAAAGCTAATGCCTTATCATGAATGTCTTCAGAAATTAGCATCGAAGTTTGGAAAGATTCAATACCAGTATGTGCCAAGAATACAAAATCAAATTGCCGTTACTTTAGCAACAATGGTATCCATGATGGATGGGCTCAAGGAAGACTAATCTTGGCCGATGGTAATGGAACAAAAGCTACCTATTGTATGTCAATAAAGGGAGATGAAGAAATAAATGGGAAAGGTGAATGGTATTTAGACATCTTACAATACCTCAAGGATGGGACATACTTGAAGTTTGCAGATAAGAATGACCAATTGACTATCCAGAGGTTGTCTACTAATTACATTATTTATGGTGGAAGGCTGTAACAGAAGATCCTATGATGGAACCCATCTCCTTTGTGTGACTGCCAAAGAAGCACAGCAGATAATTGAGGTCCATAAGTCAAGTTATGGGCCACATATGAATGCACACATGCTGTCATGGAAAATAATGAGACAAGGTTATTATTAGACTACTATGGAAGCAAACTATGTAGCTCATGTTCAAAAATGTCACTAGTGCCAAGTCCATGGAGATCTGAAGCACATGCCGCCAATGTCATTACATACCATGACTTCACCCTGGCTGTTCTCTACAAGGGGATAGACATTATTAGGAAGATTTACCCAACAACATCAAATGGCCATGAATTCATACTAGTAGCTATTGATTATTTCACTAAATGAGTTGAAGCTGCCTAGTATAGAGTTGTAAAGTTGTGATTTACAATTGTGTTTTATGTTAGCTTTAATTTCATGTCAAATTTTATTATAATTTTGTTCAATCATTTCCCTGTATTTTTGTGGGATTTAATGTAAGGGCTGTGTGTGAGAGTTTGATGAAGAATTTGTGAAGATGTGGATTTCGCAACTTGCTTGCAACTGCTGACCCACAAAACAGGCCACATGAGAAGCATATGCTAAAATTTGAAGAGTCCTTGACAAACTGGATTTCAAGAGTCATTCGCAACTCAGGCCAAGTCATGAATGACCTACAAAACTTTCTACCTAATTATTTTTTAGTGTGCCTTTTCCTATTCTTTACCAACACTATATAAACCTTCATTACCCATAAAATGTAATAAGAAGAAGGAGTATTCACAAGAAACTTTTGAGAGAGAAAACCCTAGGGAAACACTTGAGAGTTAGAGATTGTTTACCCACAATCCTCTACATCATTTCTCTATAGTTTCCATTTACTCTTACCTCTCCATCTAAACATCCTTGAGAGATTCTTAGCCCAAACACTTACCTCACTCATTCTGAGTGTTGAGAGAACTTTTGGTGCATATGGGAAGCAATGGAAGAAGCCAGTGAGTGGCAGATGCAATCAGGCAAAATTGCAGGATCTGGATAACTAGTGAAGACAAGACTCCAAGAAGTCCGTTGATAGCAGGAGCTTGGAAGGCTCAAGTACATTAGGTAGATTAGGCTTGGAGAGTCTTTTGGATATTTGTGTACTCCAACTTATTCACTAGTGGATTGACTTTGGCTTGGAGGGCCACTGAGAGGTTTTTCGCAGAGTACTTCTATTTCCTCTTTGATAACACATCTCGGTGTTTATCTTGTGTTTGTATCTCTCTTCCCTACTCTTTAAGCTTTACATTTATCACTTATTGTACTTGCTTATGACTTAGAGTAGTGTTCCGATTTATTCCACTACATTTACTCTTGTTCCGCACTTAGATAAATTAAAGTAAAAGCAATTATGCCATAATTTAAAATTGGGGGTCTAAATAAGCATTAGTTTTTTCACACTAATTGATCTTTCAATTTGTTTTAGAGCAGGTACACTTTTTGGATTTTGTTATCCTTGTGTGATCCTAGACCCCTTTTGAGATGGATAGATCTCAATCCCTCGACGCACCTCCTTTCTTTGATGGGAGTAATTATGCATTTTGGAAAATATGTATATGTGCCTTTCTATGTGCTATTAGTGAGACTGTTTGGGATTTCATTGTGTATGGTTGGGTGAAACTAACAACACCCAAGGCCGAGTTGGACAAGGCTCCCCTTGCTTTGGCAAATGCCAAAAGCAAAGCTATTAATGCAATTTTCTGTGATGTTTTTACTAAAGAATTTCATAGGATCTCTCATGTGAAGACCGCTAAAGAGGCATGGACAATCCTCGAGACTACCTATGAGGGAACCAAGAAGGTCAAGGACACCAAATTGCAAATGCTCACTACCTGGTTTGAGGAAGTGAAGATAAGTCATTTGACTCATTCTATGGGAGACTTAATGAGATTGTCATTGCCTAGCTCAATCTCGGAGAAAAGATTAAGGATGCCAAAGATGTAAGGAAAGTCTTAAGATCCTTACCCAAAAGCTTCCAAGTCAAGGTCACCGCCATTGAGGAGAGTAAAGATTTGGATGAGATCAAGATCCAAGAGCTTATCAGTTCTCTTCAAACTTATGAGCTCAAATTGCCCTCTCACAAGTCTAGCAAAATCACTTGCTCTCAAAACCATAAATGAGAGAACCAATGATTCCTCAGATGAGGATGACGTTGAAAAAAATGTGGCGTGTCTTGCAAAGAATTTCAAAAAATTTCTAAAGAAAAAGAATAATGGAAAGCCTTTTGGCAAAGGAAAATTCTCATCCTCCAAGAATGACAAAAGAAACTTCAAGAAGAAGGATGTAAAAATGTTATCACCACCCCAAGGGATTATTTGCTATGAATGCAATGGATATGGGCATTTGAAGAATGAGTGTCCAAACTTTTTGAGAGGAAAGGGCAAGGTGCTAACAACTACCCTTAGTGACGCAAAGAACTCAAATTTAGATTAAGAAGAAGGATGCAATGGTGATGGTAACTATTCAGCGTTGATGGCAATTACCTCGGTTGATTCCAAAGATGAATTGAGTGAATTGGTTGAAGAACTTGGTGTACACTCCGATGTTGAAGAAGATGAAGTTTCAGATGATAAGGAAGTGTACCTCAATAAAGGTGATAAGAAACTTCAAGATGTTAATGAAGTATTACTTGAGGATTGTGGCAAGTATGCTAAAGCTGCTAAGAGTGCAGTCAAGAAGATGAAAAGAATTGAAGAAGACCACAAATCCACTCTTGCACAACTCAAGGGTGCCAAGTGTGAAGTTGAAGACTTGAAAAAGGAGCTACTGAATGCTTACTCAAAGATCAAGTTTTTCGAACTTGAAGTGATTCAAGCTAATGTCAAAATGGAATGCACCATAACTAAGAAGCTTGATAGTGTTCTTTCATTTCAAAGAAATTATTTGACTATGAAAAGATTTTTTCACCAATAGTTAAGTTTGACTCTATCTAGATTCTCTTATTCATTATATTTCATTTTGGATGAAATATGGTAATTGATATCAAGAAAGTTTCTTTTAGTAGCAATCTTGAGGAAGACATCTTTATGTTGTAACTAGACTTGTTCATAGCAAAGAACCAGTAGTGTTTAGTATGTAAGTTGCTCAAAGTCCATTTATGGACTAAAGCAAGCATCTAAATCATAAAATATCATATTTGATCAAGCAATCAAATTGTTTGACTTTGATCAAGTATTTAAAATGCCTTATGTGTGTAAAAGTTATATATAGAATAATAAATTTCTTAATGTATGTTGATGACATTCTAATTATCTAGAATGATGTAGAATTGTTGTCATCAAAGGAGTTTTTGGTTGTCTAGTCTAGTTTGATATAAAGTACTTGAGAAAGACTGGTCACATCCTAAGAATTAAACTTTTTTCAATCCAGAAATTAGGATGTTGGGTCTATCTCAAACTGCTTAAATAGATTAGATTCTAGCCCATTATAGCATGTAATACTTCAAGAAAGAATTCTTTCCTTTTAAGTTTGAAGTTCCTTTATATAAGACTATAGTCCTAAGGCATATAAAAGGAAGAGCATATTAAGACGGTTCCTTATGCCATATCAATAAGAAGTCTTTGTGCTATGCTATATACTAGGCTAGATATCTATTTTGCGGTGGGCATGGTAAGCAAATATCAACAAAATCTGAAATCACTTAATTTAGTGGTAGTAAAGCATATACTCAAATATCTTAGGAGAATGAAGGATTATATGCTTGTCCACCAAAGTGAAGAGTTGTTGGTTACTGGTTGTACACATACTGATTTGTAGTTTGATTGTGATTCATGAAGTTGGACTTCAAGTTATGTGTTCATCCTAAGTGGTGAAGATACACATTAAGCATAAATATTATCTCATTAGAGACATATAAATACGTGAAATGTAGTAGTAGAAAAGATAATTTATGCAATAAATCTGAGTAAAACTTGTTTCCAAACCTTACCTTAGGGTGACTATGAATTACTCTAAAGGGAAATAAGTGTTGGATATATGATAAATTGTGTTTGAGGGCAAGTAGGAGATTGTTGGAGTTTATGCCCTAAAATCCAATTTATTGGCATGTCATAAATAATTAAATTGTTTGATTATATGAGATTATCTATAAATGAACTAATAGGACATTATCATAGTCCATGAGATGCGCTGTATGTGATTTAGTCACAGAAGATATAAATTACAAGTTTCTTGTAAACTCAAAATGTAGCTCATAGCTGGTGTTGAAATTAGGCGTTTCATCTGCGAAGACTATAACATATCAACTAAGATGATTTGTCTTGATCATGGAAGTGGAGACTTCTAGTTGGTATGTTGAGATGTTTTAAGAGTTAAGACATATTGAACTGGACTACTGTGAGATTTATTATTCTCCAAATGACTGTCAAATGAATAATAAATCTCACGACTTTTATTTACATGAACTCTTAATCTTGAGAGAATAATGGACTTGATCATGAGGTGTAGGTTTCTTTGATATATTAGGAGTGAGATCTATAAGACACGATCAAAACCTCAGTATGTGGGGCAGCTGCATCTAGTATTGATGGAACATATATTCTCAAGATGGAATTCATAATCTCTTAACGGAGATACAAAATATTCCCTAGAGATAAGTTTAATAGGTTTGGTTATTCAGAGTGTTAGGCCTAACCACTTTAGTAAGAAGTTACTAAAGTATATATTTATGAAATTAGATTTCATAAATATATGATAAATAACTTAAAAGATTAAACCGGGTACTCAATGATTAAGATGTAGTAATCTTCAAAGTCGCAGTCTACATTTATGACTTTATATTACTACGAATATTTTATGAAGGAGTTGCATGTATAATAAAGTCTTAGGATATAATTTATTAATAAGGCCTAAAGTGCAATTATATTTATATATTGGTATTAAATATAATAAATAATAAATTTGGACTTGTCAATAGTTAACAAAAAAGCTCAAGGCCCATTGGAGCTAGTCTTTTATTGGTCCCTTTTAGTCCCACTCCAAGCCACACACTAAAGTCCAATTGGAAAGACTCAATAGGCCAGCCCAATTAGATAATCAGTTAGTTATAAAGGGAGAAACATACATAATTTTATTTTTAAGAGAGACATCATTGTGAAATGGTATGAATGTATGAGTGAAGCCACTCAATTATTCTCCCTTGGAAACTGATTGAGAAACCACACTTCTTGAGTTTAAAGTGGAATTGGAGTGCAGATTAAAAGTGTTCCAAGTACTTCTAATCTTTTGTTTTGAATTTCACCGCACCAAGGTACATTATCTTGTTCTTAAATTCTAAAATTTACATAGTGCATGTTATCAATCATGAATGAAATAGATCCATGTTTGTTGCTTCTGCTATGTGTTTTGTATGAGAGACAAAACCAGATTTTCCAACAGAGGGCACACAAGACCAAATTGCTTCAAGCTTCACACTCTCAAAAGGACTGATTCTCTACATGCTTAAGGAAATACAAGAAGAATGCCAAGAGGAAAGCAAGCTAAGGGAGAAAATGATGGTCAAATCATTGGAGATGTCATAGAAATGCTTAAGAACATCTCATCATGCCTAGCTAGCTTCACCCCGAGGTTTAAGAGTTATGTTAGTCGTACCCCTCTATCTAAGGATTTCACACAAAGCACCCATGTGGTGTGAGTGAAGAAGGGTAAGCATGCATGATTATCCACTATGTCCATGCATTAGTACTTCCAATGTATTAGGGTCGTAGTTTCATGCATTATGTCATATGCACTCTTCTTACTTCAATGCTTCCTACCTAGCATGTTTCTTTTAATGCTTTTTGTTTTGGTTGCTTTGTTTGTTGATCTTACTTTATTATTTTTGTTTTGAGTGAGTAAAAATCCAAAAATTCATAAAATGTATAAAATCTCAAAAAGTTTGATCGCTTATGTTATGTCATATCACATGCTGAATTTGGCCTAGTACCTTCATACTAATAGTGTAGTGCATTTACAAGCTTAACTTGTTATGTATGCACATTTTAAGTGTGAGTGATATTTAGAAATCTATGTTTGATTGTTGTAAATAAATCTTCAAGCTTATAGATCTTCAAACTTATCGTGAATGTCTAGCCAATAGTCTTGTTTGATTTTGATACATGCGTAAACTTGATCCTATATATCTCCTCGCATTTTTTTTTTTGTCAAAAAGCTCTTAAAACATCAATCTCTAAAAGAAAAAAGGACTGAAAAAGTCTTGCTTCAAAAATTAGTTTGACTAGGAAAAGGTGGAGCAAATTGTATTCAAAATGTATGATGTTAAAGCCAAAGGCTTACTCCTTAAAGAAATATCAAACTTTTATGGCATCGTTGCTCAAAAATTGAGTTGTATTGATTATAAAGTATGAAAAATGGAAGCCAAATGAAAAGCTTTCAATCATTTTAAACACTTTGGTGATTAGTCATATATGTTCATTTCTATTAGTGAGATAGGTCACTTGACTTCGTACTTTTTGTGTATAACTTTGATTGAATTGATCGTTGAAACTTCATACTAGACTATGGACTAATTCATACTTGATTCCCATATGCAACACACAAGTCTAATATTCAATGAATCTCTATTTCATTCATGTGATTGTACATGTTCAAATGTGATGTGTGTATGCTTAATAGCTTAATGATCAAACCCAAAAAAGATTTTTGAGTATATTATTTGTTTCTAGAAGTGATTTTTGTCACTTTGATCCTTAAAATTTTTCTCAAAATGTCAAATTTTTACTATTGAAAAACTTTGTGTTTAGCCATTTTGCGAATGCCTTCGTGAGTGGTCTCAAGTCGCAAAATTCTTAAGAAATTTCTATTTCTTAAAAATTTCTGGCAGAGAGTTTCTGGAGTCCCTTGCGAGTGGTTCACGACTCAAACTTGACCCGCAAAAATCTACCCTATGCATCTGCACATTTTGCAAGTAGGCTCGCAACTAGTTCGCGAGTCAGTGACTCGCGAAATGCAAAAAAATACAGTTTTTAAAGGCATAAAATTTCAGTTTTTCAAAATCACTTGTCTTTTTGCACACCACTACTCCCACCCACAAAACTCAACCTCTCTTGCTTGGATTTTGCTTCTTAGACTTCTCAATGGTATTTTCTAACACATTTCCTTTATCTATTCCTTTGATTTTGTCTTTGATTTCATAAAACCTAGGGTTAGGATTTATTTTTGTGTTGGGTTAGGAAAACTTTTGTTCTTGCAAAATTTTTTAATTTTGTTGATTGGGCTTAGTCCCATTTTGTTTCTTATTGATTGTGTTGGCCCCATATGGCAAAATAAGATGTATTAAGGCAAGATTCTCATATGTTCATGCATTGTTCATCATATATGTATAGTGTGTGCACACTAGGTGTTTGATAAAATGGCTCTATGGTATCTTTTTCATCCATTTAGACTCCGATGAGTACCAAATTTTGGGGTTTACCATGGTTACTCATTTTTAACATGTTTTGATCATTGCTTGTGTGTTTTACACACTTTTCCCTGTGAGTGCTTGTTCATGCATTGGTCATGCATTATACATGCACACTTAATGCACGCTTGATGCACACACCCTATCACTTGACATGTTTTGCATTCATTCTAGTTAAGTCTTTCTAAACCTAATAGCACTTTCAACATGTTTATGTGTCTTTGTTATGCTCATTTGATTATATCGTAAAGCATTTTCTTTTCTTTTTTTCTTTTTTTGCTTGTTTTTTAACTAACTTACATCTAATCAAGTTTGCTACCATTCTGTTTATAGTTTGTGTGTTTGCTCATTTTTGTAGATGTGTCCTCACAAGAAAACCACTGCCAAGAAAACACTTAAACATCAACGATACAAAAAGGATCGCTTCTAAGATAGAGATGCATTTGAGGCATTCTCATAGTTCTATAAGGATGCAGACATCATTGCAGAGAGAGAGGTGGACCTTAGGTCTCTTGAGGGCACCTTTATTCCTAATGTGTTCAAAGACCGCACTTGGGCTCCACTTCTCACAGGCTTAGTGGATGTGCATCATTTCCTAGTTTGGGAGTTCTTCTCGAATGCTATTATGGAAGGAGATCACCTCAACTATTGGGTGAAAGGGAAGGAATTAACGATTTCCACCATGTCTATCCAAAACATCCTTCAAAAAAGTCCAATGATCCCGGAGTCCTTTCCTCCTTATGACAAGAGACAGCATCGATATCGACAATAGCTCCGGATCTTGGGGGAGTACAGAAGAAACAGTTTCTACTTAATACCAGCTTCTCTCCTGCTATGAGGACACTAGCTTATATCATGAACTTCAACCTCTTCCTAGTAAGGAATCTAACAACTCTCTCCCAACCACAAGCATTATTCCTTCATGACTTATGCCAGAAGTACATAGACATTTGTGCTCATATCTACCATATCCTTGCAAAATGTGTCAGCAAAAAGAAGTCTTGGATGACTCTGCCTTTCTTAGGATTGATCATGTCTATTATGCAACATGAGAAGGTCCAGATTCCCTCTAGCTTGCTAGTCATGAAGAGGGAAGACCAAATTTCTACTTAAATGATAAAGAGGAGCAAAGCTCGTCTTCATGGTCTTAAAGAGGGAAAAGAGAAAGTAGAAGGTGAGGACATTGCTCATGAGGGTGGCAACACTAATGAAGAGATCGACTAGTTCACCCTTAAACTTGAAGATATAGAAGCCTCACCCTCTCAGCCTTAGGAGCAGCCATAGGCTTAGCCTCAAGGACAGCCACATGCACCACCGCATGCTCCCAATTGCCTCAATCTACTTCTTGACAGATTTGATTATTTCCAACGATTAAGCCGAATATAGTTCTCAGTCACTTCCAGATTTTAAAATTGAGCTGAATATAGTTCTCAGTCACCTCCAAATTTTTAGACAAAGCTAAATATAGTTCTTAGTCACTTCCTGATTTTCAGACCAAGCCGAATATAGGTCTCAGTTGCTTCTAGATTTTCAGATTAAGCCAAATATAGTTCTTAATTGCCTCCAGATTTTCAGATCGAGCCAAATATAAATCTCAGTCGCTTCCAAATTTTCAAATCAAGCTGAATATAGTTCTCAATCGCCTCTAGATTTTCAAATTGAGCCAAATATAGTTCTTAGTTGCTTCTAGATTTTTAGACCAAGCTGAATATTGTTCTTAGTCTCTTCCAGATCTTCCAATTGGGCGAATATTGTTCTCAATCTACTTCCAAATTGGGTGAAAATAGTTCTCAGTCTACTTCTAGATCGGATGAATATAGTTCCTGGTTACCTTACTTCATATTAGGCAAATATAGTTCTCAGTCTATGATGGAAATATGAATGTACGTAGTGGAAAATTAACGAATCTACTTCATTCGCAATTGATAACATGTGCTATGTAAGTTTCAGAATGTAAGAACATGAAAGTGTACCTTAAAGCAGTGAAATTTAGAACCAAAGATTAGAAGCACTTAGGAACATTTTTAATCTTCACTCCAATTCCACTTGATGCCCAAGAAGTGTGGTCTCTCAATCAATTTTATGTGTATGTTCAAGAGAGAATGAAAGAGTGTCCAACACCCTTATACATACCATTTCATGTTATTTGTTGTAGTTACAAAATTCTGTATGTTTTTCTCCTAATAACTGATTATCTAATTGGGCTAACCTTTTGGGCCTTTCCAATTAGGTTTTAGTATGTGGCTTGGAGAGGACCAAAAAGGAACAAATAAGATACTAGCTCCAATGGACCTTGGACTTTTCTGTCAACTCTTAACAAGTCTAAAATTACCATTAATTATATTTAATATCACTATATAAATATAATTGCACCCTAGGCCTTATTAATAAATTATATCCCAAGACTTTATTGTACATGCAACCCCTTCATAAAATATTTGTAGTAATACAAAGTCATGAATGTAGACTGCCACTTTATAAATTACTACAACTTAATCCTTGAGTGTCTGGTTTAATCCTTTAAGTTATTCATCATATATTTATGAAATCCAATTTCATAAATATATATTTTAGTAACTATTTACTAAAGTAGTTAGGCCTAACATTCTGAATAACAAACCCATTAAACTTATCTCAAGGGAATATTTTGTATCTCCATTAAGAGACTATGAATTCCATCTTGAGAACATATGTTCCATCAACACTAAATATGGCTACCCAACATACTAAGATTTTGACCGTTACTTTAGATCTCACTCTTGATATATCAAAACAACCTACACTTCATGATCAGGTCCATTATTCTCTCAAGATTAAGAGTTCATGTAAATATAAGTCATGAGATTTATTATTCAATTGACAGTCGTTAGGAGAATAATAAATCTCACAGCGGTCCAGTTCAATATATTTTAACTCTTAAAACATATCAGTACATCAACTAGAAGTCTTCACTTCCATGATCAAGACAAATTATCTTAGTTGATATGTTATAGTCTTCGCAGGTGAGATGCCCAATTTCATGACCGACTACAAACTAAAATTCTAAGTTTACAAAGAACTTGTGATTTATATCTATTGTGACTTTTCACATAAATCATATACTATGCATCTCATGGACTATATGATAATGTCCGAATATTCATGTTACCATCATTTTAGATAAAAATAAAGCAACTTTATTAATCACAACATTAAGTCATACATAATGTCATACATAATAACACACAAAGTATCATACAATAGGATTTTAGGGCACTAATCCTATCAATCTACTTCTAAATTGAGCAAATATAGTTCCTGGTCATATTAATCCAGATTGGGCAAATGTAGTTCCTGGTCATCTCATTCAAGATTGGGAGAATATAGTTCCTAGTCATCTCATTCCAAATCGAGTGAATATAGTTCTCGATTGCCTCTTTGGCATTCAAGAATGTATACAGGTTCATCAATTATCAAGTAGATTAGATGTCCGTAGTTCTCATTTTTTGTAAAACAATAAAACATTAGTTCTACACCCAAAGGTTCTAGGTTCGAGGGCTAGGAAATCCTTGAAATGTCAACCTTGATTAAATTATGGTTGCTAAAATCAGTGTATATGTTCTACATTGACATTCACTTTTCAAGCTCTATCAATAAGGGGCATTCTGTATACACTCGATTTTGCACCCATAATTTAGTTTTGGAAGATGACTAAAATGACCATTTCAAATGCCCAAAAATCATAGTTGTATAACATGCATTAAATCATTCATCACATATCATAAAAATGATCTTGAGATGCTAATGGTTATGACAATATGCCTGATTCCCAAATTGGGCCATCGGATTAAAAGATATCCCAAGATCAAGTTTTCACAGTTTGCTTGCATTGTATAAGGGTGAAGCTAATCACGTGTGATTAATTGAAATTAATTCTGATTGGTCAAATAATTAAAATTAATTAAATAATTTGTGTAATTGGTTGTTGGTTTTTATCAGAAATAAGCTTAGTTGCATAGGAATAAAATGGATAATTAAATAACAAATGAACTGTTGATATGTCTTTTTAGAATAATTTTATATTAAATAATTATTGCTTTAAGGACTTTATTGTCAAAATAAAAGGGATTTATTTTGGAATACGAGTTAAAAATACGTCCAGGTGCAATTCCCGACTTTGAAAATCCTTAAAAAAGAGTCCAGTTCAAACCAAAATTGGGAATTGGGCTCGGCACATGGCAAGTGCCGATTGGCAACTTCAAGGCCCGGCCCGGAAACATTTTGATCAAGCTAAAATACATCCATTTCAAATTTTTAGGGATAAGAATTCGACCTAATTCGTATCTAATCCAAGCTAGCTTATTTTCTAAGCACCAAACCTCCATAAATAGTGAACTAAAAATAGAAATCAGGACCCCTTTTTTCTGACTTCTCTCACCCCTTATGTTAAAGAAATTCTAGAAGCTTTGCTTTAAGAATGGCTAAGACAACGTTTTCCCTCCCTTTCTCCATTTTTTTTTTTTTTTTTTGGAATTCTAACAGAGTTTTCTCAAGGATTTTTTCCCTCTGATTCACTGTTGCTAAATGCCCTTCACTATTAGTTGCCCCTCCTTTTATAGTGTCATCCTAAGGTTTATGGTTTACCACTGATTCCCTCCATTTGCTGCCCTGGCTACCAGAACCAATGTTGTGTCAGCAACATTGGTGGCTAGTCCCTTCCTTATTTCTCACTATTTCCCTCTTTTGAGGTTCCCTCTTCAAAAGCCCCTAGCTGACTTTCCCGTTCTAGGGGGTCTTAAAGGGTTGACCTTTAATCTTTCTTTTTTCCAAACCTTCTAGATTCCACCTTTTCAGACCCACCTTTTGGCTACTTTCCTTTTTGTCATTTTTCCTAAATGGGCTAGTTCCTTTCTATCAGACTGAAAGATCCCCAACCACCTTCCTTCATGGTTTATCTTCCTGGGTTCCCCAAGGTACCAGACCCTTATTCATGAGTTACTGGTTCCCAAGTCTTCCGCTCCTTTTCTGCATCATTGGGTGGCTGATAGGACATATTTGCCCTCGTCCTTTATGTTAGGCATACTCCTTTGAGCTATCTCAATCCCAACCTAGCCCTGCTGCATATCCCAAGGATCCCAAACTTTTGGGAATCCCTAAGTATTTTAGTTTAGCATTCTCCCTGGGCTCCCCAACAATTTTCTCCCTTAAGGGCTAGGCTGAACTTCTTCTTTTTTTTGTTTCAAGAGATCCAAAGCTTGCCCATTCATGGGCTTAGGTCCTTGCCCAAATGGTTCCTAGATTTCAATCCTTTTGTATTGTTTTTGGGCTTTGATATAATATTGTGATATTTTGGATCTCAACATTTAACCCCCCGACCTTGTAAGTTGCCTACAGCCACGCGTGAGTAGACAAGACTCTTAATTTCTGTAAGAATTTTTACTTGTTTTCTCAGTCAGTTTCGGGATCCCCTTTCTCTGCTTCTTGGGATCCTACTCCATTACATTATCCTCTAGCATCCTAATTTTTTCTGTATATCCCACTCCTTTTGTAACTCACTCTCTTTCCACGGAACGTGGCAATTAAGTGCTTGAGTAAACTTCCCTCTTCACTTTTTACGTTTTTGGTAACTCCCATTAATAATGAACAATAACTTTTTCTTATAAAATTTAATATTCGCAACTAGCGCATTTTCCTATGCTTCGTCTTCTCCAATTTTTCTCTACACTATTATTGCAGTCACCTTACACTATCTTTTCACTTCCAGAGATATTTTTCCTTTTTAAACTCACCTTCTTCTTTTTTGTTCTTTCCTTCGTCCCTTCTTCTTTGTCCTACACTCCTTTAGCCTTTCTTGTTGCACCATTATTCCAACGCGTCTTCTTCTTCACAAAAAAAAAGGGAGCATTCTCCCACTCCTTCTGAAGAAGAAGGTTCTTCAGCAAGGTCAACACAGGACGAGGTGCAAGAAGTTGTAGATCACTTGGTCTTCCCTTTATGGGACCCTTGGTACACCCCTAGCATGTTCTTTTCTTAGGTGTCCCACGGTGAGGCTCCTCCTTCCCCATATACTTGTGTTGGTATTAGTGCCCTTAAATCCTATTGTATGATGCTATGTATGATATTATGTATGACATTATGTATGACATGATGTATGACTTAATATTGTAATTAATAAAGTTGTTTTATTATTACCTAAAATAATGGTAACATGAATATTCGGACATTATCATTTAGTCCATGAGATGCATAGTATGTGATTTATGTGATTTAATCACAGAAGATATACGTCACAAGTTCTTTGTAAACTCAGAATTTTAGTTCATAGTCGGTGATGAAATTGGGCATTTCATCTGTGAAGACTATAACATATTAACTAAGATGATTTGTCTCCATCATGGAAGTGGAGACTTCTAGTTGATGTGTTAATATATTTTAAGAGTTAAGACATATTGAACTGGACCGCTGTGAGATTTATTATTCTCCTAACAACTGTCAATTGAATAATAAATCTCACGACTTATATCTGCATGAACTCTTAATCCTGAGAGAATAATGGACCTGATCATGAAGTGTAGGTTGCTTTGATATATCAGGAGTGAGATCTAAAGTAATGGTCAAAACTTTAATATGTTGGGCAGCCACATTTAGTGTTGATGGAACAAATATTTTTAAGATGGAATTCATAGTCTCTTAAAGGAGATATAAAATATTCCCTTGAGATAAGTTTAATGGGTTCAGTTATTCAGAGAGTTAGGCTTAACCACTTTGGTAAGAAATTACTAAAGTATATATTTATGAAATTGGATTTTATAAATATATAATGAATAACTTAAAAGGATTAAACCGGGTACTCAAGGATTAAGATGTAGTAATTTATAAAGTGGCAGTCTACATTCATGACTTTGTATTACTACGAATATTTTATGAAGGAGTTGCATGTATAATAAAGTCTTGGGATAAATTAATTAATAAGGCCTAGAGTGCAATTATATTTATATAGTGGTATTAAATATAATTAATGGTAGTTTTGGACTTGTCAAGAGTTGACAGAAAAGACCAAGGCCCATTGGAGCTAGTGTCTTATTGGTTCCTTTTGGTCCCACTCCAAGCCACACACTAAAGCCCAATTGGAAAGGCCCAATAAGCCAGCCCAATTAGATAATCAGTTAGTTATAAAAGGGAGAAACATACAGAATTTTTTTCATTAGAGAAAAAGGAGAGACATCATTGTGAAGTGGTGTGTATGTGCGAGTGAAGCCACTCAATTATTCTCTCTTGGAAACTGATTGAGAGACCACACTTCTTGGGCGTAAAGTGGAATTGGAGTGAAGATTAAAAGTGTTCTCAAGTACTTATAATCTTTTGTTTTGAATTTCACCGCACCAAGGTACGCTATCTTGTTCTTAAATTCTGAAATTTATATAGTGCAAGTTATCGATCATGAATGAAATAGATCTTTGTTTGTTGCTTCCGCTATGTGTTTTGTATGAGATACAAAACCAGATTTTACCAACAATTGGTATCAGAGCCAGGTTTTCATATCATGATTATATAGCATGTGATTGGATTTTAGAATAAAAGAAAAACAGTTTCTTGATGTTCAACATTGTTTCAAGTATAGTTATTGAAAGTTATTGAGATAACCGTTCATGATGATGACAATCGTATTGCATTGTTTTGTTCGAAGTGGCCACACAATTAAGATACGGATCCATTCAAAGAAAGTAGTTATTGTCCAAGAGAAATTCTTTCTAAAGAATTTCGTTGCCAAGGATANTCATGATAGGCTAAGAATTTGAATCCAAAAAGACTTCTTCATTAATAATAATACCTTTTCAGGTTATTTACATTCCACGGATGAGGTACAGGTTTTTCGTCTAAATCTTCTAAATAGTATGCACCTATCCCCGCTACTGAGGTAATTCAGTAGGGCCTCTCCCAGTTGGGTCCCAGCTTTCCCCAAGAAGGGTTCTTAGCAGCCCCTACGATTTTTCTCAGCACCAGGTCCGCTGGTGTTAGTGGTCCGAGCCTCACATTGGTGTCATATCCTTACTTGAGCTTTTGTTGGTAATAGGCCACCTGGATCATCGCTCGTTCCCTTCGTTCGTCTACTAGGTCCAGGCTCCTCCCCAGCAGTTCATCATTGCTGCTTGGAGTGAAAGAGCTCATCCTTAGCGTCGAGAAGTTTGTTTCTAGGGAGATCACCGCTTCGGCAACATAAGTCATGGCAAAAGGTGTTTCCCTCGTTGATCACCGGGGCGTAGTTCGGTACGTCCAGAGAACGTGGGGCAGCTCCTCTACCCATCTCCCCTTGGCGTCGTCCAGTCTCTTCTTAAGCCCACTGACGATGACCTTGTTGACGGCCTCGGCCTGTCCGTTTCCCTGAGGGTAGGTAGGCGTTGAGTATCTGTTTGTGATCCCAAGTTCACAACAGTACCTCCTGAAGGCCTTGCTATCAAATTGGAACCCATTATCCTAGATGAGGGTATGAGGGACCCCAAATCGTGTGACAATGTTCCTCCAAAGGAATTTCTTTGCGTCTACATCCCTGATGTTGGCTAGTGGCTCGGCCTCGACCCACTTGGTGAAGTAGTCCGTGGCCACCAACAGATACTTCTTATTCCTTGGCGCTCTAGGGAAAGGTCTTACGATGTCCAAGCCCAATTGGGCGAACGGCCATGGATTGGACAAAGGATTAAGGACCCCTCCTGGCTGATGGATATTTGGGGCGAACCTTTGACACTGGTCACACTTCTTGACATACTCTTGGGCCTCTTGCTGCATCCCCGTCCACCAGTATCCTTGTGTGACAGCTCGGTGAGACAAGGATCTCCCCCCTGTGTGGCTCCCACAGATTCCCTCGTGCAGCTCTTCGAGCAGTAATTCTGCTGCTTTGGGGTGGACGCACAGTAGGTATGGCCCAAAGTAGGAGCGCCTGTATAGTTTGTGATCCTCGGACAACCAGAATCGAGGAGGCTTTCTTCGTACTTGCTCAAATTCTAACTTATCTTCGGGCAGGATATCATCTTTAAGGAATCTCACAATGGGGTCCATCTAGCTGGGACCCACCCCGACCTGAAGGATGGGGATCGTTTCCTTTGCCACCTCACTTGCCTTCTCCAGATGCTCTACAAGTATAATCCGAGGTAGACCGTCTACCGAGGAAGTTGCGAGTGTGGCTAATGAATCGGCATGGCTGTTCCCACTCCTGGGAATATGAGACAAACTGAAAGGGTCGAAGTCCAATTGCAAGCGCTTGACCTGGCTAAGGTATTCTTGCATTCTCGGATCTCGGGCCTCTATCTCTCCCTTTACCTGTCCTACCACTAGTCTCGAGTCTAAGAACATCTCCACCGACTTTCCTCCCATCTTCTATACCATGACCATTCCTTGCAATAATGCCTCGTACTCGGCCTCGTTGTTTGTGGCTGAGAATTCGAGCCTCAGGGACTTCTCTATGACATGATCTTTAGGGGATACTAAGACTAGTCCTACTCCTAACCCTCTTTGGTTTGCCGCGCCATCAACATATACTTTCTAGCATGGTGACCTCAGGATAGAGACCGCTCCAACTGGCTTCTCATCAGCGATCCTTCCCTCGGTCCCCACTTCTATAGTAGGCTCAGCGAACTCCGCCGTCAAGTATGGCTTTCTCCAAGGGTAAGTACTTGACCTTGGCTTCGTGCAATGACTTGCTAACGTAGTAGACCGATTTTTGGACGCCACTATCATCTCGTATCAACACCAGGTTCACAGCGTGGTGTGCCACAGCAATGTATGCGTATAGGACCTCATCGGCCTCCAGGTTAGATATGATGAGTGGCTGGGCCAGGTAATCTTTGAGTTGTTGGAAGGCCGTGACACATTCTTCGGACAACTCAAATCCCTTCCACTTATTAATTAGGAGATAGAACGGTCTGCATCGGTCGGCCGACCTGGAAATGAATCGATTCAAAGCCGCGATCATTCCAGCAAGCTTTTGGATCTCTTTGGGGTTTCGCGGAGGCCTTAGGTTTTGGATAGCTCTGATTTGGTCGGGGTCAACCTCGATCCCCCGATAGGTGATGATGTAGCCTAGGAACTTGCCAGATCCCACGCCAAACGAGCACTTGGAAGCATTTAGTCGCAGCCTATGCTTTCTGAGGATGTCGAATATACAGCCGAGGTCCCCCAGATGCTCGGACACCAATTTGCTCTTCACCACCGTATCGTCAACATAGATCTCAATGTTTTTGTCCAACAGCGGCTCGAACATTCTCGTCATCATCCTCTGATAAGTAGATCCAGCGTTTTTCAGGCCGAATGGCATCACCTTGTAGTGGTAGTTCCCGATGGGTGTCACAAAGCCCGTCTTCTCCTGATCCTCCAAGGCTAATGGGATCTGATGATAGCCCTGAAAGGCATCTAGGAAGCTCATCCGAGAATGGCCTGCGGTCGCATCCACCAGCTGGTCTATTCGTGGCATTGGGAAGGGGTCCTTTGGGCATGCTTTATTTAGGTCCGTAAAGTCCATGCAAACCCTCCATTTCTCACTTTTCTTCTTGACCACCACAGTGTTGGCTAACCACTCAGGGTAGAATACTTCTTTAATAGCCCTCATGCGCTTAAGCTTATTGACCTCTTCCTTAATTGCCTCGACGTGCTCCTTTGACGGGCGTCGGGGTGGCTGCTTCTTGGGGGTCATCGATAGGTTGACATTAAGGTGGTGACAGATGAAGGATGGGTCAATCCCTGGGGCATCGCAGGGATCCCATGCGAACACGTCAAGGTTCCTCCTAAGGAACTCAAGCAACTCTTCCTTCTCTCGGGGAGGCAGTTGGATTCCGACCTGAAAGAACCTCTCCTGGTCGTTGTCGATGACCACTTTTTCTAGGCCTTCAAGCCTTGCTTCCTCGGCGACCGTGTCAGCTGGTGCCACCAAGGGGGTTAATTGCTATAAGTTTTCGGCCACGGTGGCCGAGGATTCCGTACCTTGCGGACGTGAGGTGGCTGCGACCATACACTACCTTGCTATTGACTGGCACCCTCGGATCTCAAAGATTCAGCCTCCAGACGGGAATTTCACTTTCTGGTGCAAGGAAGAGGCGACGCCTCCCAAGGTGTGGAGCCAAGGCCTTCCCACAATGGCAGTGTAGGGGGAGTACGTGTTCACCACTAAAGTCCACCTCCACTACTTCCAGGCCAGTCTGGATGGGCAGCTTGATCACGCCCTCCGGGATGACTAGCTTCCCATCAAAGCTCATCAAGGAGGAGCTATAGGGCGACAAGTCCTCAGGCTTTAGCCCCAGCCCCTTATAGAGGTCAGGGTATATAACCTCCGCCGCACTGCCACCATCTACCATCACCCTTTTGACGTCATAGTCCCCAATCCTGAGGGTGATCACCAAGGCGTCGTCGTGGGGTTGGGTGGTCCCGTCCTTGTCCTCCTCGAAAAAAGTCAGGGTCGGGTGACAGCCTCTTCTGGCCCTCTTTGGCTCGGACTGGGACTCCCCGGCGACCACTTGGGTCACGGACAGCACTAGAGAGGGGCGCATGCCTGTTCTTCCTAGCGCAGCAAAGATCACATTAATTGTTCCAGCGGGCTACCTCATGGCAGTGTCCCTCCGTGACTCCTGGTAGGTCTAGCCCTGCTAGCTGCTGGAATGGTGCAGGAGGTGCTTCAACTTTTCCTCCCGGACTAACTGGTCCAGATAGTTCCAGAGATTCCTACAGTCCTCCGTAGCGTGCCCGTGGTCCTGGTGATATTGGCAGTAGCGGTCTTGATTACGCTTCTCAGGATCCCCCGACATCTTATTCGGCCACTTGAAGTACGGTTCGTTCTTGATCTTTTCCAGTACCCTGTGCACCGGTTCTCGGAACACAGCACCGACAGCCTGAGCGTTTGTCGCCCCAGATTGCCCTATGAAATCTCTCCTCGGACGGGCGTTGTTATATCGGTCCGACCTGGAATCCCTCCTCTCCTGAGGGATAGCTTTCTCCTTCCCCTTGCTTTGTAGCTAGTCCTTCTCCACCCGTTTGTATTTGTCGATCCGATCCATTAACTGCCGCACGCTAGTGGCGGGCTTACCAGTTAAGGACTTCCTCAGGCCGTGCCCTATCGGGAGGCCGTTCTTGAATGTGTTGATGGCGACATCGACGTACTTGCCGTCCAGCTCATTGTAAATCTCCCAATACTTGTCCAAGTAAGCCTTGAGGGTCTCGTCGTTGTGCGTGGTCAGGGACAGCAATGCGCTCATGGGCCGAGGAGGTTTGCTGTTCGTGACAAAACGGGAACCAAAGGCCTGGGTGAGCTGTCTGTACGAGTCTACGAAATTCGTCCTCAAGCCGTTGAACCACCTCATTGCCACAGGTCCCAAGCTGGACGGGAAGACTTTGCACATCAGTGCCTCGTTCTTAGAGTGAACAGCCATCCTCTGGTTGAACTGGCTCACGTGCTCCACGGGGTCCGTTTTGTCATTGTAAACGGTGAAGGTTGGCTGCTGGAACCTCCGAGGGAGCACCGCCTCTTCTATGCGACGCGTAAAGGGCGACCTGGAGAGTCGGTCCAGCGCCCTGCTCATGGCATCACTTCCTAAGCCCTAGGGGTTGGGCTTGATGGAAATGAAGATAAATGCAGCGGAAATTAAGTTTTAAACGGATCTACTTCATTCGATATTGATAACACATACTAAGTAAATATCAGAATTTGAGAACAAGAGATCGTACCTTGAAGCGGTGAATTTCAAAACAAAAATTGAAGCACTTGGGACTACTTTTAATCTTCACTCCAATTCCACTAACGCCCAAGATGTGTGGTCTCTCAATTGGTAACAAAGGGATGACTAGTGAGTGACAAAAACTCACATGCACACCATTTCACAATGATGTTTCTTGCATATGAAAATCTGAACGTTTTCCCTTTGTATCTAACCAATTTATCTAATTGGGCTGGCCTTTTGGGCCTTACCAATTGGGCTTAAGTGTGTGGCTTGGAGTGGGACCAAAAGGGACCAATAAGACACTAGCTCCAATGGGCCTTGGGCTTTTCTGTCAACTCTTGACAAGTCCAAAGTTACCATTAACTATATTTAATACCACTATATAAATATAGTTGCACTCTAGGTCTTATCTATAAATTATATCCCAAGACTTTATTATACATGCAACCCCTTCATAAAATATTCGTAGTAGTACAAAGTCATTAATGTAGACTGCGACTTTGTAAATTACTACATCTTGATCCTTGAATACCCGGTTTAATCCTTTAAGTTATTCATCATATATTTATGAAAAATAATTTCATAAATATATACTTTAGTAATTACTTACTAAAGTGGTTAGGCCTAACTCTCTGAATAACAAACTCATTAAACTTATCTCAAGGGAATATTTTATATCTCTGTTAAGAGACTATGAATTCCATCTTGAGAATATATGTTCCATCAACACTAAATGTGGCTGCCCAATATACTGAGGTTTTGACCGTTACTTTAGATCTCACTCTTGATATATCAAAGCAACCTACACCTTATGATCAGGTTCATTATTCTCTCAGAATTAAGAGTTCATGCAAATGTAAGTCGTGAGATTTATTATTCATTTGACAGTCTTTAGGAGAATAATAAATCTCACAGCGGTCCAGTTCAATATGTCTTAACTCTTAAAACATATTAACACATCAACCAGAAGTCACCACTTCCATGATCAAGACAAATCATCATGATTGATATGTTATAGTCTTCGCAGATGAAAAGCCCAATTTCATCAACAACTACGAACTATAATTCTGAGTTTACAAAGAACTTATGATTTATATCTTCTGTGACTTTTCACATAAATCACATACTATGCATCTCATGGACCAAATGATAATGTCCTAATATTTATGTTACTATTATTTCAGATAATAATAAAACAAATTCATTAAACACAATATTAAGTCATACATAATGTCATACACAATGTCAAACTTAATATCATACATAGCATCATACAATAGGATTTAAGGGCACTAATCCTAACAGGGCTGCCACGCCTACACCTCTGGTAGCGCTCATCCTTGTGGAAGAAAGTTTCGCTCGGGGGTGTTGTTGACCTTTGCCTGTAGTCGTCATCATTTTCGTCGTCAGAGGGTAGGTCAGGGCTGGGCTCGGATCGCCTTCGCTGTGCATGGCGCAACTTTCTATTCAGATCATCTATCTCTCGTTGCATGGCCACCTTATCGTCCTGTCTCTGGGAGGCGTGACTCTTATCCTCTCGCGATCGCGTGGCTGGACCATTATCGCCCCTCTGGGGCATGCGGCCGCTTCCATACGTGTGGCTTTTGCTAGTTTGTGAGGAATGCACGCTTCCTTCTCGGAATCGACCGTTCTCATCGTTCTGGCCGTGCCCAGTGTTGCCATAGTCATTCGGACGTTGGGATCTAGCTGGTTCGTGCCGATGGGAACTCACTTGATGAGGGTCTGACCCTACCATGCTTGGCTGTTGTCCTTACTGATGCACGAGTTCTTCCCACAGACGGCGCCAATTGTAGGGATCGGGTTTAAGCACTTCTACGGGTTGAGAGAGTGGACCCAAGCCTAGCTTGCCCTTCAATGAATTTATAGAGAGTGATCTCAAGAACTAGGCCCTAGTAAGGAATGCAACTGCCATGCATGGTTGCATGTGGGTTTAACAACCTAAACATGACTTGGGATGCACAATAATGCTCATCGGACTTGCCTTCCGGAGCTTGGAGTTCTTATTATTTCTTTGAAGATTGATTACCAGGATTGAGAGAATACAAGTTGCTACAGTACTTCTTCATTCAGATTTTCCGTCCCCCTTTTAAGAGAGACTCCTTACATTATATACACCTCTCAGCTGATCCTAACCCTACATTCGTTGATCAGCCAGGCCACCACTTGAAAGCCTTTCCCATCAGCCGCATTCCCATTCCTCCTATGGGTTGCAGCACCCAAGACAGCATTGTTCAGGAGTCCTATCCTCATTAATGCGGCCAGGACGTTAGTTGAGGTCATTTAATGTGGAGGTGACAGCTCGCCTTAGACTTGCTCCTTCACCGTGCTCTCATCGCCGACGCGTGGCGCTTGCCCTTTCCTCCTCGGATATTCAAGAAGACCCATCTTTGGTGGAGTAGTGCTCATGTACTTCTAAGGTCTCGAATGTCCGAGGACGGGGTCGTCCTCGGATATGTTCCTTAAGGGCCGGACGCCATACTTTTATCCTCAGACCCCACATGCATCCTCGGCATGGGCTTCTGGGCCTGGTTTGAGGTGAGCCGAGGCTGCCTGATTTTCTGGCCCCACAAAAACAGATCTGAATTTTATCATGAAAAACCACTTTTTTTTTCTACATCCCACAAAACAGATCTGGTATTTTGACAAACCAAAATCAATTTTTTTTAATCACCAAAACAAATTTGAATTTTCTTAAACAAAATAAGAGAATTTATTCATAAATAAATTTGTGTGATTTAATTTTTCATTCACATGTTCAACATATCATGCATGACATGCATAGCATAATACATTGGTTACAAGAGTTTAGAAGACTAGATTTTTTCTATGCGGAATGAGTGTCTAACACCTTCCAATTCTGTAACCTAGCCTCCGAATTTAGGTCTTTGGCTAAGTAGATCTAACCTTGTCTTTTTTTGTTTTGGGTAGAATGTAACTAGGACAACAAGCCATGTAAATATTTGGTAGATTGTAATTAGGACCCAAAGTTATATAACTTTTCAATTTTCTAGATATGTAATTTTTATTCAGTCATTGAAAAGAACAATTCAGTCATGTATTTAGTTTTTATTATTTTTTTGTATAAAGAAAAATAAGTGGTGACTCCATACCACTTGATAAGCCAAAAACGTATTGACCCCTTTTGATTAAATTAATTAATTAATTAGCGAAGTTATTAATTAATCAATTTAACATGCAAACACATGGTAGGACAAACAAATCACCAATAAACTAATAATGCAGTGGAAAATAAATAACACGGTGATTTGTTTACGAATGGGGAAAACCAGACGGCAAAAACCCCCACCGGGTAATTTTCAGGTCACCACTCCCAAAACTCCACTATTATCACAACAAGCGGTTACAAGTAAAGGAATCCCAAGTACCTTACCAACCTACAGTTGAACTCTTACCCCAATATCCAATTAGACTTGTTCTATAGTGACAGTTCCCCTTTTGATGCATGGTTCCCAAGTACATGATTAACCATTGCGTGGATCCCAGTATGCGACTTCAATCACCAACTAGAAAGAGTTGTTGGCAACAAAGTTCTTTAATTCATCCACGATAAAGATCAAGAAGATGCTTGGTCACAAAACCCAAAGGTGCACATACACAGCAACTTCTTCAGAAGAGATGAACTAGGGCAAAACTTTGTCTTCAGTCACAATTTGCTTGAACAGAGTTTGCTCAATACTTGTGCAACTTGTGAACACTTTGACGGCCCTTTAAACAATCCTTTTATATGCCTAGGGTTAGAAGAAAAGAAGGCTCAAAGACATATCCACGGATCCCAAGAAATCATATCAGAAATTCTGATTTTATAAACCTCGACAGATAGAAGGTGTCGAGCAGCTATCGAGATTTAATGATTGTGCACTTCTTCAGCTTGTTTCTTGGACAGACTTGATGACTTCAGTACTTGATCTTGAAACCTTGTTTCTTGAAGTATTAAAAACATCTAAAACTACCCAATTACACGTTGAGTGTATTTTGTCAGATGATTAGCCAATTACATAAAAGAATGACATATATTCTTAATAAGTGAACCACATATGTCCTAACAATCTCCCCCTTTGGCAATCTGTGACAAAACCACAACTAACAAATGAACATATGAGAAAAGTCATAAATCACTCAACTCAGACTCACTTGTTGAATACAATAAAATCTATCCTAACACAAACTCTTGAAAAACTTTGCAAGAAGAGAGTTTATGGCAAGTAGACTTTGACAACCTGTATTTCTGAAATACTTTAAACAAAACTTATCAAGGCATCTTAGTATGAAACAGAAATAATAGATTGCATACAAGTATAAGAAGCATGTGTATAAAGAGAGAAAAAAAAACAACACATGTAGAGGTAGGTGAAAGAAACATACATCCATATATAGAGAAAATAAGTACAATGTATGTAAAAAACTAGTCACAAGACCTAATGTACAAGAACAATGTATCTAATAAGGTAGAAAAGAAAATATACATCATATCCTCACTACATCCCTCATATCAACACTCTCCCCCTAACAAAATGTCCTACTCTAACTCTCTATCTAAGTATGACTACTTTCAATATCCAAAACTACTCCCCCTTTTTGTCACGAATGACAAAGGGTAAGAGTGTCAAGTAAACATCTCATCGATAGAGCTAGCATCTCCATCATCATCCGAAGTGTCATCGTCATCACCATCATCATCATTATCCTCAGCATCAAAATTAGAAGCCACTAGAGGAGGTGGTAGGGGAGAAGCCTCAAGAGTAAAGCCACCCATAGTCGCCTGCCGTCGTGCAATGCGACCGTCACGAACGTTCACCTGATACAACTCAGTAGAGAGTGTATCAAGGCGAGCATCCATGTGCTGCAGCTGTACCATAATGTCTCCAAGTGATACATCGCCCATGGAAGTAGAGGGAGCAGATATGGATGGAACTGAACGAGATAGAGCCGGACGGGAGGGAGGAGTGGAATCCGGCTGTCGCGACCTAAACTGCGCTGCATTACATTTTACGGTAGCCACGTCTATGGCACAGATGTGTGTGAAGTGGTCGGATATAGGAAAAGGGACAGAAAAATGGCGTAAGATCCTCGTGATAGCAGAAGGAAAGATGAGCTTATCATGGGATGCAGAATCTAAATGAACATCTATGATAGGAAGAATGAAATGAGAAGGGAAGTCTATGGTAAAATGCTCAAGAAGAGATAAAAAAAAAAATTGAGCATGAGGCTTTGTGATGGAGTTGTAGTGAGAGAGTGGATGGAGTACAAAAGTCATCACTATGTTCATGAAGTGAGGGTCTTTAGCAAAAGCCTTACATGGTGTATACTGACGCTCACCCCAATCAATAGGGCACTCACAAAAAGCAGCCATGAGCTTATCTTTGGACATAGTCCACAGACGCTCACAACTAGGATGGTCAGGAAACTCTATCCTAGGAACCTGAAGCACATCCGCAACAAGCTACGGTGTGATAGGAATGTGCGTACCTTGAACACGAGTGAAGAAAAAAGGTACTGAACAATCAATCCTCTGCATGTTGGAGTAAAACTCTTGAATAAGCACGAGAGGACAAGTGACCAGAACGTCACACAGTGACTCCCATCCTCGACTATGAATGACAGAGGGAAGGTCAGTGTCGGCAAAGTCCGCCAAAATGACTTGGCGTTCCGAATGAATACCTCATCTAGAGAAGTTCTCCAACGAAGCCTTACGAGCATCCTCATCACGGAATCGAATGTTAAAAGGAGTAGGATTAGAAGATGAAGATGTCCTAGAATGCAGAGGGTTCTGGGACGAAGCAGACTTACGTTTAGGTACCATAGACACAACTAACGTAAATAGAGCTAGAGAGAGAGAGAGAAAGAAAGACAATCAGAAAAGTCCCAAGCAATTCAAATATATCAAATATATTAAAAAGAGAGTACGTATGCATGGGGAATGCATGAACATGTGACATGCAAAAGAAAATACATTATGGGCTCAGCCCAATCCAATCCTACCAGCACACAATTATATTACACATATCTAAATGCATGAAAATACTGTTATAATGCTAATGTGATGCAATACGTGAGATTTTAAACACATGTAAATGAAAACCCATCCCAAAATTTCAATAAACACTCATCAATTTTGAAAAACCCCAAAATTTTTCAAAAATCCCAAAACCTAGGTTTCAAATCATGAAATGCATGAAGAATGATAGATTAAAAGCTTAGCAAGTGTAGAAAGACTTGAAAAAGCTTGTGGAAACCTTGAGGAGCAAGATTGGAGTGAGATGAGAGTGTTTGGGAGAGAAAAGAGAGAGTTATCCAGAAGGAGATCGACAAAAAAGAGAGGCGGATCGCTCAAGGGGTTTATATAGAAACCTCAGTAAATTCGACAGCTAAGGTGTCGAGGATTCTGTCGAGGAAGGTATCGAGAAAGATGAACGTTGACAGCTGCAGGTGTTGAGAGGTATCGAAGAACAATAAACACTTGACAAAAAACAGAAGCTCGATCGATCCACTAGGTGTCAAGAAGCTATCAAGGAGGCAAAAACTTTCTCGATCAATCCACTAGGTGTCGAGGAGGTGTCAAGATTGCGATAAGAAAAAGCTTGAGAAGCTCAACAGATAACTAGGTATCGAGGAGGTGTCGAGACAGCTTTTCAAATAATTTTTTGAGAAGAGAAAAATACGGACATGAATGTAATCCAACATACAACTCAACCAATGATCCAATCAACATATTAAGCTCTCAAAAATTATCTCTCAACAGAAAATTTAAACACATGGATCCTCAAAAACACACACACACACACACACACACTAAATAAGTCTAACCAATTTTATATTTCAAAAATAAGTCAAGATAGTTTAGTGAGCATACATTAACACATGTAAAACCTTGTGATGGCCAAATCACATTGTACCTACACATGTATCAAGAGTAGCAAAGAATATTGCGTGTTGTGTGTGAAAAACAACGCAAGATTGCATATGTGTATACATGTTATGACGATTTGAGATATGAGAAAATCACTTTAGCTCACACAATCATAACTGTTTGATGAGGACTATCACATTCGAGGTACATCCTATAACTCCACATCTCCTAGAATACACGCTTGCAATCATATTTAAAGCATTTTTTTTTTATCTTTTTGCATTTTATTTTCTTTGCATATATTCTTTTATTTTGTATATCATGCATGGGTATATAAGAGGGAGAAAAGAAATACTCAAGATGTTAAGCATTTGACATTGCACTTTTGCTATGCCGAAGCATACAGGTGTCTTATTATGATTGGCGGGCAACAGTGGTGAGATGGTTATTTATGCCTTTCTGTTAGGATTTTCTAGTCCTATCCGTCAAAAAGAGTGATACGAGTGTTAAGTTTAAGAGATAACTTCATCTTACTCATCACAAACAAGAGCCACAAAACTCACTTACTTATTTGTGCATAAGAATGCTTATCTAAGCTATAGATAATACAAAGTTTAGAAAACTTTGTTCCAATGGCCATCCAAGGTACACAAGTACCAATGTACACAAAACACACACTGTTTTTGTATTTTTCTGATTTTTCAATTTTTTTATTTATTTTTATATGAAAAACAAAATAAACAAAATTGAAAACAAACAAACAAAAACATGTTAAACAAAGCAAAGCATAGAAGTAGACTGACTCAAAAACAATGAAAAACACACAAGTAATGCAACAAACAAAAATAAGAAGATAGAAGAAAGTGATAAAATCACTTAGAGTCCTTTTTCTTCCACAACTTGGAAGAATCTTTCTTTTGATTAAACCCTTGAACTGGTAGTGAGGGGAAAGAATTGAAACCGTTTAAGTTCGAAAAGAACATGAGGGATTTGAGGAGATCACCAAGAGGAGCAAGAGAGGATTGAAGTTGATTCTGGCTTCCAGATGCTATCATGTCGTTGCTCTATTGAGTGGCTAACCACTTGTAGCAATTTGGTTGTGTATGACCGGTAGCTCCACAATGATGACAGAGATGCTACTTCTTCTATTTAGATTTTTGAGAGTTAGCCTTCTTAGCCCTAGGGTTTTCAACATCTTTCTTATCTTGCTTAAGGGGTGCTTCTAAGATAGATTTACCCTTGTCTAAGTTCTCACTAACTAATTCAGTTTTAACATCAGTGTTCTCAATTTCAGTATTATTAGTAGGAGAAATAAACACAGTAGCACTAGTAGAAGCAATATTAGAGGAAGAAAGACCATACCTTAAACTTGTTTAATCCGAAATAGATTTCTGAATGCTGAGCATCTTATCAAATTTTGCTCTTGAAGTTTTCTCCAATTGAGCTCTGACTTGAAACAGTTTCGCTTCAAACTTCTTGGTCTTCTCAGTCAAGAAATTGTTTTCAAACCTCAGTGCACCAATCGTTTGATTAGCTTCATCAAACTTTATGGAAAGCTCTTCACGATTAAGTTTCACATCATTGAGTTTCTTGGTGGCTAGCCTATACAGTTTCTCATGCTTCTTAGAGAGTTTGTAAAGCTTCTCATAGGCTGTATGGATATTATCTTGATCATCCATCTTCTCACACTTAGAATCCACAAATTCTTCTTATTCTTCCACGTCTTCAACAATCCCTTCAGTAGGATTGACTGTAGCAGTGAAGGCATTAAAGATTCCATCATCCTCATTGTCGGAATCATCTTCAGGCTTAGTGTCACTTAAGGTTGCAGCAAGTGCCTTACTCTTCCTAATGCTCTTGAGATATGTGGGGCATTCTTACTTCATGTGACCAAATCCATGACATCCAAAACACTTTGGTCCTACAGGAATAGTGTACTGACCACCATCCTTAGCATCCTTTTTTCCTTTGTCTTAGCCCTTAGACTAAAAAGAGCTAGATTGTCTGCGGTCCTTATTGAAGCTCCTCCCATTTGCATTCTTCATAAACTTCTTGAACTGCCTTATAATGTAGGACTTTATCTTGGAATCTTCATTATCGAAAGACTCATCTGTATCACTGCTTTTGGCCTTCAAGGTCATGCTCTTGCCTTTACCTGACTTGCTAATCTTAGATAATCCTAGTTCGTAGGTCTGCAAGTTTCCAACTAGCTCAGTCAAAGGAATCTTGTCAATATCCTTCGATTCCTCTATAGTAGTAATCTTCGCATGGAATCTCTCGGGTAGAGATCTTAGCACTTTCCTCACAATCTTGGGTTTAGGAATGGTTTCCCCAAGATTAAAGGCTGAGTTCACTATGTCCTTGAGCTTGGCATAGAACTCATCGAATGACTCATCCTCCTCTATCATTATTTCTTCAAAGCTTGTAATGAGTCTTTGAAGCTTTGAATCCTTGACAACCTTTGTACCCTTATAGGTTGTCTGAAGGATGGTCCATGCTTCCTTTACAATTTCTGTGGAGGATATCTTCTTAAACTCCTCATTGGTGACTACACTGAATAAGGCATTCAATGCTCTGCTATTGAAGTTTACCGCCTTGATCTTTGCTTCATCCCAATCGACCGACACTTCTTTTAGCTTGGTCTAGCCAATCTCTACAACTTGCCACACATTCTCATCTAAGGACTACAAGAAAGCTCTCATGTGTATTTTTCAGTATGCATAGTTAGTGCTATCAAATAAAGGAGGTATGATTAATGACTGTCCTTTATCCATGACAAATAGGGGTCAATGGATCAACACATCAAAAATGTATTGACCCATTGTGATTAAATTAATTAGCCAAGTTATTAATTAATCAATTTAACATGCAAACGCATGGTAGCATAAACAAATCACCAAGAAACTAATAATGTAGCAGAAAATAAATAACACGATGATTTGTTTACGAATGGGGAAAACCTGATGGCAAAAACTCCACCGGGTGATTTTCAGGTCACCACTCCCAAAACTCTACTATTATCACAACAAGTGGTTACAAGTAAAGAAATCCCAAGTACCTTACCAACCTATAGTTGAACCCTTACCCCAATACCCAATTGGACTTGTTCTGTAGTGACAGTTCCCTTTTTGATGCATGGCTCCCAAGTACGTGACTAACCAATGCGCGGATCCCAGTACGCGACTTCAATCACCAACTAGAAAGAGTTGTTGGCTACAAAGTTCTTCAGTTCATCCACGATGAAAATCAAGAAGATGTTTGGTCAAAAAACCCAAAGGTGCACATACACAGCAACTTTTTCAGAAGAGATGAACTAGGGCAAAACTTTGTCTCTAGTCACAATTTGCTTGAATAGAGTTTGCTCAATGCTTGTGCAACTTGTGAACACTTTAACGGCCCTTAAAACAATCATTTTATATGCCGAGGGTTAGAAGAAAAGAAGGCCCAAAGACACCCATAGATCCTAAGAAATCAAATCAGAAATTCTAATTTTATAAACCTCGATAGATAGAAGGTGTCAAGCAGTTGTCGAGATTTAATGATTGTGCACTTCTTCAACTTTTTTCTTGGACAGACTTGATGACTTCAACACTTGATCTTGAAACCTTTTTCTTGAAGTATTAAAAACACCTAGAACTACCCAATTACAAGTTGAGTGCATTTTGTCAAAGGATTAGCCAATTACATAAAAGAATGACATATGTTCTTAACAAGTGAACCACATACGTCCTAACACCACTTACCCAAAACAAGAGGTGCCGTAAAAGGTACTCGAATCTTTTTTTTTTTAGGGACACATCTCTCACACCAAGATCAAGAAAAGCTTTCTCTATTTTTGAATTACCAATCACACATGAAATAGTGGGACAACCTGGATCTTTAAACTTTGGAGGTCTATTGTTTTGAATGATTGCACTAACTTGTTCAGTCAAAAATGCCTTCTTATGTATATTAAGCTTATGCTTAACAGTGCACACATTTTTCAAAAATTTAGTATATGATGGAATTTGCTTTATGGCATCCAAAAGAGGAATGTTAACTTTAACTTGCTTAAGCACTTCAAGAATTTCAAAATTTGATTCACCTTTTGAAGTGGAATCAACCTTTGGGGAAAAGGTGTAGGGATACGTCACCTTTCAATTTCATTAGATTTAGGCTCAAGGGCCTCATCACTACTCTTTATTTTGGAAGATTCATCATGTGTATTGCTTTTAGGCATATCTTTTTAAATGATTTTTCAACTAAGAAGAGAAGTTACAGATTTAGCTTGACTCACTTTATTTTTAGAGGAATTACAATCATCAACACAAAATTGACCTTAGGGGTTTGGTTGTGGTTGAGATGGAAACTTACCCTTTCCTATTGTGCTCATGGATGTGGTCAATTTAGTGAGAGTGCTCCTAATGTCATTTATGGCTTGTGAGTTCTGATTATTAGTGGTGGATTGAGTCTGCATGAATTTTTGCAAAGTTTCCTCAAGACTTATCTTTGGAGGGGGATTATAAGGAGCAAAATTTAAAGAAACATGTGTAGGAGGTGCTACCACATTATCATTCCTCCAACTAAAATTTGGGTGATTCTTCGACCCTGAATTGTATGTCTTTGAATAGGGGGAAGGGTATGATTTTTTCACCATGTTCATAGCATTTGCTTGATCATGCAACTCCTCTTTAAAAGCTATAATTGTAGGACATTCATTGGTAGGGTGTTCCATGGTCTCACAAATTCTACAAACCTCATCAATTTTAGGCATAATATTGACTCCATTGACTTTCTTTAATTCCATGACTTTAAGCTTCCTAGTTATACTAGCCACCCTAGCACTGAGGTCATCATCTTCCCTAAGTTAGTACTTACCACCCCTAGAGGGGTTGGTGGATGCTTTAGACCTATCTGAGGTATTAATGGTATCCCAAGATTGGGCATTCTCAGCTAAGAGATCAAAATAATCAAAAGTCTAATCAGAATCTTTATTCAAAAACTCTTCATAGCACATCATCTCTACAAATTGGTGCATCTTTGGAGTTAAACTTCCATAGATAAAACTAATTATATGCCAAGTTTCATAGCCATGATGTGGACAAGCATTAAGCAAATCTTTAAATTTTTCCTAACATTGATAAAATGTCTCATTATCTTTTTGTGAAAAATTCATTATTTGTCTTTTAAGTGCATTAGTCCTATGAATTGGAAAAAATTTCTTTAATAACACAGTTTGCATCTCTTGCCAAGTACCAATTGACCTAGGTCTCAAAGAATTAAGCCAAGTTTTTGCCCTGTCTTTAAGAGAAAAAGGAAATAACTTCAACCTAATGGTCTTTTCATTACATGATTGGTCATAGAATGTAGAAAATACCTCCTCAAATTCCTTAAAGTGTAGGTAAGGATTTTCAGAATCTAAGCCACGAAATTTAGGAAGTAATGAAATCATACCGGTCTTAAAATTAAAATTATTTGCATTAGTTGGAAAAATGATGCATGATGGTGCACTACTCTTAGTAGGTTGCAAATAATCCCTAAGAGTTCTAATGGGTTGGTAAGCATGGAAGTTTTCATTATTTAAATTATTCTCATCACCATGATTACTCTCTAAGTCTGCCATGATATCAAGTGTGTGAGAATGTGTGAAAGAATCAGATAAATTGCCAAAAAAATTATTAGACTCAATTCTAACCAAGCATTTATCACTATCATGACACCAAACACGCATGCAATAGTAAATCAAGAAAGAAAAAGAAAAGAAAACATATACCTTTAACAATAAAAAGAAGTATAAAAGAAAAAGAAAAGAAAAACTCTAAAGGAAAACTAAACTACTTAAAAAGAAAAGAGTTAGAGAGATATTACGAAATATGTGAAGAAATTTAATGTCGAAAACCTCTCAGATTGGGGCACAAAGATAGTCTTTAATCTAGAAGCCATGGAAGAGGAGGTACCAGAGGAGTTAACATATCCTAAGCCAACCTTATCAGAACTAGGCTTTTAAGCACTCAAGACCTCATCAAGCTTTGTACTAGACATCCTCTCTATTTGAGTTCTAGCTTGACTAAGCTCTACCTTATGAATCTTGACCTTTTCATCAAATGAGGTGTTCTCCACAACAAGAGTCTCAACTAATCTTGTAGTCTTATCTAATTTGACTAATAGATGAGCTTTTTCAGTTTTTACCTCATTAAGCTCTTTTCGACAAAGATCTAAAGCCATTTCAGATTTTATAAACTCAGTGCATAGCTTATTATAGGCTTCCTAAAGGTTCAATTTCTTGGGTACTTCATCATCAGAAGAATCCTCACTGTTACTAGCACTCTCCATAATGACCTTATCGGTTGTGGCAGCAAAAACCATAAAGTGACCACATTCATCCACATACTCATCAGAAGAGTCATTCTCAGTATCATTCAAGGTAGTAACTAACCCTTTATCTTTTAACTTCTTGGACTTTTCCTTCATAAGGTAGTTTGGGCACTCTATCCTCATATGACCAAAACTTTTACACTTATGGCACTGGATAAGGGCTTTCTTACTCTTACCCTTCCTAGAGGATTTAGATTTCCTAGGAGGTTTTTCCTTATCCTTTTTCCTATATTGAAGAAGCTTGATAATCTCATTAGCTATGAAGGTTAGATCCTCATCCTAATCATCTTTTTTATCTTCATCTTCAGAATCATCAATCTCTTCCTCTATACCCTTAGACCACCAGACTGCCAAAACTGACATTGACAACGGTACATTTTTTCTCAATTTTGTAGGTTTTGGGTATAAAACATTACTTTTAATTGAGTTTTTTTGTTGGATAGGTTTAGATTTGATTTGTTTTTGTTTTGGGTTTTTGGAATCTCTATCAAAATGTTTGTTTTCTCAATTTTAGATATTTGCTTTTGTTTTGTTTTTTGTTTGTTTTTTTAGATTACAGAAATCACTAAAAATATTGATTTTAGTTTGGCTACTTCTGTTTCTAATCTTAATGAAATTGTTGCATTGATATTTATTTTAGGTTTTTTGCCGTATACCTATAACCAGTAAAGTTATTGTTATTGTTTTTTTCCTTTTCTTTTTCAAATCTGGGGATTGAATATGATTTAGGTTTGAATTTTTTGGTTGGATTGCTTTAGATTTAGTTATTTCATTTAAAAACTTAAAATGCAATTGAAACTCAAAAGGCTTGAGATACAGAGATAGGAGAGACATAGTTCGTAGGGTGCCAAGAGATAAATATCTAAGGCTGGCCATAACCATCAGTTTTTCCTCTAACATTCGTTCCCTCACCAAACTTAGACCACAGAACCACAATCACAAAGAGAAACAGTTTGTAAGGTGCAAAACGGAATGAGAGAGACTCAAAGTTCTAAGGGGGAAAAAAAATCAGTTCTAATTCTTATTTTTTAGATTTGTATATTCCTTTTTATTTTTTGGTTAATACTATTGTTATCTTCTTTCTTTCTTCTTATTCTCTGAATTCTATTTGGTTTTTCTTTTCTTTCATCTTACTTTTTTTTTTTTGGGTCTGCAACCATTCTATTGTAGTTTCTGTTGAAAGGTAGAACCACAATTGCTGTTAAAAACTGTTTCGGCATCAAACAGGAAAAATTTGGGGCTTTTAGAATAGTGATGTAGAGATTTGTGATTAGAAAGTAGAGAAAGAAAAATCAGTCTTCACACACGGTCAAATTGTTGAAATTATTACCTGTAAAGTTCTATTTTAAATTATAAAATCTTTGAAATACTTTGTTTGATAGGAGCACATTGCATTAGAAGAAATTTTTGAAGAATGAAGTGGATTTTCAATAGAAAATGCTGAAGCGATGGTACAAATTCAGTGGCTATGACCAAGAGAAGAAGTAAGATTGATCTTTATTTGTCCAATTTTGTACACTTGGCATTGATAATTTACCAGTGGAAATGATATTAACTTTTCCCCCCTCAAAATTCTTAATGCATATAACAGTGAAAGCCAATTTTGAATTCATAAACAAGCTAGTTGATTGGTGGTGCTTCCATGACAGGAATATAGCCCCCAATGGCAAAACCCTGGAGGTGAGTCATCTTTTAGGTCATTGTGCTAATAGGAGGTGAAATTCCTATTGCTTACTCAATTTAATCAATGGTATCAAAAGCAAATGTGAAAATTTTGCTTTTTTTATTGTTTCTAATTTTTTTAAATAATATTCTATTTTTTTTAAATTTATTTATAGAATTTAAGAATCTCCCACAAAACCAGTCATTTGGCATTGTTATCTTTGTAACAGGAAGTAATGCAAACTTGGATGAAGTAGTGGCCCTTGCTAAGGAGCTTCAAGTAATTTTAATGGATTGTCTTTGGATTTTTATTTTTGGTGGTGGGGGAATTCTTTGTACTTTTGGAGCTTCTGGGTATATATAGCTATTATACTTGGTTCAAATCCTTTGTGTATTTGACAATGCGTGTGTCATTCTCAATTTTTGTGAGTTTTGATAGGAATGAGCTTTGGCACAAATGACACTTCCTTCCCCCAAGTTGTAGGGTGAGATCGTGGATTTTAAAATTGATTAGGTGTTTGTGTAACTCAATGATAAATAAATAAATAAAGGACTAACAGGGTTGAGTCTAATAGTTGGGTTTGTGCTTTGGCCCTATCTCTTCTCTGCGGCATTTGCTATTTGTGTTCGTGCTCTTCCCCCATCTCCTCTCTGCAACATATATGGAAGGTCCACATCATCTCACCGTTTCTTCTCCTATTTGAATTAGCATCTTCAATCTTCAATATATCTATGTTTTAATTTAAAATCTTATGCTTATACTACTCGAATTACAATCTGTCTTCTTCAATATATCTATATTAAAAAAAATTTCCCTGCTTAATTGTCTACGGTTCTTCTTTTCAATATATCTATGTTTCAATTTAAAATCTGATGCTTATACTACTCAAATTACAATCTGTCTTCTTCAATATATCTATATCAAAATTTTTATCCCTGCTTAATTGTCTAGGGTTCTTCTTTTACCCTTTTTAAAAAATAGATTGGTTGATTCTCTTTCTTTCGTTGCTTTGGTTTGGTTTTCTCTTTTGGTAACATTAGGGACTTATCCTTTGATTTATTGTAGTTAAAAGTAAAATTTCACCTTGGATTGTTTAAAATCTTTATGTTCCTTAGCCATCATCATATGGGAAATAACCAATAGATTGTTAAAAACTAGCCAACAAAATGTTAAACATTGTATTGACGATTCACTAAATATGGTTGTATGTTTACATATTTATGCTTAGATATTTTTTGGGACTGATAAATTACCTTTTCTATGGGAACAATCTTTCATATTTTTGTAACTCAAACCATATTACAATGTTTGTTTCCACTTCTTTTGTAGTCTCTCTTTCATCTTTCTTTGCTGTGGTTTTAAAAACCTTCTTACCCTGTCATTTTGTTAAATACTGATTTCTTTGCTAGGTACAATACGGGTATTTTACAAGCAGAGTTGTTGCATCAAACTAAGAGGTTAGGATAGCCTAATTTTCCCTCTATTTATCTCATAATTTGAATTAAATTTTGTCCATTGATTTGGCTCTGAATTGCTTATTTTAATCTGCTTTTTTTCTTCATTTTTCTTCATTTTTTTAATTCAATAAATTCTTATTTTGTATTCAACTGAACTGTAAAATTGTTATGATATATTTTTTTTTTCTATGCTTTGTGATCGAATTCCTTACAATGACTGCTCTAGCTTCTTTTTGTAGCCTCTATTTAATATAGTGCATTCTTATTTTGCTATGCTTTGTGATATGTCCTTTTGTTTAAACACAGATTTCTAATGTTTTTTACCAGATACGGCACTTTGGTGTTTGCAACTATCAAGCTGACAGGTGGACGTGAGTCTAATGCTGTAAGTCACATCGAATAGTTGAGTCTAGATACAATTTTACTTGGTGTTTCCTTGTGTTATTATTTTCTTCATCATTAGAGGCCGATTTGTTTCATCTTTAATATTTCTATCTTACTTTCATTAGAGTATGGAGTTTACTATCATTCTTCCCTGGCATAATTTTTAGGCTATAGAACTCCTTATACTGTCAATGTTCTTTGGTTCTTTTGTTTTAATTTTACATAGTAGTTATTACATATTCCAATAAGTTTAAATGTTTCCTTAAATATCACTTTATTAGCATTTGTAAAGTTGTTATTTACAACTATGTATTTTGTTGGCTTTTATTTCATGCCAAATTTGATTGTAATTATTATCAATCGTTTATACCCTGTATCTATTGTGGGATTTGTTGTAAGGGTTGTGTGATAGAAAGAGAGTGTGAAGACTCAAGCATTTGAAGGCTGAAGAATTCTCGCGGGTATGTAGCGACTTAGCTTCCCGCGAAGTGAATCATGTGCCCTGCACATCATGTGCCCTGCACATGCTGGAATGCGAAGAGTCAAGCCAGGTGGAGACAGCTGTGTCTCGCGAGTATCTCGCGGGTAAGGCCTTCCCGCGAGACACCCGTGAGGCAATTTGTTTTGCCAGCCTGTACTGAATGACTCACACTTTCTGTGCCTATCCTATATATACCCTCATTACCCACAAATGTTGAAAAATGTTTCAGAGAGAAAACCCTAGCCAAACACATTGAGAATTAGAGATTGTCATCCCCACCTTTCTCTATACACTTGCTTATGGTATTTCCTCAACTCTTCCCTCTCCATTTCCATACCATTGAGAGGTTGATAGCCCAAACACTTATCACACCCTTTGAGAGTGTTGTGTGGCATTTTGGTGCTGCTGGGAAGCATTGGAAAAAGCCAAGGATGGCAAATGCAACATGGAGCTTGTTGCGGGATCCGGAGAGCTAGACAAGACACGATTCCGAGAAGCCTTGTTGGAGAAGGAGCTTGGAGGGCTTAGGTACATTGGGTAGATTAGGCTTGGAGGGTCTCTTGCTAACCCATGTATCCCAATTGATTGTCTAGTGGATCGATTTCTGCTTGGAGGGCGGCGGAAAGGTTTTTTGCCGAGTTTTTCGGTTTCCTCTTCGATAACACGTGTCGGTGTTATTTGTGTGTGCATCCTTCTTCCCTACTCTTGTTTATTTCATTTTTACTGCTGTGTTGCTTTAAATAGGGATTAGAGTAGTTGTCTTGTTTATACGCTTGTGTTTACACTATTCCGCACTTAGTATTAAGTTAGTGTAAAATTAACCAAGCTGTAATTTTAATTTGGGGTTCTAAATTGCTCTTGTGTTTTCAACACATTTTTTGAGCTTTCAATTGGTATCAAAGCATTCATCACTCAACCAATGCATAGAACGTATATGCATTGGTTGGCGTCATTGGGTGATCTCGGAATGACAGACGTGATGAAGATGATCGGTACCTTCACCACTTGCTTGGAGAGTTTCACCAAAAGGTTTGAAAGTCCAAACTCTCGTACCCAATCCATCAAGGATATCACTCAAAACACACGTGACGTGTGGGTGAAGAGGGGTACTCATGCATAAGCATTATAACATGTCCATGCATAAATTCTTCCCATGTTTAGGGACACTTGCTGTTGCATCTTATCATGCATTGTCTTGATTTTATAGTGTGTTTCTATTACCTGTTTGGCTTGTGCCTATTTTTGTTTTTGCTGTTGATCTTTCTTTATTTCAATTTGTTTTTAAGTGTGTTCAAAAAATTCAAAAACCCATAAAAATTGAAAAATCTCAAAAAGTTTGATCACTTGTTTTATGTATGTCACATGTGAGTTTAGCCTAGTACCTTCGTACTTATGGCGTAGTGTATTTACGAGCTTAGCTTGTTATGTATGCACATTTATCTTTGTGGAAGAAATCTTGAAAATTATGTGTGACTGTTGTAAATAGATCTTCAAACTTGTCATGAATGATTGGTCAATAGTCTTGTTGGTCTTGATACTTGCATAGACTTGTGTCTATATCTCTTCCTACTTTATTTTTATGTTTTTGCAAAAAGAGCTCACCAAATGTGAATCTCCAAATGAAAAAAGATATTGAATTGCAAAAGCCTGTCGCACACACTAGTATTCGACTAGGAAAAAAGGAAAGCGACTATTTTTAATGTAATTTGTATGGTGCTCAAATAGCCAAAGGCTAATCCTCAATGTTGAAATATCAAAAATTTCAAGCACCGATCTTAAAATGAGATGTTTTGTCCAAAAATTGGATCTATTGTTATGCTTTATGCAGAAGCCAAATGAAAAACTTCTAAGTTGTGTATTCAATGTTTGGGAGGTCATATATACTCATTTTTATAATGGAGATAGTTCACTTGATTTCGTATTAGTTGTGTATGACTCGATTGAATTGATCATTGAAGTTTCACTCTAGACTAAGGACTATTCCACACTTGATCCACACACACAACACACAAGTTTAATGTTCAATAAATGCTTATTTCATTTGTGTGATTGTACATGCTCAAATGTGATGTGTATGTGCTCAACCATATGTGGATCAAACCAAAAAGTTTTTTGTTCTTTTTGTTTACTGTTGGAAGTGATTTGTATCACCCATGTTTTTCAAAGTTTTCAAATTATTTTTGTGTGAAAAACATGTTTTTTGGGTATTTTCGTGACTTATTTCATGTTTAAATTCAGTCACGAGTGAAAGGGTCCAATTCTCAAGTTTTCCAGTTTTGGACAGAGAGTTTTGCAGCTATTTCATGATTGTTTCATGAGTAAAGCTTACCAGCGAAATACCAGCGAGACACTAGTGAAAATTTCCAGATCAGCTTTTTAAAGAGCATTTCGTGGGTCATTTGTTTTAAACGCCTCCCATCTTCTCCCAAACCCCTGTTTTAATGTTTCTACATCAAAACCCAACTAAATTCAAGTGTTTTTCATTTCATTAACATCTCTAAGGTAATCTTTAACTCTTTTCATTGATTTTGATCCTTAGATTATGTTTTTGGGAGGTTTTATATTCATAGTTGGGATTTTCTCAAATGGGAGTTGGAAAACTTAATTTTTGTCAATCTTTTTGATTGGGCTTTGTTTTAAATGTTGATTTGGTTTGGATGTTGGCCTCTTATGAAAAAAATAACATGTATTTAGGCAAGATTTTCATATGTTCTTACATTGTTTAGCATACATGTGTAGTCTGTGCATTTTACGTGTTTGATAAAATGCCCAAATGACATTTTCTCGTTGTTTTGGACTCCAATGAGTACCAAATTTTGGGGATCACAATAATTATTCATGTTTATCATGTTTTGATCATTGGTGGTGTGTTTTATACGCTTTGCCCTATGAGTGCTTATTCATGCATTGGTCATGCATCTCATATGCACACTAGATGCACATTAGTTGCACCTTTGCTGCACACACTTGAACACTTGACATTTTTTTTCATCCACTTATGCTAGTTAAGTCTTTTTAAACCTTTTAGCACATTTAACATGTTCTTGTGTCTATGTCATGCCTAGGTCCATATCATGTTCCATCATCCTTAGCATGTCATGTTCTTTATGCTTTGTAGCATTTTAAAAAAAATGTTTTTGTCTTATGTTTGAGCTTCATTTTCTCATTCGTCTTGCACCCCTCATGCATCATCTTCATATTTTTTTTCTTTTTCTCCTTCCTTTTGATTTATTTGTCTATTCGTGACAAAAAGGGGGAGAAATTTTACCTCGTGCACATTCGTAGGGGGAGAAAGCCATAGGAGAGATGCATATACCAAGGGGGAAAAGACATTGTTTTGAGAAAACCTTGATTTACTTTATGCTTGTTTTTTCGTTGCTTTATGGTGCTTTGATATGCTATATTACTTTCATTGCATCGTGCTTATGTGTTGGACATGCTTTTATCCTTATGCTATTGTGCTTTATTGGTTGCACGTTCGGATGATCATTTTCTTTACCATATGATCATCATAGTCATTTCCATATGACTATTTGGTGTATGATCAAGTTGCTCACATGTTTCACATCATGTTTACTTGATCGCAATTTACTTGTTACATTATACTTGTCCGTTCATTACTTGCTTTACCTTGAGGATCTAATGTGTTTTGTGCAAGTATTTCAGGGTACAGGTATATATGTTCCAAGCTCATCACAACTCCTATGATTCATGATAGGGGGAGTGATATGATTAGGGAAGTATTTTACATTTTGTATGGTTCATTTGTACCCATGTTGCTTTTGTAAGCTTTTAGGGTTTGTTTCATTGCATGTTTGTAGGCTTTTATGGTTTGTGCCATGCATATGAAGTACCTTGATTATGTAGCCTTTTTGCTTGTGTACTTGACGTTTAATGTCATACATTTTTCTTTTGTACATCACTCTTGTGCCCATGTAGGATTGTTCCTAGATGCAAATATTTCGTGTATTTCGCATTGGTTGAGTGTTGGATTTGCAAATGATACTCTTCAAATGAGCTTATCATCTTGCATGTCCGGATGTTCATTCCTTATGTGACTGAGCATAGTGATCACTTTTGTATAGTGATTGCTTGTTTGATCTTGCCATGGTCTATTGTTTTTATTCCATTTTGCTTGATCATGCTAATATTGCTCCATATGCTTTTCAAGTTTTTCTGCATACAATGATATTATTGTGTTGTTGTGTTTCAGGAGATACTTGTTCATATGTTTCAAGAGCCTTTTAGCTTCTAGATTAGGTGTGAGTGAGTTTTGCCTTTATTCGCAAACTCACATTTAAGTCTAGAGTCTGTTTTAGGGTTTTGTCACGGAATATCCAAAGAGGGAGATTGTAAAGTTGTTATTTACAACTATGTATTTTGTTGGCTTTTGTTCTGTGCCAAATTTGATTGTAATTATTATCAATCGTTTATACCCTGTATCTATTGTGGGATTTGTTGTAAGGGTTGTGTGATAGAGAGAGAGTGAGAAGACTCAAGCATTTGAAGGCTAAAGAATTCTCGCGGGTATGTCGTGACCTAGCTTCCCGCGAAGTGAATCATGTGCCCTACACATGCTGGAATTCGAAGAGTCAAACCAGGTGGAGACAGTTGTGTCTCACGAGTATCTCGCGGGTAAGGCCTTCCCGCGAGACACCCGCGAGGTAATCTGTTCTACCATCCTGTACAGAATGACTCACAATTTCTGTGCCTATCTTATATATACCATCATTACCCACAAATGTTGAAAAATGCTTCAGAGAGAAAACCCTAGCCAAACACATTGAGAATTAGAGATTGTCATCCCTACCTTTCTCTATACACTTGCTTGTGGTATTTCCTCAACTCTTCCCTCTCCATTTCCATACCATTGAGAGGTTGATAGTCCAAACACTTATCACACCCTTTGAGAGTGTTGTGTGACGTTTTGGTGCTGCTGGGAAGCATTGGAAGAAGCCAAGGATGGCAGATGCAACATAGAGCTTGTTGCAGGATCCGGAGAGCTAGACAAGACACGGTTCCGAGAAGCCTTGTTGGAGCAGGAGCTTGGAGGGCTTAGGTACATCGAGTAGATTAGGCTTGGAGGGTCTCTTGCTAACCCATGTATCCCAACTAATTGTCTAGTGGATCGATTTCTGCTTGGAGGGCGGCAGAGAGGTTTTTCGTCGAGTTCTTCAGTTTCCTCTTCGATAACACGTCTCGGTGTTATCTGTGTTTGCATCCTTCTTCCCTACTCTTGTTTATTTCATTTTTACTGCTGTGTTGCTTTAAATATGGATTAGAGTAGTTGTCTTGTTTATACGCTTGTGTTTACACTATTCCGCACTTAGTATTAAGTTAGTGTAAAATCAAACAAGTCATAATTTTAATTTGGGGGTCTAAATTGCTCTTGTGTTTTCAACACATTTTTTGAGCTTTCAGCATTAAGTAAAAGATAGACCAAACATTAGTACTTAGTACTTATGATTGCTATTTGTTTTTTTGTTTTGTTTTGTTTTGAAAAAAAAAAAAAAAAAAAAAAAAAATTTTTTTTTTTTTTTTTTTTTTTTTTTTTTTGTTTTTTTGTTGTTTTCTGGAACTAGGTTGTGGCCTGCTGTAGTAATCTGATGTTAAATAAGCCTTTGGTTGATGGTGGTTATGCCTGAGGGAAAAGGAAAGATAGCAAGTAAAAGTGCATTGGTTAGTCATTCGTGGTTGATTATTGTGTAATGTTCATATGCATCAAAGTATTTAATAATTTTTTTGTTATGTACATTTTTTTTTTGCTTTCACAAACAAATTGTTCTTGACTTGAATGCAATAATTTGGAAGAGTTTCTTCTTTAAAATTGTTATGTTTGTTGCTAAATCATTTAGCAATGATTTTGTAAAGGCATGAATCTTATTTTTCATCTCTTTTATTGTCCTTTGGTGAAACATTATTATCTATCGTGTGATGGAAAAAGCCAAAACAATCATTGAAATAATTAACTTAAGTGCTCTTTTTCAACCTTTGGAATTATAATATGTTATAATAACTTTTCGAATATAGTATTCACACAATGTAGAATATTCACTTTTTATTTTTTATTTTCTTACAATTATTATTAAAATTATGATAGTTCTTGTAAAATTAGAAAGCTTTTATGTATAAACAATACTTTTATAAGAAATTTTCCATACCAATGCATCTTTATTGCATTTGTTGTATAAGTTTTATAGTTTAAAGTTAATTAACAAAACTAATAGGAGAGAATTTCCATGATAATACGTTTTACATGGGGCAAAAAAAATCTTATGAAATCTACAAATATTTCTGCAATTTGAAATATGAAGTCATTTCAATATCAGCTCTCTCAAGCCTTTTAGGCTTTGTATATTATCACAAAAAAGGAGTGGGAGTTTCCTTCTAATATAAGGTCAATTTATATTTTAGTTATTGATCTTCAGAGTGCTCATAACAAGTTGCTATATTGGATGTCGTATTGGATTTTTATAGATTTTGCATGTTGTCTTCTATTTTAGTTATTTGTTTAGGTACTTAGTTGGGGAAAAAACTGTAGCAAAGTAAAAGTTTTAAAGGTATTATTATTATCATTCACAAATGCAGAAGTGTGGCTAATGAAAAATCTACAACTGATTCAGGAAATTCTAGGAATCCTAATGTGAAGCTCTAAAAAAATATGTGACCCACAATTGGACTAATGAACCAACTAGAATTTGGCATTGGTCAGACTCACCAAAAACTACTGTAATCATAATTGTGACAACTACCTTCACTATGTTTTCTATATGTTCTCAGTCCATTCTCAAGCAAGATAGCAAGAGAGAAAAGGTGTTGATCTCTCTCTCTCTCTCTCTCTCTCTCTCTCTCTCTCTCTCCTCAAGCTTATTACAAAGAAGTGTGTTATTTTGTTCATATTTTGAAATGCCTATCAAATCGGACTATCACACACACACACACACACGCACGCACACACACAAACATAAAAACATAAAAATTTAACTTAATATTTTTTAAACTCTCATACTCAATAGCTTTCTTGTGTATCACACGGTTTAGCGATTAGTATAAAATAATAGGTGAAGCTGAGAGAAACTCAAATTAGAATTCCAAATTAGAGTTCCAATTTTGTGCCACGTGTCCTAAATTATTTATTCTTAAAGAGTTTTATTTCTTAATTTTAGAATAAAATGTGGGACCACATCGTAAATATTCATCCAAATGAGTTATTAAGTACAAAAACCAAAGAGTCTAGAATAAATGAATCATAAAAAAAAAGTGCTTCACAATAATTAAAAAAAAAATGGACAATTTACATTTTATACATAATAATATCCTTACAAAATTTTTAAAGAGTTAACAAAATATAAAAATGACTATCAATAGTATTAAAATCATATATATGAATTATATTATGCATTTTATTGTATATCTTTAAGTATATCCACACAAATGCATGAGATTACAAGCTAGTTTTAATAATTTCAGCGATAAGTAGAGCAAATTAAGATGTTTGTACAAAAAACCCAAACCTGCCATTTGCATGGTCCACTTCGATCAAATTAAAAATTTACCTGCCACAAATCAAAACCCCCAAAAATCAAAGAGCAAACTAGAGAGAGAGAGAGAGAGAGAGAGAGATGAACACGATGACCATGAATAGATGTGTTAGAATTATTTGCCCTCAAAAACAATATTATGCATTTTTTATTTGATAATAAAAATTTATTTTCACATTCATTATTTTATAGGTATAATTCATTTTTAAATGTGTCATGTGATGTCACCTCTGCAGAAAAATCATGTTAATGGTTAAGGAACCAAAGACAGGGAGTAATGATTTTTCATAGATTATTAAATTGTTCTAGGCTGTGGATATTAATTGAATATTACCACTAAAGCCTACACTTGTTGTGCTGCTATATGATAGGATGATTTACTCCATCATTGAGGTAATGACTTTAAGCAGACAAGTGGGTGTAATGTAACAAGTACATACACTGAATTGGATCCGATCAAGGACACCTTATGGAGCGATCACTGTTAATTAAAAGGTTGTCCTATCACAATTTTTCTATTGTCCTTAAACATGAGGGGTTTGTGTATATTTATTTATTATGCACATAACTTTGACAATGTCAACTGGTGATGCTGATTTTTAAAGGCTATATACAGACACGTTGGGTTATGTGTGTAATGAGTAAAATATATAAATGCTCAACAATGAATCCACCGGTCTCTAAAGAAGATAGTATATTCAGTTGATTTTCCTATTGAAGTTGGACTCAAAACAAAACCGCCCGGTGACATTTTTCGAAAATGTTTTTCATATATATAATATTGTATATATACATTTAAAGAGTTTTTTAAAGATATTTTGGAGTCCAATAGAAATTATGAAATCAAGAAATTAAGGGTTACATAAGCTAGGGACATGACAGTGATATTAATCCAGTCCTAGTGGCTTGTGGGAATATAGTATGGTGGAAGGACATAGATATAAAATTGTAAGTAATGGGACCTCATTTGTAATTCTCTAATCTTCAGGGGTCAATTGCAATGTGTTGATGGACATTATTGCAATTTGTAGAAGTTCAAATATTTTCTTGACATGATTGAGAAAATTAAGGAATATTTTTGGAAAGAGTTTCAAGAAAAGTCAATAACGTTCAAAAAAGTTATTGATAAAATCCTACGGCTGAAGATTAGGATCCCTAAGGATCCCACGTCCAATCTCTCTCTAGGGTTTTAGAAGTCTACTATAAAATAAGATTTTATAATATCATATTTTGGAGTTGGCCATCAGAACTACTGTGTGATACTGCAGTCTTCTGAAAACTCAAAAGAAATAGAGAGAGAGACGTGAATACCTTGGGAGGCAACACACTTGGGTTACTAAGAGAGGTACGCAATTTTATTCTTTTTAGAATCCATGGTTGTGTGGTACAACGATCTTTAAATATAAATATGATTTATTTTTGTTCTATATTGCTTCCACAAAACTTTCAAGATGAACAAACTAATTTTTCCCAGAAAATCAAACATGATGAACAAACCAAGAAATTAAACCCAGAAAAATCACGCACATAAAATTTGAACCAGCAACAAACCATTTTTCCCTAGCAAATCAAAACCAGAAAATCAAACACAATGAACAAACCAATTTCCCCCAGAAAATCATCCCCGATAGATTTTCAACCCCATCATCTCGGCTTTCACACCACCTTATCACATCGCCTAGCTCTGTAGTAACTCCCATGGATGGAACTCCATAAGCAAATGTGGATCTAACAAAAATTTGGGATTTGATTTCAAATTTGGTGTGAGAAGGAAAATTGACACATTGTCGTTCATTGCAAAACTAGTAGACTCTTGTGGTTGAAGAGATCATGAGAATTCATAGATCTTTAATTGAAAATCGATGAAGTGGAGGCAGTTGCATGTCTTGATCATAAAAAATGGTCAAAATCCCAATAGTGTAAAGATGAAGATGAAGAAGAGAGAGATTAGTGAAGAAAGAGAGAATGATTGTTGGTCTTTTTTTGGATTAAGATCTTCTAGATTTCCTATTGTACTTTACCAAATAGATTTCCTTAAATCATAACCGCTCTTTTATGATTTAACGGTCTAGATTCTGTCATGTTAGCATTCCACTAATAATATTCTGAAAATAATAAAATAATGTTGCAAACAAAACTATTAAGATTATTATTAGTAGAATGCTAACATGACAAAATATAGACCATTAACTCATTAAAAAATGGTTAAGATTTAATGAAATTTATTTGGTAGAGTACTCTAGGAAATCTAAAGGATTTGAATCCCTTTTTTTTTTTTTTTTTTTTTTAGTTGAGGTGGCATTTTTTAATGTTAATATATATACTTTTTAATTAATTGTAGAGTACTCTAGGAAATCTAAAGGATTTGAATCCCTTTTTTTTTTTTTTTTTTTTTTAGTTGAGGTGGCATTTTTTAATGTTAATATATATACTTTTTAATTAATTTAGTTTAGTAGTAGCATAAAGCTTTAAGTGTGCTAGTAATAGACTATTTGCCACTTAGATGCTTTCTGCTAGTAAGTTAACGGTAGGGACCAAATTGGCTACAAGTTGAAAATAACAGGAACTAAATTGATTGCTACCAATATGTAGGGACCAAATTGATCATGACCCCAAAATGTAAAGTCCAAAATAGTATTTTTCACCTAAATTTATTTGAAATATCTAATATTACACATAATATATATATATATTATATGTATATATAATTTGAGTTGGTGCAAATTAAATTAAGACTAGATAATTTTGCAATTGAGACTATTTGTGTAAAGAAACACTTAAAAGTCAAATTATAAAACCATAATACAGACAAGAAATAGAAAGGAAACGTAACTAATTTGTTAAAGGCTCTACCTTGACAAATCCAACATAGATCTAACCAATTTGGAATGGAGGTTAATGATGTACGAAAATCAATAGTTTAGAATGCTTCGGGTTATGGTGATGGTTTTAAGACCTGAAAGGAAATAAAAGACTATCAAAGGTGATCGATGTGAACCGGCAAAGGACCCTCTGATGGTTAAGTTAGTTTTCTCTCTAGAACACAAGGATGGTGGTTTGGTGAATAGTAAAAACTTACCTTGGTTGAATGTGACTTGATCCTTTTATAGAGAGTTAGGAGTGGGTCTACTTGTTAGGATCCACTATCATCATGGGAAAGGTGTGGAGTTAATGGAGGAAAATGGAGCAGGTTTCGAGGAATTCTCTCCACGTTCTGAAATGACAAATCGTGGTTTGATTGTGTAGAGCTTATAGAGAATTCCTCTGAAATTTACTAAGTGTTGTATGGTCATTCATACCCTTATGAGCCCTAGACGATTATACTTGGTCATCCATACCCTTATGAGTTATGGACAACCATCCTAATTTGGACGGTTACAATATCTTATGGAGGGATCTTGTTCATGTTCAAGGGTGCTTCTATTAGGCTTCTTTTCTTGTAAAACCTTATGGACGCAATCTGGTCATGGACGACCTCCATGGACGAACTAAACTTGGTTTGGACCCTATCAGTTTCCCCTTTGTCCTTGTGTCATCTATGCCACTGTTGCCTTTATTGGCTAGAAGATTGTCCAGGTGGCATGTCAATGTGGTTTAAGATCAGATGCCCTAGATTTTCACACGTGGCTCAATCCTAGAGGTCCATTGGTCATATTGTTTCATTCTTCGAGAAAAGCTGCCACGTGGTGTGTTCTAGTTGGCTTGCGTTGCTTTAATGTCCACTTTTGTCTCCTATAAATAGTCCAATACCTCTCTTACCCTCTCACTTTCTCACATTTTCCATTCTGACATTAGTTGTCCTCCGCGCCTCATCTAGAAGTTTCCTCCTGTCCTTAGTCCTCTCCGTCTAGAATTAGGTATCCTCCTTCTCCCATCTCTAGGTTTTCTTCTTTAGTATTCTTTACAAATGGTTGAGATTGTAGTGTCCTCATCTAGCGATAGGGACAAGAGAGAAATAGATGAGTATCACGACGAGAGTAATAGTAGTGGTAGTGGTAATGGCAGTGAGAGTGATAATAGCTATCATAACAGTAGTGGGAGGAATACCACAGACGAGCAATACTCATCTAGAGTCCCTGGGGTTCCTTGAGAGGTTCTTCAGGAAGAAATGAGGATGAGGGCTGTTTCTGGTTTGTTTACTGGTTCATCCACTAGTACCCCCACGTCCATCCCCTCCCCAAGTAAGGAAGACATTTTGTATTGTTGTGCAGTAGGTATTCCTTCAAAGATAGAAAAGGAAAAAAAATTAATTCTCTTAGGGGTACATACTAGATTCCTGACGATCTTAGCCCTTGTTTAGTGGTTCCTAATGTGTGGTTGTTGACACCCCATTTTGCAACTCACATTTAACCTCACATGGAGGGTAAAATTGTACTTTCACCTTGAAAATATGCATCTTGACTCTAGCCATTAGATCCTTAATCTCATTTCATCAAAATGATCTTGATGTTGTAACGATCAAATCGACTGGTCATAAGCCCTAATCGGACCACCAGATTGAAAGTTATTATCAAATCAAGTTTTAATGGCTGAGATGCACTATCACAAATTAAGTCTGACTATATGTGATTATGCGCAATTGATTTCAATTGGTTATAAGTGTAATCAATTGGAAATCAATGATGTGTCATAATTTGATTAGTTAAGACTACATTTTATGGTGAGGTTGTATATATCTAATTAATTAGATAGTTAAACATTAATTATTTAATGAGTAATTTGTGCAATTATCTTTTAATTAGAGTAAATTTGGAACCAATTAAGTCTGAAATGGGAGTGTTTGGAGCCATTTAATGTTAATTGGGAGCTAATTTGGGACTTATTGATGTTAATTGTCCTAAAACCATTTTCTAACAAATGACCTCTGCTCACCATTTCATTGATATCTCTCAGAATATTTTGAATCTGTGAATGAGGTTAATTTTCCCAGAAACTAGACATCCGGGGCTTCAATTTGAGCATAAGAATGAGACAATTCCAATCAGAATTGAACTAGATGTGATTTTTTGAAATTGGCTCTACAAGCTGTTACAGCAGCTACGTGAAAACCGAATTTTGGCTTGCCTCCCACTCCCACCAATCTTTCCATTTAATGCACCAGATTTTCCCTAATGCTAAAATGAGGTCTAGGTTCATGACTTTTTGTCAACCCTCATTAAATGGCCTTCCATTCATATTTCCTCCACCACTACTATATAATCCCTCCCCCTCTTTCATTCCAAAGCACACAAAAAAATCCTCTCTCTTCTCCTCTCTTGAGTTCTAGTGAAGTTGAGTAGTCTTGTCATATTTTGATCTTCTTGAGACTCAAGGTATTGAGTGAGACTTACTCTCCCTCTCCTAATTCTTCTTTTCTCCTCCACCCTTAGGACCTCCACCAAGAGTCTTCTCCTCCACCGTATGGATCTTGCATGAAGGTATAATCTTTTTCTCTAACTTGTTTTTTATGTTGTCATGATGAGAATTTAAGATTAAAGTATGATAGTAATTATTTAAATTATCTTGAATATGTTTGAATGTTTTTAAATGTTCTTATGTGTTCTTCACATGTTTTTGGTTGTTCATCACATGTTCATGCATAAATATTAGTTTTGATCTTAAATCCACATCAAAAATATGAAAAACATGTTTGTTTAATAATCTTTTCAAATCCTTGAATCTAGGTTATCACCATCCACAGACATTCACTAGAATTTATTTTTCAATCCAAATGCAATGCTTAATAAAGTGAATTAGGGTTTATCACATGCACACACTTTGAATTCAACATGTAAATTGATTGACATATTGGATGATATGATATGAATGTTGGCCACCATAGTCTAGAAGACCGGTTTAACCGGGTAAGGTGAGTGCCTAACACCTTCCCACCTTGTAACATAGCCTCCAAACTTTGATCAAGGGTTAGTAGATCAAATGTTTATCCATGTAATTTTCGATTTTTAGATTGTAATTAGAAAACAAAGCCATATACTTTATCTTAGATTGTATCTAGGACCAAAGTCATGTAATTTTCCTATGATCAATGTAAATTTCAAATTAATAAAATGAGAAAATTTTCAATTATGATTTTCTTATTTTTCCAATAATTAAATAAGTAGCCACTCCATTGTAAAACCCTTAATCTAAGGGGGAAAATATAACTAGTCGAACCACCATTTTGAGAGGCAATAACATGACTCCACCCATTCACGTGGGTTTGGCCCAACACACTCTAAAAAAAGAGGCCGGGGCGCGGTCTCTCACAATTTGGAAACTTGAAGATGCAACCTAAAAAGAGAATAATTTTACAAGATGAAAGTCTTGAGGTATGATTCAAGAGGAATGAGCATAAAAACGATTATTGATACAAGTGACCAATGAAGACTAGTGAGAAGATGATAATGAAGAAATTGTAAAACTCCTCCAATACTTGATTTTTGAGTAATGCATACTTTCGAGAAACATCATAGGGAATTTTGAGCCTTTTATATCTTTCATTTCATAACCCAAACCCGGCCTACATTACAACCCATGAGTAAAGACCTTCTTGAAGTGTTGCTAGTTGTAGGCATATCTTAAGCTCTAATATTATTTTCTCTTGAATTAAAAAGGAAAAATGCTTAAGATTTTCGAACCCCACTGGATGATATGTTAAAGGACAAAACTTCTCAAATTCTCAAATCCCTAAACGACTCAAAAGAACTTTCAAACTTGGAGCACTCTCCTTGTTTGCACCTAATAATGTGATTCATAATTATTATCACATTTCATTTCTTGATTGCCTTTGGAGACTTGATCTGACGATGTTCAAAAGGATGAAGCAAATTTGATTACAGAGTTTAATGATCTTGATCCTTCCTAATCAAAGAGATTTGTTTTCTTCTTACACACTTTGATTTGCCAAAATGGTTGTTCAAAGGACCACCTCTTGTTCATTAAAAAAAAAAAAAGGAAATTTGTTTTTTTCAAAAAAAAAAAAATCATTCTTTTTCAAAATCCAATTCTCTTGAACTACGTCTTGACCTGATCCTCTCTGAGAGAGGTACGTAGGCAGCCTTGTAGAGGCCCGGTCCCATTCACCTAAACAACCTTGGAGAACAAAGTCAAAACAATGTGACAAAATTGTTTGCATTATGCATGTTTAAACTTGGAGCATTGGCCTATTTATATTGTGTGCAAATATGTTTTTCTTGCATGGAAGTATGTTTTCATTTGAGGTATTAATCCATTTGTTTGCCAGCATGTCACTAAGGACATTGGCAAAAAAATGTTTTCACAATAATTGGTTTCTAACAAGCTAGAGAAAGAAAGCCTTTTTGCAAGAACCAAGGATGGCAAACCGTGATCTTCTTTCATGTTCCCTAATGGTCACAACATCAATTAAATTTAGCTTCAATCTAAGCATGGAATATGCCCCAAACTAGGGGTATTGGGTAAGTACTTCTAATTAATTTCAATGATTAAATCCATTGCTAATTGAAATTATATTTTTGCAGGAATTAAGCAAGGACTTACCTAGGAATCTGCATCAACTCCAGCCAAAGTTATTCTCATTCAAAGGATAGGTTTTCCACACAAAAAAAAAAAAAAAAAAAAAATCATCTTCATCTCTTTTACTCCATCTTCGTCTTCCTCACTTTTTGATAATGAACAAATCTTCAAATCTCAAAAAAAAAAAAAAAAAGAGAGAGTGAGAGAGAGAGAGAAGAAAAGAGAGAATTTTCAAAAAGCCTTGGGACTAGGGGCATTAGGCTCATACTTATTAGGTTACCATACCAAAAAAAAAAAAAAAAAAAATCAATTCTTTCTAAATCTTTCAAAAAAAAATTCATTAATCAAAATTTTCAATTCCTTCAAAAAAATTCAAGTTTTCCAAATTCCAAATTCCAAAAAAAAAAAAAAAAATCTCTTCATTAAATTCCTCTTTAGGAACAAAAAGCTATGATCCTCTTCCATATTTTCTAGTGGTGCAACATCAAGTCAACTGTCCACTCTCAGCATTCATCAAAGCATGAAATATGTCCAAAACTAGGGGCATTTGCCAGGTATGCCAATTGTTTTTTCAATGAATAACTTCATTACTAATTAAAAATATTTATTTTGCAAGCACTAGGGTAAAAGGCCCACACACATTGGCGTGAGCTAAGATCCTTGGTCCTCCATATTTTCTTGACCTCAGGTAAGCATGTCTTGTACTCATTAAAAAAAAAAAAAATTTGCATACATGAACTACGTTGGGACCTGATCCTCCCACTAAGAGGTACATAGGCAATCTCCCTTGAGATTCGGTCCACATTTTGATCTGCAACATGACCATCTACATTTTTATCTACATTACGTTGGGACCTGATCCTCCCACTAAGAGGTACATAGGCAATCTCCCTTGAGATTCGGTCCACATTTTGATCTGCAACATGACCATCTACATTTTTATCTACATGCATCATACATTCACCACGGTTAAATACTGATTGCAAAGTTAGGTGTCTCTTTCATACATTGACATTCGCTTTTCAAGCTCTGCCAATGAGAGGCATTCTGTTGACACCTCATTTTGCAACCTGCATTTAATCTCACATGGAGGGTAAAATTTTACTTTCACCTTGGAAATATGCGTCTTAACTCTAGCCATTAGATCTTTAATCTCATTTCACCAAAATGATTTTGATGTTGTAACGATCAAATCGACTGGTCATAAGCCCTAATCGTTCACCAGATTGAAAGTTATCATCAAATCAAGTTTTAATGGCTGGGATGCACTATCACAAATTAAGTCCGACTATATGTGATTATGAACAATTAATTTTAATTGGTTATAAGTGTAATTAATTGGAGATCAAAGATGTGTCATAATTTGATTGGTTAGGACCATTGTTATTGATTCTGTTCCGTTCCGACTGGAACGGCCAAAATTTTTCGTACTGGTATGCAAACCGGTACTGGAATACCTTACGTTCCACCTTGGGTCAAATTTCGGGCCGTTTTGGGTCATTTCAGTAAATTTCGGCAAATTCTGATCAAGATGTGAATTTCAGCCGGTACATGATTTGGCCTGTTATTAAAAAAATAAATAAATAAATAAAGGTCCAAAGACTCCAAAACGACGCCGTTTTGGACAGTACTAAAAAACCTAATCTTATATTCCTCTTCACTTCAGGTCTTCAATTCTTATTCTCACTCTCAGTCTCTCTCTCGCTCACTGCCGTCGTGCTCTCTATGGAGTCTCCGTGCTGTGCAGTGTGCTTTCTGCTCCTAAGCTTCAATCTCTCACTCTCTTGTGCTGTGCTCTCTGCTCCTAAGCTTCTATCTCTAACTCTCTCACTCTTTCTCTACATCAGCCAAAACAGGTATTCTTTCTCTACTCTCACTCTCTTTGATTTTTTAAGATTTTTTTCTTATGATTTGTTAAGAATCTTAAGATTAAGTGTTAAGAACTTAAGATATGTGTGATTAAGTGTTAACTGTTAAGAACTTAAGCTTTAGTCTTTTGTTGGTTCATTTCTCTCGGATTGTCATAAATTTTTTTTTCTTATGATTTGTTTTGTGGTTAAGAACTTAGGAGTTAAGATTAAGACGTAAGAGTTAATAATTTAAGATATGTGATTTGTTTGTTCATCCACTTTATGCAAATTAAATTAAATTTTAGCTACTGCATTTGATTGAATTTCATTTCATTTCATTGAACAGTAAACTATGGTTGATCATCATTTTCATCATGGTTCAGCTGGTATTTCTTCTGCTTCTGTGGCCTCTGCCCCTGCAAGATCAGAGGATCCCGCATGGGCTCATGCCCGTGCAGTGCCTAATGCAAAAAATAACACTATCTATTTGCATTGTAATAAGTTGATTAAAGGGGGTGGTATTACTAGGCTTAAGTATCATCTTGCTAGGATTAGGGGTCAAGTTGAACCATGTAAAGTTGTTTCATCTGATATTAGGTTTCAAATGAAACAAATGATTGAAGACTTGCAAAAATCTAAACAAACTAAAAAGAGGATTCAATCAGAAATTGGGAACCCATATGGTGATCCATTTGATGTTGATGATGATGATGAGGAGGAGGAGGAGGAGGAGGAGGAGGATGAGGTTAGGGTTGTTGAAAAGACTCAAAAGACTCCACCTCAAACATTAGGTAAAAGAAAATCTAGGGGAAGGGATGTTGACACAGATATAGGTCAAACAAGAGGAAAGAAGAAAACTAAGAGTTATTTTGCTCCTAAAACAACCCCTGGTGCTTAACCCTCTATAAAAAGTGCTTTAGCCACAAAAGCAATGATTGATAATGCAAAAATGAATGTGGCAAGATGGTGGTATCATTCTAATGTACCCTTTTATGCATCTCAATCACCCTTGTAAGGTTGAAATTTATCAACCATCTTGTTGGCTTTATTCCGTGCCAATTTGCTTGTAATTTAGCACTTAGTAACCCTGTATTTAGGTGGGATTCATGTAAGGGTAGTGTGTGAAGAGAGTGTGAAGAAAAGCTCAAGTTTGTGTAAAGAAGAAGAGTTTCGCAGCTAGGACTCGTGGCTTACTCGCGACTGGCAAGCCGCCAACTGCAGGCACGTGAGAAGCACATAAGGAAGCTGAAGGGTCGGGCCAGCTGTCACACTACAGGACAAAAGTCCCAGGCCGTTACCTTGTGACTTGAGCTCGCGACTTGGACAAGCCGCGAGGTCAAGCCGCCAAGTTACCCTGTTTGGCAAAAACTGATTCTTCGTATTCCAAACACACACCACTATATATATACCCTTATACCCACGAAATCAAGAGAGCTTCTAGAGTGAATTTTTGTGAGAGAAACCCTAGAGAAAACAAGATTGCCTCATCCCCAATCTTTACCTAAGAGACTCTACAAATTCCTCTACTCTTTTCCTTTCCATTGATACATCCTTGAGAGGTTATTGATCAAATCCTTATCTCATCACACCCACGTCTATGAAAAGGTACATTTGGTGCTAAGGGAATCAGTTTGGAAGGGACCAATGACTACTAGTTGAGGCTATGGTGTATAGTAGAATCCAGTAAGCTAAAGAAGAAATAGGTTCCGCGCAACCTCGTTAAAGCAAGAAGCTTGGAAGGCTTTGGTACACTGGGTAGATTAGGTTTGGAGGGTCTTTTGCTATTTATGTATCCCAACTACATTCTTTAGTAGATTATTCACCACTTGGAGGGCGGCGGAGAGGTTTTACGCCAAGGGCTTCGGTTTCCTCTTCGATAACACATCGCGTGTTGTCTTTGTGGTTGCATCTCTCTTCCTTTATCTTTGCCTTTTATTTTCTATTGTGGATGTGATTGTAATTGGCTTATATTGTTTATCAATTCTGTATTTAACTTATGTTCATGTTCCACACATAAATTGTTTGATTATAAGCTTGAATTGATTTTTTGATATTTAAGGTCTAAACATTCAAAAGTGTTTTACACGCATTTTGAACTTTCAATTGGTATCAGAGTGGGTACACTCTCTATGGTTTAAATACTTGAGTGTGATCCTTAACCTTTTTTGAGATAGATAGGTCTCAATCCTTAAATGTTCCACCATTTTTTGAGGGTAACAATTATGCCTTCTGGAAAGTTAGAATGAGGGCATCTTTATGTTCTATTGATGACACCGTGTGGGATGCGGTTGAAATAGGTTGGACTAGGCCGGAGGCTGCTAAATCTACTTGGGATAAGGTAGCTTTTGCAGTAGCCAATGCTAACAGGAAAACTTTAAATGCTATCTTCTGTGGTGTGTCTCCAGATAAATACCACAGGATATCTCATATGACAATTGCCAAGGAAGCTTGGGAGATTTTGGAGACAACTTATGAGGGGCTAAGAAGGTGAAGGACACAAAGCTCCAAATGCTTATCCAAAAATTTAAAGAGCTCAAGATGGGTGAAGATGAATTGTTTGATTTATTTTATGGGAAGCTCAATGAAATTGTCATTGCTAAGCTCAATCTTAGTGAGAAGATTAAAGACACTAAGGTGGTGAGAAAAATCTTAAGATCCTTACCTGAAAGTTTTAGAGCAAAAGTCACAGCCATAGAAAAGAGCAAAGATTTGGATGAAATTAAGATCCAATAGCTCATTGGGTCTCTTCAAACGTATGAGCATGGACTGCCTTCCCACAAGACAAGTAAATCACTTGCTTTCAAAACCATCACCAAAAGAATAGATGATCCTTCCGAAGAAGATGGAGTGGAGAAGGAAGTAGCATATCTTGTGAAAAGGTTCCACAAAATTTTGAAGATGAAGAACAATGGGAAACCATTCAACAGAAGAAAATTTTCATCTTCAAGAGGTGATAGAAAAGAGTTTATGAGGAAAGAAGGGAAGGATTCTCAATCTCCTTCGGACATTGTGTGTTTTGAGTATAATGGACATAGACACTTCAAAAAGGAATGTCCCAACTATTTGAAGTCAAAGGGCAAGGTCTATGCCACTATTCTAAGTGACTCAGATTCATCAAACTCAGATTCGGAGAAAAGTTGTGACGGAGAAGGAAACTACTCCGCATTCATGACCATTGCACATGTGGAGTCTTCAGATGATTTGAGTACACTTGTGAAGGAGCTTGGTGAGCATTCTGATTTGCAGTCCATGGGAATAGTTGAAGAGTCTGAAGATGAGGAAGCCGGAGAAACAATGGAGTTACAAGAGACCTACAACTCACTCCTTGAGAAGACCGGTGAATATGCTAAGGTGGCTAATACAGCCATTAAGAAGATGAAGAGGGCTAAGGAAGATTACAAAAGTCTTCTGGCACGATACAAGGAGGCAAAGTATGAGATTGAAACACTAAATGGTGAACTATCAGAAGCTTACACAAAAGTGAGATTTCTTGAGCAAGAGATAGTGCAAGCTAATGCTAAGATAGAGAGAGTCTCCTCCAAAAAGTTAGAAGATGTTATTTCATCTCAAAAACCTTCCTCAGACAAGTCCGGGTTGGGTTACACCGGAGGAAGTAGCTCATCAGCCAAGGTCGTCAAAGAAGTGAAGTTTGTAAAGGCTAAAGAGACGACTGTGGATAGGTCCATTCCTGAGAATATTAAGAATGAGAAAATGAAGAATGTGACTGATCAACGGGTGTTGAATAAGTCCTGTAATCAATCAGAAGCCAGATTTGAAGCAAGAGGAAAATCTCTTCCGAGATCACAATGAGGTCCTAGATCGAACCATATTTGCCACTTTTGCGGAGTGCAAGGACATACAAGATCCAACTGTCATAAGCTGAGAGCATTGAACAATGCAAGTGCTCCTCGGTCACGAGGAAGAAGAAACGACAATAGGTTGTGAGGTGGTGAACGACCAAGAAGTCAAAATCGTGAGCCAGGAATGAGGGACATGATGAAGATGATTGGTGCTTTCACAAATTACTTGAAAAGCTTCACACGAAGGTTTGATAGTCCAAACTCTCGTACCTAATCCATAAAGGATATCACCCCAAACACACGTGACATGTGGGTGACAAAGGGTACTCATGCATAAGCATCATAACATATCCATGCATCAGCATCATAACATATCCATGCATCAATTCTTTCTATGCTTTGTGAATATGTTTTGTTGCATGCTTTATGCCTTTATTTGTTTTGTTTTGTTGCTTGTGCATTTTTTTCGTGTTTAAAATGTTTTTACATTGCATTTGATCAATCTTTCATTACTTTTATGTCAAAAATTCAAAAACACATAAAAAGTAAAAATCCAAAAGTTTGATCAACTTTGTTGAGTGTTGTCTCAAAGCATGTTTTGCCTCGTACCTTTGTACTAATGGCTTTGTGCATTTAATGAGCTTAGCTTGTCTCTCATGCACTCATATCATTGTGGAAGAAATTCTGAAATCTATGTGACTGTTGTAAATAGATCTTCAACCTTGTCAAGAATAATTAGTGAATGGTTTTGTTGATCTTGAGACATGCGTAGACTTATGTCTATATATCTTCCCACTTTTAGTTTTATTGCTTTTAATTAAAGAGCTCACCAAATGTAAATCTCCAAATGAAAAGAGATATTGAGCTGCAAAAGCCTGTTGTACATACTAGTATTTGACTAGAAAAAAGGGAAAGCAACCAAAACAAAATTTAAGATGTCCAAAAATCCAAAGGCTAAATCATCAAATTAAAATATTGAAAATTTCAGGCATCAACCTCACAGTGAGATATGTTTTCTTCAAAAAGATCATATGATATGTTGAAAATGGAGCCAAATGAAAAGCTTCACAGAAATGTACTCAAGTTTATGTGAGAGGTCATATATGCACATTTCTGTAATTGAGATGTGTCACATTATCTGGTGCTAATTGTGTATGTCTTGATTGAATTGATCATTAAAACTTCACATTAGACTAAGGACTATCTCACTTTTGATATTCACACACAATACACAAATCTATGTTCAATGAATTCCATATTCATTTGTGTGATTGTACTTGTTTAAATGTGATTTCACAAGCTCAATCTTTGTTGATCAAACACAAAAAGATTTTTGAGTGTTTTAGTTTATTTTTGGAAAGTATTTTGTTTTTCACAAAATTTTCAAAAATTTCAAAAATAGTGTTGCCCTATTTTGGTGACTCAGTCGCGAGTAGGTCCAGTCGCATACTCAAGCCGCGAGCTTACTCTGAGATGTTAGGCAGATGTCTGGCGAGTCAAGGTTGCAGTCACGAAAAAGACTTAGTAAATTTTTCAAAAATTTGAGTTTTTGTGGTTTTCGTAGCTCAGTGTGGTGACTTGTTCGCGGGTGGAAGGTCCAGTCGTGAGGGGTACACAAAGATTTTTACGGCTCCCCTGGCGACTCTCTCATGGGTAGACCTTCCAGTCGCGAAAAACACTTAGAAGATTTTTTGAAAATCTTGGCCTTATAGTGTTTCGTGGCTTACCCTGGCGAACGACTGGCGACTTAATTCAGTCGCGAAAAACACGTGTTTTATGTTTTAAAGATAGTTTTAAAATTGTTTTTCAGTTCTTCCCTCAAAAATTTGTGACTGTTCTTTATCTTCCCCAAATTACTCTTTCAAACACTTGTGTTTCTTTGAAAAAGCTCTCATTTTTGCATCACGTCTTCTTCAAACACCAAGAAAAAGGTATGGGTTTTCTTTTCCTTACTTCATTCTTACTGTTTTGGTCTTTAGTTTCCTGTTTTGAATGTTGCATCTGTGTTCTGCGATATAATGTGTTCAAACATGGGTTTGCTTAAAATGTTGAGATGGATTGTGTTAGGCTATTAAATCTTGTTGCAGAGGTGTTTTAGAGTTTTGTGTTTTCATCAGGTTGCTAATATTTGGTCTGAACATTGATATTTGATAGATTTTTTTTTTTTTTTACATATGGGTTTAGGTTTTCAGTTTTTTCTCTCTGAATGTGGTCTTTGGGTATATCAGCTTATATGAGTTTGTGATATGTGTGGCTAGTATTGTATTGATTTTCATTCACCATATATAGTGTGTGCTGATGCATTAGGGTTTTCATTCTCATTTCATACTTGTCATATCCTTCTCATTAGGTCATGTCTCATTGACATTTGCTCAAATCTAACTGAATTTGTCTGCATACAAACAGTTTAAACTTGGTTAACTTGTTCTATCCAATTTTTGGTTATCAACTGTGCTTATTCTATGTTTTGTCTGGTCACTTTGTTTCTCACTGTGTAACTAACTTGTTACTAATGTATGTACATTTCCCCATTCTGTGCTATGTCTTGTTGTGGCCTTTTATGCTTGTCTACAGATGACTGCATCTCCAACAAAGAAGAAGATTATTGCTAAGAAAACTGACAAAAGACTGAAAATGGACCCTAACCTATTTTGGTCAATCCAACACTTTGAGAGATATAGGGATTCTCTCTCAAGAGGAATCATCATTCAGGAGAGATTTGTTGATCTCAGGGAATTGAAGGACACCTTCATTCCAAATTGGTTTGAGGGTAGAGGTTGGGAAAATTTGCTGAGTGACCTACCCCCTATTTGTGAACCTCTAATCAGAGAATTCTATGCAAATGTTGTGATAAGGGAGGAGGAGTTGAGTTGTTGGGTGAGAAGAAAGAAGTTTACCTTAGATGCTCATGACATTGATAGGGTTCTAGAGCTTGAGGGTTTGGAAGATTATGAATTCACTAACTACAAGGACAAAATGCTTTCTCTAGAAACTGTCCAGAAAAGAATTGGTGGGGTTATAGAAAAGAGATGTCTCAACACTTCTGATTTTCCTAAAGACATGAGGTGTTTAACCACCATAATGATGTACAACCTGTATCCTATAAGGAAGATGACTACACTGACAAATGCCAGAGCTATCTTTCTCATGGAATTTAAGGAGAAAACCTTCATTGACATCAGTTCTCACATTTTTGATACTATAGTGGATGAGACTAGAACCACCTCAAGACCCAAGCTGATATTTCCTAGTCTTCTCATGAGGATTTTCAGAGCAAAGGGTGTTGCTATCCCTCAGGATATCAGTCCCAAGGCTCCTCTGTCAGCCATCAACAAGTTTACCCTCACAAGGATACAAAGTCATCTTCCAGGTGAAGAATAGGAGGATATACAAGAAGAAAAGGATCAAATGGAGACTGAAACAGAAGCTACAGAACAATCAGTCACACCCAGGAGTAGAAGAAACAGGGGTAAAGCCTCAACTTCATCAGCTATACCTCCTAATGCATTTCAAATCATCCTAGAGAGGCTTAATACACTCAAAGAGGTTCAAAATCAACATACTGAGAGGATGACAACAATGCAGGATTAGCTTGATGTTCTTTCAGCTAAGATCAACAGCTTTCACACCAACCAGGAGCAGTGACCCTTTGGCCATTCCAGTTTAAAAGGGGGAGAATTTTTGGGGCAGTTCTTGAGGGGGAGCTTTCATTTTTATGATGTTTTGTTTATAGCTTTAAAGCTTTGATATTGTGTTGGTTAACTGTTGTTAGTATAGGTTTGTTACTTAGTGGTTTCAGTTTTTGGTTTGGCTAAAACTCTTGGATAGTTTTATTTCAGTAGTTACATAGTATATATTATGATGTTTATTCAGCTTTTTCTTTATGAGTTTCTGTGTTTGTACCTGCTACCTTTGTAGGTTTTTAAGGTTTATGTTAATGTTTTGTGCCCATGTTGCTTTTGTAAGCTTTTAGGGTTGTTTATGCACACTTGTAGGCCTTTGTGGTTTGTACCATGCTTTATGCAACATGCGTGCTTTGCTAAATCAGTACTTCTAACTTAATGTTTAGCATTTCTTTTTAAGTACTGTCACTCTTGTGCCCTTGTAGGATTTTTCCTAGATGCACATACTTCTTGTACTGTGCATTGGTTGAGTGTTGGTCATTCAAGTGATTTGCCTTGTGTTTGTCTACTTGAATGTTCGGATATTCATTCCAAGTGTGAATGAACATTGTGATCACTTATATGTAGTGATTGCTTGTTTTGGTCTTGCCATGGTCTATTGCTTTATTCCATTGTGCTTAATCGCAATGTGCTTGCTCCATGTGCTTTACAAGTTTTCTGCATACAATGAATTTATTATGTTGTTGTGTTTCAGGAGTTCTTGTTCTTATGATTCAAAAGTTTCACAAATTCTAGAGTTAGGTGTGAGTGAGTTTTCTAACTGTTGCCAACTCACGCGTTAAGTCTAAAGTTTGTTTTAGGGTTTTGTCACGGAATAGCCAAAGAGGGAGATTGTAAGGTTGAAATTTATCAACCATCTTGTTGGCTTTATTCCATGCCAATTTGCTTGTAATTTAGCACTTAGTAACCCTGTATTTAGGTGGGATTAGGGTAGTGTGTGAAGAGAGTGTGAAGAAAAGCTGAAGTTTGTGCAAAGAAGCAGAGTTTCGCGGTTAGGACTCGTGGCTGACTCGCGACTGGCAAGCCGCCAACTGCAGGCACGTGAGAAGCACACAGGAAAGCTAAAGGGTCGCGCTAGCTGTCACACTACAGGACAAAAGTCCCAGGCTGGCCAGGCCATTACCTCGTGACTTGAAATCATGACTTGGACAAGTCGTGAGGTCAAGCCGCCAAGTTACCCTGTTTGGCAAAAACTGACTCTTTGTATTCTAGACACACACCACTATATATATACCCTTATACCCACGAAATCAAGAGAGCTTCTAGAGAGAATTTTTGTGAGAGAAACCCTAGAGAAAACAAGATTGCCTCATCCCCAATCTTTACCTAAGAGACTCTACAAATTCCTCTACTCCCTTCCTCTCCATTGATACATCCTTGAGAGGCTATTGACCAAATCCTTATCTTATCACACCCACATCTGTGAGAAGGTACATTTAGTGCTAAGGGAAGCAGTTTGGAAGGGACCAATGACTATTGGTTGATGCTATGGTGTATAGCAGAATCTGGTAAGTTGAAGAAGAAATAGGTTCGGTGCAACCTCATTGGAGCAAGAAGCTTGGAAGGCTTAGGTACACTGGGTAGATTAGGCTTGGAGGGTCTTTTGCTGTTCATGTATCCCAACTACATTCTTTAGTGGATTATTCACCGCTTGGAGGGTGGTGGAGAGGTTTTACGCCGAGAATTTCGGTTTCCTCTTCGATAACACATCGCGTGTTGTCTTTGTGTTCGCATCTCTCTTTCTTTATCTTTGCCTTTTATTTTCTGTTGTGGATGTGATTATAATTAGCTTAGACTATTTATCAATTCTGTATTTAGCTTATGTTCATGTTCTGCACATAAATTGTTTAATTATAAGCTTGAATTGATTTTTTGATATTTGGGGTCTAAACGTTCAAAGGTGTTTTACACACATTTTGAACTTTCAACCTTATTATCAACCTATGATAGATTCCATTGCTGCTATTGGGCCGGGATTTAAGGGGCCTTCTTTTTATGAGTTGAGGGGACCCCTTTTGAAAAATGTTGTGCATGAAGTTAATGATTTTTTGTTAGATATAAAAAATGATTGAAAAGTATATGGCTGTTCAGTAATGTCTGATGGGTGGATAAATCAAAAACAACAACCAATAATGAATTTTTTGGTGTATTGTCCAAGGGGTGCCATGTTCTTGAAATCTATTGACACTTCAGGCCTTACAAAGGATGTTGAAACGTTGTTTAACATATTTGATTCTGTTGTTCAAGAAATTGGTGTGGAATATATTGTGCAATTGATTACAGATAATGCTTCTGCCTATAAAAAAGCCGGAAAAAAATTATAGCAGAAGTATGGTACTTTATTTGGTCTCCTTGTGCAGCTCATTGCATAGACTTGATGTTGGAGAATATTGCTAATCCTAGGTGGTTCCCTCTTGTTGATGAAGCAATTAAGAAGGCAAAAAAGATAACAAAGTTCATTTACAACCATGGAGTTGTTTTAGACTTGATTTTTTTTTTTTTTTTACATATGGGTTTAGGTTTTCAGTTTTTTCTCTCTGAATGTGGTCTTTGGGTATATCAGCTTATATGAGTTTGTGATATGTGTGGCTAGTATTGTATTGATTTTCATTCACCATATATAGTGTGTGCTGATGCATTAGGGTTTTCATTCTCATTTCATACTTGTCATATCCTTCTCATTAGGTCATGTCTCATTGACATTTGCTCAAATCTAACTGAATTTGTCTGCATACAAACAGTTTAAACTTGGTTAACTTGTTCTATCCAATTTTTGGTTATCAACTGTGCTTATTCTATGTTTTGTCTGGTCACTTTGTTTCTCACTGTGTAACTAACTTGTTACTAATGTATGTACATTTCCCCATTCTGTGCTATGTCTTGTTGTGGCCTTTTATGCTTGTCTACAGATGACTGCATCTCCAACAAAGAAGAAGATTATTGCTAAGAAAACTGACAAAAGACTGAAAATGGACCCTAACCTATTTTGGTCAATCCAACACTTTGAGAGATATAGGGATTCTCTCTCAAGAGGAATCATCATTCAGGAGAGATTTGTTGATCTCAGGGAATTGAAGGACACCTTCATTCCAAATTGGTTTGAGGGTAGAGGTTGGGAAAATTTGCTGAGTGACCTACCCCCTATTTGTGAACCTCTAATCAGAGAATTCTATGCAAATGTTGTGATAAGGGAGGAGGAGTTGAGTTGTTGGGTGAGAAGAAAGAAGTTTACCTTAGATGCTCATGACATTGATAGGGTTCTAGAGCTTGAGGGTTTGGAAGATTATGAATTCACTAACTACAAGGACAAAATGCTTTCTCTAGAAACTGTCCAGAAAAGAATTGGTGGGGTTATAGAAAAGAGATGTCTCAACACTTCTGATTTTCCTAAAGACATGAGGTGTTTAACCACCATAATGATGTACAACCTGTATCCTATAAGGAAGATGACTACACTGACAAATGCCAGAGCTATCTTTCTCATGGAATTTAAGGAGAAAACCTTCATTGACATCAGTTCTCACATTTTTGATACTATAGTGGATGAGACTAGAACCACCTCAAGACCCAAGCTGATATTTCCTAGTCTTCTCATGAGGATTTTCAGAGCAAAGGGTGTTGCTATCCCTCAGGATATCAGTCCCAAGGCTCCTCTGTCAGCCATCAACAAGTTTACCCTCACAAGGATACAAAGTCATCTTCCAGGTGAAGAATAGGAGGATATACAAGAAGAAAAGGATCAAATGGAGACTGAAACAGAAGCTACAGAACAATCAGTCACACCCAGGAGTAGAAGAAACAGGGGTAAAGCCTCAACTTCATCAGCTATACCTCCTAATGCATTTCAAATCATCCTAGAGAGGCTTAATACACTCAAAGAGGTTCAAAATCAACATACTGAGAGGATGACAACAATGCAGGATTAGCTTGATGTTCTTTCAGCTAAGATCAACAGCTTTCACACCAACCAGGAGCAGTGACCCTTTGGCCATTCCAGTTTAAAAGGGGGAGAATTTTTGGGGCAGTTCTTGAGGGGGAGCTTTCATTTTTATGATGTTTTGTTTATAGCTTTAAAGCTTTGATATTGTGTTGGTTAACTGTTGTTAGTATAGGTTTGTTACTTAGTGGTTTCAGTTTTTGGTTTGGCTAAAACTCTTGGATAGTTTTATTTCAGTAGTTACATAGTATATATTATGATGTTTATTCAGCTTTTTCTTTATGAGTTTCTGTGTTTGTACCTGCTACCTTTGTAGGTTTTTAAGGTTTATGTTAATGTTTTGTGCCCATGTTGCTTTTGTAAGCTTTTAGGGTTGTTTATGCACACTTGTAGGCCTTTGTGGTTTGTACCATGCTTTATGCAACATGCGTGCTTTGCTAAATCAGTACTTCTAACTTAATGTTTAGCATTTCTTTTTAAGTACTGTCACTCTTGTGCCCTTGTAGGATTTTTCCTAGATGCACATACTTCTTGTACTGTGCATTGGTTGAGTGTTGGTCATTCAAGTGATTTGCCTTGTGTTTGTCTACTTGAATGTTCGGATATTCATTCCAAGTGTGAATGAACATTGTGATCACTTATATGTAGTGATTGCTTGTTTTGGTCTTGCCATGGTCTATTGCTTTATTCCATTGTGCTTAATCGCAATGTGCTTGCTCCATGTGCTTTACAAGTTTTCTGCATACAATGAATTTATTATGTTGTTGTGTTTCAGGAGTTCTTGTTCTTATGATTCAAAAGTTTCACAAATTCTAGAGTTAGGTGTGAGTGAGTTTTCTAACTGTTGCCAACTCACGCGTTAAGTCTAAAGTTTGTTTTAGGGTTTTGTCACGGAATAGCCAAAGAGGGAGATTGTAAGGTTGAAATTTATCAACCATCTTGTTGGCTTTATTCCATGCCAATTTGCTTGTAATTTAGCACTTAGTAACCCTGTATTTAGGTGGGATTAGGGTAGTGTGTGAAGAGAGTGTGAAGAAAAGCTGAAGTTTGTGCAAAGAAGCAGAGTTTCGCGGTTAGGACTCGTGGCTGACTCGCGACTGGCAAGCCGCCAACTGCAGGCACGTGAGAAGCACACAGGAAAGCTAAAGGGTCGCGCTAGCTGTCACACTACAGGACAAAAGTCCCAGGCTGGCCAGGCCATTACCTCGCGACTTGAAATCATGACTTGGACAAGTCGTGAGGTCAAGCCGCCAAGTTACCCTGTTTGGCAAAAACTGACTCTTTGTATTCTAGACACACACCACTATATATATACCCTTATACCCACGAAATCAAGAGAGCTTCTAGAGAGAATTTTTGTGAGAGAAACCCTAGAGAAAACAAGATTGCCTCATCCCCAATCTTTACCTAAGAGACTCTACAAATTCCTCTACTCCCTTCCTCTCCATTGATACATCCTTGAGAGGCTATTGACCAAATCCTTATCTTATCACACCCACATCTGTGAGAAGGTACATTTAGTGCTAAGGGAAGCAGTTTGGAAGGGACCAATGACTATTGGTTGATGCTATGGTGTATAGCAGAATCTGGTAAGTTGAAGAAGAAATAGGTTCGGTGCAACCTCATTGGAGCAAGAAGCTTGGAAGGCTTAGGTACACTGGGTAGATTAGGCTTGGAGGGTCTTTTGCTGTTCATGTATCCCAACTACATTCTTTAGTGGATTATTCACCGCTTGGAGGGTGGTGGAGAGGTTTTACGCCGAGAATTTCGGTTTCCTCTTCGATAACACATCGCGTGTTGTCTTTGTGTTCGCATCTCTCTTTCTTTATCTTTGCCTTTTATTTTCTGTTGTGGATGTGATTATAATTAGCTTAGACTATTTATCAATTCTGTATTTAGCTTATGTTCATGTTCTGCACATAAATTGTTTAATTATAAGCTTGAATTGATTTTTTGATATTTGGGGTCTAAACGTTCAAAGGTGTTTTACACACATTTTGAACTTTCAACCTTATTATCAACCTATGATAGATTCCATTGCTGCTATTGGGCCGGGATTTAAGGGGCCTTCTTTTTATGAGTTGAGGGGACCCCTTTTGAAAAATGTTGTGCATGAAGTTAATGATTTTTTGTTAGATATAAAAAATGATTGAAAAGTATATGGCTGTTCAGTAATGTCTGATGGGTGGATAAATCAAAAACAACAACCAATAATGAATTTTTTGGTGTATTGTCCAAGGGGTGCCATGTTCTTGAAATCTATTGACACTTCAGGCCTTACAAAGGATGTTGAAACGTTGTTTAACATATTTGATTCTGTTGTTCAAGAAATTGGTGTGGAATATATTGTGCAATTGATTACAGATAATGCTTCTGCCTATAAAAAAGCTGGAAAAAAATTATAGCAGAAGTATGGTACTTTATTTGGTCTCCTTGTGCAGCTCATTGCATAGACTTGATGTTGGAGAATATTGCTAATCCTAGGTGGTTCCCTCTTGTTGATGAAGCTATTAAGAAGGCAAAAAAGATAACAAAGTTCATTTACAACCATGGAGTTGTTTTAGACTTGATAAGGCAAGATTTTACAAATGGAAGGGAGTTATGTCGTCCTGCAATTACAAGGTTTGCCACTAACTTCTTAAGTCTACAGAGCATGCTAAGTTTCAAAAAAGAGCTTAGACAAATGTTCACTTGTTCAATGGCTTTCATGCCCCCATGCTAAGACTGCCGTTGGGAAGAAGATAAGTAAAATTGTTTTGGAAGATTATTAATTTTGGTCTCAATGCAAGAACATAGTGAAAGTTAGTGAGCCTTTAGTTAGAGTGCTTCGTCTTGTTGATGGGGATGAGAAACCTGCTATGGGGTACTTGTATGAAGCAATGGACAAAGCAAAAGAGGAAATAAAAAAAAGGTTGAAGAACAAAGTTTCTTTGTATGGAAATTGTATTAGAGTTATTGATGCTAGATGGGACAAACAACTTCATAGTCCTTTGCATGCAGTAGGTTGCTTTCTTAACCCTGCAATTTACTCTAGGCCTTCATTTAAAAGGAGAAATAAATTTCAAAGAGGGTTGCTAAGCACTCTAATGAGGTTGATTCCCAATCCTGACATTCAAGACAAAATAATTTCACAACTTGATGAGTACAAAAAGTCAATTGGTGACTTTGGCACATCACTAGCAATCCGCCAACGAGAGAGACTAAATCCAGGTAAACATTAATAATTTAATAGTATTTTCTTTCAATATGTCTATTTATCCTTTATAGTTGTTATTGTAAGATTACATGGGCAATGCTTATTTGACATTCATATTTGTTATTGTAGTTCCATGGTGGGAGCAATTTGGACTTGAAGCTCCAGATTTACAATCATTTGCCATTCGTGTGCTAAGTCAATGTTGTAGTGCAACTAGTTGTGAAAGAAATTGGAGCACATTTGAATATGTTCACTCAAAGAAGTTAAATAGATTAGAACATAAACGAGTAAATGATTTGGTCTTTGTCCATTATAATTTTAGGCTTCGAGAAAGGTAAATTTTGCATCGTTACTCATATGTAAATGAAATGTACTTTCAAATAATTATAATTTATAAAATGTTACTAATGTTTAATATTCTCATTGGTAGGAACATTCAAAGGAATAAGTATGCATTGGATCCTACAAGTTTGGATAACATTGACTTGATGGAAGATTGGGTGGCTGAAGAACCTGCACTTCTTAATCCAGATGACATAAATTGGGATTGTCTTAATGAACCAGTAGGCAGAGTGAATGTGGAAGAGGATGTTGAACTTGAAACTATTGATGTTGATGACGATGATGATGATGACAACAACAATGAGCATGGCTTGACAAATCTTGCAATGGGTGCTAGTAGTTCTTGTGGGAGTTCTTTTGATGAAGAATTTGATCCTTCTCTCATGGATGATGATTAGGAGGAGTAAATCTTGTCTTATTTGATATTTAGTTATTATCTTGTTAATCTTCTTATTGTGTGATGTTAAATTAATGTTATATTGATGTTTAAGACTTAAGAGTTAAGACTAAATGATTTGTGTTATTTGATATTTAGTTATTTATTTATTAGAATTGACAATTTTATGTTCTACAAGAATATATAAAAATTATTTTTTATGAACCCCAAAACACCCTAAAATGGTACGTCGAAATCGGCCGGTATCGAAATATTCCATTCCACTGGACAAATTGAAACGGGCTCCGAAACGATATTAATATCTTTAGTTAGGACTACATTTTATGTGAGGTTGCATACATCTAATTAATTAGATAGTTAACCATTAATTATTCAATGAGTAATTTGTGCAATTATCTTTTAATTACAGTAAATTTGGAACCAATTAAGTCTGAAATGGGAGTGATAGGAGCCATTTAATGTTAATTGGGAGCTAATTTGGGACTTATTGATGTTAATTGTGCTGAAACCATTTTCTAACAAATGACCTCTGCTCACCATTTCATTGATATCCCTCAGAATATTTTGAATTTGTGAATGAGATTAATTTTTCTAGAAACTAGACATCTGGGGCTTCAATTTGAGCATAAGAATGAGACAATTCCGATCAGAATTCAGTCAGATATGATTTTTCGAATTTGGCTCTACAAGCTGTTATAGCAGCTACGGGAAAACCAAATTTTGGCTTGCTCCCCACTCCCACCAGTCTTTCCATTTAATGCACCAGATTTTTCCTAATGCTAAAATGAGGTCTAGGTTCATGATTTTTTTGTCAACACTCATTAAATGGCATTCCATTCATATTTCCTTCACCACTGCTATATAAACCCTCCCTCACCAAATTTTTCCTAATGCTAAAATGAGGTCTAGGTTCATGATTTTTTTGTCAACACTCATTAAATGGCCTTCCATTCATATTTCCTTCACCACTGCTATATAAACCCTCCCTCTCCTTCATTCCAAACCACACAAAAAAATCTCCTCTCTTGAGTTTTAGTGAAGTTAAGTAATCTTGTCATATCTTGGTCTTCCTGAGCCTCAAGGTACTGAGTGAGACTTACTCTCCCTCTCCTAGTTCTTCTTTTCTCCTCCACCCTTAGGACCTCCACCAAGAGTCTCCTCCTCCACCGTATGGATTTTGCATGAAGGTATAATCTCTTTCCCTAACTTGTTTTTTATGTTGTCATGATGAGAATTTAAGATTAAAGCATGATAGTAATTATTTAAATTCTCTTGAATATGTTTGAATGTTTTTAAATGTTCTTATGTGTTCTTCACATGTTCTTGGTTGTTCATCACATGTTCATGCATAAACACTAGTTTTGATATTAAATCCACGTCAAAAATATAAGAAACATGTTTGTTTAATAATCTTTTCAAATCCTTGAATCTAGGTTATCACCATCCACACACATTCAGTAGAATTTATTTTTCAATCCAAATGCAATGATTAATAAATTGAATTAGGGTTTATCATATGCACACACTTTGAATTGAAATGTAAATTGATTGACATATTGAATGATATGATATGACTGTTGGCCACCATAGTCTAGAAGACTGGTTTCACCGGGCAAGGTGGGTGCCTAACACATTTCCATCTTGTAACATAGCCTCCGAACTTAGATCAAGGGTTAATAGATCAAATGCTTATCCATGTAATTTTCGATTTTTAGATTGTAACTAGGAAACAAAGCCATATTCTTTATCTTAGATTGTATCTAGGACCAAAGTCATGTAATTTTCCTATGATCAATGTAAATTTCAAATTAATAAAGTGAGAAAATTTTCAATTATGGTTTTCTTATTTTTCCAATAATTAAATAAGTGAGGACTCTATTGTAAAACCCTTAATCTAAGGGGGAAAATATAACTAGTCGAACCACCATTTTGAGAGGCAATAACACGACTCCACCCATTCACGTAGGTTTGGCCCAACATTCATAAAAAGGGGCTGGGGGCGAGGTCTCTCACAGTGGTGTTGTACTCCCAACTTAGGGGTTGGTGTATATGATGAGGCCTACCTATTAGGGGGTCTTAGGTTACCTATTAATGCCTTTGCTAGGGAGATCCTCCATAGGTTAGGTATAGGTATAAACCAACTTAACCTTAACACATGGAGACTCATTGTATTCATGCGGGTGTTATGGAGGGAGGTCTTTGATGAGAATCTTCCTCTCACTATGGATGAGTTCCTATACTATTATAAACCTTTTGAAATCAGTCGATCCTTAGGTTTCTATCAGTTTTCAGCCAGAGGTTCTAGCTGTAGGTTGATTAGATCTCTTCCTTCGTCTGATAGGAGACGAAAGATGGAGTATTTCTTCGTCTCAGGGTTTTGGGCAAGGAACCCTGTTGAGGTAGGTAGGGACCCATTCCTTCCCTACACTAGTGAGATGGGTTGTTTACATCCAGAGGGTACATTATTTTTCATTGCTTGTCTTACTCCTTTTGTTATATTTGCCTAACTTCATTTCTTTTAGCTTTAAGACTACCCTCTTTGACCAAATTCTTCTTAGACCGTGTCCAACAAGCAAGCTCTTTCGCAGACAGGACTTTTCACTTTTTGGCGACACTCCGTCGTTTAGTGAGTTGGGGACTTGGACCTGAGCCTACAGAAGAAGCACTTGCCCACGAGCTTACCACCTGTAGAAGTAAGTTATTCGTTTCATTGTACTTTGGCTAGTTAATTCGTCTAGACTATAACAAGTCTTTTTTTTTTTTTTTTTTTTTTTATAGGAACGGCAACCATGAAGGAGAACAAACGAAAAGGTTTAGCAAACAAAGAATTCGTCCAGGATGGGGAAGATGTTCATAGTTAGCCTCGTCTAGCTGCTTCAAAGAAAAGGAACACGCTATCTAAGACTTTGGATAGTGGAAGTCTTCCTAGCTGTCAAGGTAATAAAAAGCCAAGACATGGCTCATCCAAGATCATGGTCGTTGAGACTGGCCCTTCTGTCCTTCCTGTTATTGCTAAACAATCGTCTACTGTGAAAACTCCTAATGTGAACCCATCCAATCCTCCTAATGCCAGCACATCCAATCCTTTTTCTACTGGACCTCCTGACAGTGGCCCTATGACCCTCTTAAGAAGTGAAGGCATTGCTTGGGACAAGTTCAAGCAAGTTGTGATTGACATGGACATTGCCATATGTTATGACATGTCTGTGAAGGAGTTTGAACGATCTACAATTCATGACCTCTTCAAGGTACTTTGTTTCATCCTTAACCATTCATAAATTGAAATGTACTCTTTTATCTCACGTCCATATTTCTTAATATAGGATATGTCTAAGTTTTGGCGGCGTCTAGACAAGCCTATGAGCTGGATAAGGAGAGGGTTAGGCTTGAGGCAAAGGTTTGTGATATGGAGAAGGAATCTAGCCGTTGAGCTGGGAGAGGGTCAAGTTGGAGGATGAGACAAAAGAGTTAAAGAACCTCGTTAAGGAGCTGAAGGCAAACGTCATCGAGAAGGATACTCGTCTAGACCATCTTCAAAAGAGAATCAACAAACTTTACTCTTCCCTAAGGAAGGCTAAGTAGGAAGCAATCAGAGAGTTTAAGGTGTCCAGTGAGTTATCTGACCTCTTGGACAGGAACTATGCTTCAATTTTTGAGGATTTTCACATGGACGCCATTGAATCCTTTCCTGGGGTGGATTTTAGCCCTATCAAGCTTCCCATTGCTGCTAAAAGTTCTTTACTCCAGATGAGCTCTGAGGACATAAATATCGAGGATGGTGCTTCTACCCCTCATCCCATGAAGGATGACTCAAAGTCTGGGGGCACTGTCCCTAGTGGTTTATCTCCAAAGTAAAAATTTATTTTTGTCTTTATTTGTTTCTTTGATTTGTATTTTTAGGGGTCTATTGTTTTGGACCATTCTTAATTTCTTTTAAGTACATTATCTCGTCCATGTTTACGGACGGGTGCTCATACAATTGCCTTTTTAGGCTTGTTACTTTAAAGGGTTTTTGGATGATGGTCGTCTACCCTTAGTTTATCTATATATATATTTGCATCCATGTTTGAATGCTTGTTTTTGTCTCGCCAATTTTAGTATCCAAGTATTTTCTCGTCCATAGTTAGGACTTTACTTTGGAGTGGCTAAATATTTCCTCATCCTTAATTTGGACTTATTTTTGGAATTTTTAATTGGCTAAGTTTCTCTTTTCGTCCATAGTTTGGATTACTAGTGGCTTGGACATTTGTTGTCCTTAGAAATTCTTTGTATATTGCATACATGCCTTTCCTCGTCCTTCACTATTGGACAAACATACTGGGAGGTGTCTATTCCTTCCCATTGTACTTATGTTTTTACCTTAAGGTTTTATGATGATTTGCCTTTTCCTTGTTGTTAGGTTCTAAGGTCTTAGGATTTTATGTATTTAGAACTCTAATTTGTAATGTTGGCAAACCATGATCAAAACATTGTATGGTGTCTTCTTTAGACTTGCTCAAAGTTGGTTTAATATTGTAAAGTTGGAATCGAGTGGCTGCAGAAGTATTTGGGACTCTCGCCTGGCTCGATCGATCGAATAATAGACTCGATCGATCGAAAATCGCACAGGTTGAATTTTCTGCAGAATTTCCAACTCAGCCCTACTTCATTAAACGTTTAGGGTTTTATGTTTTTACCCTAGGTATATAAATAAAACCCTAGCCACGTTTTTGGAGGTTGCCCATATTGTATTGTTGCTCATACATTGCTGTTTTGTGTGAATCTCGTGTGAGATCTTTGAGGAGCTTTCCTTTACACAAAACTTAGGGTTTTCATGGTGGAGATTATTTCAACATCTTGAAGATCATTATTGTTGCAACCATTGGAGATTAAAAGAAAAGCAAGCGGGGAGCTTGTAGCTGATTGAAGAATTCAAGAAAGAAGTAGTCCGTGGATTCGGAGCCTGCGCGTGGTCGTGTCAGGAAGTTTTACTGGTGGGTAGCATTAGGAAGTCGAGCGGGGAGCTTGTAGTCCTTCTGTAAGAACTTCAATTCTTTCATAGTGAATTCTGTTATGCCTTGAGGATCGGTGGGTCAAATCCTCCCCAGGTTTTTACCGAGTGGTTTCCTGGGTGATCATATCTTGTGTTATTTATTATTCCGCTGCTTTATATCTTGATATGATTGTTTAGATTGTTTTAACCTAGAATTGCTTAATTTGACTAAGTAACAACTTGGCTAATTAATCTAGGCTACGCAATCTGTGTGTTTAAGGGGTCTAAATTCCTGTCACTTGTCTAAGGATGGCTCATGATGATACATTTCTACGTCTAGAGATTTTAGACGTATTTAACTTTTTATGGACTTTAGTTTCATAGAGAATCATCAACACTTAAGTTAGAAAATTCAAACTAATTTATATACAATAGAGAACTTTGTAAATAACACTGTCTATAGACATCATTAATGTTAGTACCTAGTTCTTTTTTAGGGAATTCAAATTACTTTATATACAAAGTACTTCACTCATGACATTGTCCATAAACATAGCACACACTATTAGCTTGGAGTTTTTAGGAGTTCAAATGCTAGAAAACATAAATTACTACTAGAAAATATAAGTGCTAAAAGATAACATAAATGGACTACTAGTGGTCACTAGTAATCTTTAGTCTCGTCCAGCCTGACCTTCTTGACAAATCTTTTGCTGGTAGTACTTCCTCAAGTGCTCCACATTCCACGAGTGCTCTAGCCTTCGTCTATCCAAGGCTTCTAGATAGTATGATCCTCGTCTCTTGAAATTGATGACTCTGTATGGTCCTTCTCAATTAGGTCCCAATTAATCATGAGCGGGGTCCCTAGTGGCTAGGTACACCTTTTTCAGGATGAGGTCCTCTATGTCGAACTGCCTTGGTTTGACCAACGCATCATGGTGCTTAGCCATCAGGTTCTTATAACACGCCACCCTTTGTTCCGCATCCATCCTTGCCTTGTCAATGAGATCGAGGCTTACATGGAGTTGTTTCTCATTTTCCTCATCCTTATAATGGGCCACCCTGTAGCTAGTCAAACCAACCTCCACGGGTATCACTACATCATTTCCATATGCTAACTTAAAATGAGTTTCTCTAGTAGGAGTCTTTACTGTCGTCTTGTATGCCCAAAGGACATTAGGTAATTCATCTGGCCATATCCCTTTTGCCCCCTCAAGCCAAGTCTTGATGATCTTCAGCAAGGATCGGTTTGCAACTTTTGTCTGTCCATTAGCCTGTGGAGGGAGGGTGAGGAGTAGTGATTTTTGATTCCCAATTGCTTGCAAAACTCTTTGAAGGGCGTGTTGTTGAGGTTTATGCCCTAAAATTCAATTTATTGGCATGTCATAAATAATTAAATTGTTTAATTATATGAGACTATTTATTAATGAACTAATGAGACATTATCTTAGTCCATAAGATGCATAGTATGTGATTTATGTGAAAAGTCATAGAAGATATAAATCACAAGTTATTTGTAAACTCAAAATTTTAATTCATAGTCGGTGATGAAATTGGACATTTCATCTGCGAAGACTATAACATATCAACTAAGATAATTTGTCTTGATCATGGAAGTGGAAACTTCTAGTTGATATGTTGATATGTTTTATGAGTTAAGACATATTGAACTAGACTGTTGTGAGATTTATTATTCTTCTAATGACTGTTAAATGAATAATAAATCTCACAACTTCTATTTACATCAACTCTAAATTCTGAGAGAATAATGGACCTGATCATGAGGTGTAGATTGCTTTGATATATCAGGAGTGAAATCTATAAGACACGATCAAAACCTCAATATGTTGGGCAACCTCATTTAGTATTAATGGAACATATATTCTCCAGATGGAATTCATAATCTTTTAACGGAGATATAAAATATTCTCTTGAGATAAGTTTAATGGGTTTGGTTATTTAGAGTGTTTGGTCCAACCACTTTAGTAAGGAGTTACTAAAGTACGTATTTATGAAATTTGATTTTATAAATATATCGTGAATAACATAAAGGATTAAACTGGGTACACAAGGATTAAGATATAGTAATCTTCAAAGTGGCAGTCAACAATCATGACTTCGTATTACTACAAATATTTTAATGAAAGGTTTGTATGTATAATAAAGTCTTGGGATATAATTTATTAATAAGGCCTAGAGTGCAATTATATTTATATAGTGGTATTAAATATAATTAATGGTAACTTTGGACTTGTCAAGAGTTGACAGTAAAGCCTAATGCCCATTGTTCCCTTTGGTCCTATCTTAAGCCACAAACTAAAGCCCAATTGGGTAGGCCTAAAAGGCTAACCCAATTAGATAATCATTTTTTATTTAATAAGAGTTATTAAATAAAGTAACTACTAAGGTAGTTAGAATATATGTACGATGAAAAGAAAAGAAAATAGTTTTTCTCTAAAAAGAGAAGAAGAAGGATTTTTCCTTGAGAATCAATGTATAAAAGACTAATTGAGAGACCACACTTCTTGGGAACGATGTGGAATTGAGATAAAGATTAAAGGTATTCTCAAGTCTTGGTTTTGAATTTCACTGCATCAAGGTACACTTTCTATTCTTTGTTCTAGAATTCAAGGTTACATGTTATCTCTCATGAATGAAGTAAATCTATGGTTGTTGCTTCCGCTATATGTTTTGTATGAGATGCAAAAACAGACTTTCCAACATGTGTTATCAAATTGGCGTCCGTTGTATGAGACGAGCACCCTTGGGATTTCAAGGAGATGCTAAGCTTTCAAAAAACTGCTTCTCATAAAACCGGTTTGGGATATGATTTCTCTTCTCCTAATATTGCTTGATCTAATACAACTGTGTTTGTCTCACCTGCTGATAATGTTAATTCTAAGAATGATAAAGCTAAAATTGAAATAGCTAGTGAGAACTTAGATAACGGCAAATCTATTTTAAGAGCACCCCCAAAGGTTGAAAGAAAGAGGCTAGAAACCGTAGGACTAAAAGGGAAAACAACAAAAAGTCTCAACAAAAGAAGCCACATTTTTTTCATTACTATAGAGCTTCAGGGCATACTCATCCAAATTGCTACAAGTGGTTAGCCACTCAACAAAGCAATAGTATGCTCTCATCCCAAAACCAAAATCAGTTTCCATCCTCTTTTGCTCCTCTTGGAGATCTTCTCAAGGCGTTCATGTTCCTTTCGAATTTAAACGATTTCGATTCTTCTCCCTCACCTTCAGATCAAAGGTTCGCGCAAAGGAAAGGTTCTTCCAAGGTGTAGAAGGAAATAGGTTTAAAGTGATTTAGTCACTTTCTCTCTCTCCCCCCCTCCCTTATGGTTATGCATTACTTGTTTGTTTTGCTTTCTTATTTTGAGATAGTCTAGTTTTATGCTTTGTGTGTTTCTTTATGTTTTTGTTTGGTTCTTTTTCAGTTTTTTTTTTTTTTTTTTTTTTTTTTTGCTTTGCATAAAAAAAATGAAAAATTAGAAAAATACAAAAACAGTGTATTGGTACTTGTGTACCTTGGATGGCCATTGAAAGAAAGTTTTCTAAATTTTGTATCTCTTGTAGCTTAGATGAGCATCTCAATGCACAACTAAGCAAGTGAGCTTTGTGGCTCATATTTGTGATGAGTACGATTAAGATTATCTCTTATTTCTTAACACTCATATCACTCTTTTTAACAGGAAGGACTAGAAAATCCTAAGAGAAATGCATAAAGAACCATCTCACCACTAAAACCTGCCAATCATGTATAACATCTGTGTGCTTTGGTATAGCAAAATTGTGATATTTAAGCTTACATAATTAGGTATTTCTTTTCTCTCTCATATGCCCATGCATGCTATGCTCAAAAGAAAAATATGAAAAAAAAAAAAAAAAAAAAGCAAAAAGAATCAAAATGCTTTTAAATATGGTTGCAAGTGTGTTTCTAGGAGATGTGGGAGTTATATGATATACCTCAAAGGTGATAGTCCCCATCAAGCAATTATGATTCTATGTGAGTGTACTTGATTTTCTCATATCTCAAATCGTCATACTATGAGACACTTATGCATTCTTGCTATGTTTTCACACATAACACGCAAACCCTTTATTACTTTTGATACATGTGCAGGTACAATGTGATTTGGTCATCACAAGGAATACATGTGTTAATATATGCTTACTAAACTGCCTTAACTTATTTTTAAAATATATAATTGGTTAGACTTGTTTAGAGTGTGTGTGTGTGTGTGTTTAGGATCTTGAATGCTTTACATACATGTTAAGAGATGTTTTGAGAGCTTAACATGTTGATTGAATCTTTGGTTGAGTTGCTTGTTTATTGCATTCATCTTTATGTATTTTTTCCTTCTTGAAAAAAAAAAAAAAAAAAAAAAAAAAAAAAAAAAAACCTTGTTTTCTTTAAGCTCGACAACTTCTCGACAAATCCTCAATAGATTCTCATCTATCGAGCCCTTCTTTCTCCTTTTCTTGATAGATCTTGACGGATTCTCGATCCATCGAGATTTCTAGGTTTCTTCTCGATATATTCTCGACAGCTTCTCGATCCATCGATATATTCTAGACAAATTCTTGATCCATCAAGGTGATTTTGCCGTCGATAGATCCTCGACAGCACCTCGATAGATTCATTTCTATCAAGATTTAGTGCTTGATAGGTTTCGACAAATACTTTGATACATCGAGATGCGATTTCTATATATAGGCTGAGCGCGAATTAGATCTCATTTTTCACTTCTCTCTCTCGACAGAATTTCTTTTCTCTCCTCCCAGACAGTTTTCTTTCACTCAAAACCTTTTACCCTTGTGATTTTCGGCCTAGATCAAGCCTCAATCACTTGGTATGTGTTCTTTGACCCTTCATTTAAATGCATTCATGCATTTTAGACCTAGGTTTTGGGGTTTTTGAAAATTTTTGGAGTTGTTGAGATTTTTGTGAAATTGTTGGGTTGGGTGTTGTTGATTTAATGTTATCTATTCATGCATTGCATTCTTTGTTAAGGTTTGTGCCCTAAAATCCAATTTATTGGCATGTCATGAATAATTAAGTTGTTTAATTATATGAGACTATTTATGAACTAGTGAGACATTATTTTAGTCTATGAGATGCATAGTATGTGATTTATGTGAAAAGTCACAGAAAGATATAAATCACAAGTTCTTTATAAACTTAGAATTTTAGTTCATAGTCGGTAATGAAATTGGGCATTTCATCTGCAAAGACTATAACATATCAATTAAGATGATTTGTCTTGATCATGAAAGTAGAGACTTCTTGTTGATATGTTGAAATGTTTTAAGAGTTAAGACATATTAAACTGGACCGCTATGAGATTTATTATCCTCCTAACGACTGTCAAATGAATAATAAATCTCACGACTTCTATTTACATTAACTCTAAATCCTGAGAGAATAATGGACCTGATCATGAGATGTAGGTTGCTTTGATATATCAGGAGTGAGATCTATGTTACGGTCAAAACCTCAGTATGTTGGGCAGCCGCATTTGATGTTGGTGGAACATGTATTCTCAAGATGGAATTCATAATCTTTTAACGGAGGTATAAAATATTCCCTTAAGATAAGTTTAATGGGTTTAGTTATTCAGAGTATTGGGCCCAACCACTTTAGTAAGGAGTTGCTAAAGTATATATTTATGGAATTGGATTTCATAAATATATGATGAATAACATAAAAGGATTAAACCGGGTACTCAAGGATTAAGATGTAGTAATTTTCAAAGTGGCAGTCTATTTTATGACTTTGTATTACTACGAATATTTTTATGAAGGGTTGTATGTATAATAAAGTCTTGGGATATAATTTATTAATAAGGCCTAGAGTGTAATTATATTCTTATAGTGGTATTGAATATAATTAATGGTAACTTTGGACTTGTCAAGAGTTGACAGAATCGTCCAAGGCCCATTGGAGCTAGAGTCTTATTTGTTCCCTTTGGTCCTATTTCAAGCCACAAACTAAAGCCTAATTGGGTAGGCCCAAAAGGCTAACCCAATTAGATAATCAGTCATTATTTAATAAAAGTTATTAAATAAAGAAACTACAGAGAATAGTTTAAACGTATGTATGATAAAAAATAAAAATAAAAAATAAGATTTTCTCCATGAGGAGGAAAAGAAGTTTTTTTTTCTTTAAGAGTCTATGTACAAAAGACTGATTGAGAGGCCACACATCTTGGGCACCATGTGGAATTGAGATGAAGATTGAAGGTATTCTCAAGTCATGTTTTGATATTCACTGAATCAAGGTACGCATTTTGTTCTTTATTCTAGAATTCATGGTTACATGTTATCTTGCAGTGATTGAAGTAGATTTGTCTTTTGTTGCTTCCGCTGTGTGTTTTGTATGAGATACAAAACTAGATTTTCCAACAAATGGTATTAGAGCGGTCTTCAATATCATGCTTGTATAACATGTAATTGGGTTTTAGAATCAAATAAAACCGTTTGCTTGTTGTTTCAAGTTTCCTGCAGTAAAAGTTTCTGCATAATTTTGTTTTAAAACTATTGTTCATTAAAACCAGATGTCATGTGTTTCTAATCTTTGTATTAAAGTGGAACACGGTGGTTAAGAATTGCTATGTTTCTAATCAACATAGATTGTCTAGGTGGGCATACGGTCATTAGAAACGATATACATCTGACAACGTTGATTACACTATATTGAATGTAGAATAATGGTTTGTTTTTTCTTGTCTCTATATTATATTAATAATGTTTCAGTGAATTCGTTTGCATGATGATGTTCAACGTTGTTTCATTGATATTGTTTATTTATATATATATATATATATATGGATTCATATGAGTATATGAGTCTAAATTATAGATTTTCACATGAATATAATTATTGAATGTAAGTGGAATAACTGTCATGTGCATAAGTTTCTTTATTGCGTCGCATGGATGTTTTGCACCGAAGGATTCATCCTATTGTTGTTTGCCTTACATTATATATATTTATTTTATGATCAAACAGTAAGTTAATGTTAGGATTATGAAATTTATTCCTAATGAGATTAGGATTGTGTTTTCAAGGGTTTCTAGCATATTAGGGTTCTTGATCTTCATCTTGAAAACCTTAATGTTTGATCTGTAAATCTTCGTTGAGAAATCAAAAAGTGCTTTTGATGGAAGAACAATGAAGATGTCAAAAACGGTTACTTGAAAAACTGAAAACACGGGTTTTTCATGGGTTAGCTTCTCACGAGGCTACTCGCGAAAAATGCCACTTAAACACAAAAATTTTTGCGGTTAAACTTTACTCTTGACATACCTGCGAGACAGTAGCGAAAGTTTCTGTCTGAGTTTTGTGTTTTTCATTTTTTTGCTTAACTCATTTTCGCAGAAAGCGCTTAGTCGCAAGATACCCGTGAGATACGCCTTTTTTCGCGAGAAGAGCTTAGTCACGAGATTCTCGCGAAAATGCATTTGAAGGGAATTTTGAACTTTTTTTTCTAAATGTTTTCAAATGTATAAGGTGTAAGGCAATGTGTGATGTGATTACACATGGTTCTAACTAAAACACCTAATGAGATCAAAGATATTAGTTAAATAGAACTCTTAGTACTAAATTGTTTTATGATTAAAAGTCCTTAATTTATTTTAATTAGAGGTTTTTAATGAGATTAAAATTCTAATTAAAATTATATAGTTTCTAATGAAATTAGAATATTTTGTTTAGTAAATTAAGGATAGAGTTCTATATAACTAATTTTTGATTCATTAGTGTTTAAGGAATCCTAAATAGTTTAGGACTTCCAGTTTAGTTAGTGATTCTAATAAGATCAGAGTCTTTATCAAGTGCAAGGTTATAAATTGTGATGGGATCACAATTATTTAAGAAAAACCCAAATAACAAGTGGGAGTGTTGAAATAACCCTTTTTGTTAAGTTTATTGTAATGAGAATAGATACCTTGTCTTGACTTTGAGTCTTGCATTCCATGCGGAGGGTATTTACTTCATGGATTACAAGGTTAAACTTCTTTGTGATTGCGCGAATGTTCGTTACACTATTGTGACGTGACTTAGTAACATCACATTGAATTTAAAAAATTAAACACATTTGATGCGTAGGGCTAAAATTGTGATTAGATTATAATGATCTCAAGGCCCAGTGATAGAAAAGTCCAAGGCCCATTGGAGCTAGAGTCTTATTTATTCCCTTTGGTCCCATCTCAAGCCATAAACTAAAGCCCAATTGGGTAGGCCCAAAAGGCTAACCCAATTAGATAATTAGTCATTATTTAATAAGAGTTATTAAATAAAGAAACTACGGAGAATAGTTTAAACGTACGTATGATAAAAAAAAGAAAAGAAATCAGATTTTCTTCATAAGGAGAAAAAGAAGTTTTTTTCTTTTTTCTTTGAGAGTCTATGTACAAAAGACTAATTGAGAGACCGCACAGCACCATGTGGAATTGAGATGAAGATTGAAGGTATTCTCAAGTCATGTTTTGAAATTCACTGCATCAAGGTATGCATTTTGTTCTTTATTCTAGAATTCATGGTTACATGTTATCTTGCAGTGATTGAAGTAGATCCATCTTTTGTTACTTCCGTTATGTGTTTTGTATGAGATACAAAACCAGATTTTCCAACATTCTCTTTGCATTTCAACAATGTTTCATGCATTTTAGATGTGTGTTTGTTTATTGTTGATTGTGTGCTGATAGGTTTAGATTGGGTTCTGGCCATGGTGTCTTTAAATTTTGCGCATCATATGTTCATGCATATGTCTTTTCTTTCTCTTCTTTATTTTTGGTTATGATTGTGTTTTGTTTTGTTTGTCTGTCTGTCTATCTGTCTGTTTGTCTGTCTGTCTGTTTGTCTCTCTCTCTCTTTCTCTTGGATAAACTGCGCCATGGCACCCAAAGCGCGTAAATCCACTTGGACTCGAAATTCTCTTGGTTCCAGGTCTTCTTCTTCTGATCCCACTCCCCCTCTTCACGTTTTGATTTTGTGATGAGAAGGCTTGAAAAGACTTCTTGGAGAACTTTCAGAAACGTGGCATTCGTCTGGAGCGCCATGTTATTCTGTTGAACTTTTTCGACACTCCTCTCCCTACAGTCATTCAGACTCGAGGCTGGGAATCACTACTTGAAAGTCCTTTGAGGTGTTCCGTCATGTTTATACAAGAGTTTTACTCCAATATACACATTATCGATACCTCTATACCTCAGTTTGCTACTACATTTTGAGGTACACGTATCGTAGTCACCTCGGATCTTATATCTGAGGTACTACATGTTCCGTGGGTAGTGCATCCTAACTACCCCGGTTATGAGTGTCTTCGAATTGTGTCCAGAGACAAGCTTCGTTCTCACTTTTATGAGACACCTTCCACATAGGGTGGGAAGCAAAACACCCCATGCTCGGGCTTTGCAAAAGGTCCAAGGTTCCTTAACATGGTGATGACATTTACTCTTACTCCATTGTCTCACTATAACCCTATCACAGAGCCACATGCTCATTTTCTTTTGTCTCTTCTTGAGGACCTCTCTAGACTTTCCCTCTCACTTCATCACATCTGTCATCAATGTGTATCGGGATACGATGACCCATGATAAGCTTATCTTTCTTTTAGCTATCACACAGATCCTTCGCCACTTCTCCATCCCCATTCCTGACTCTCCTTAATTCACCATCATGGGTACCATCAGTGCCAATTATGTTCGATAAAGCGAGGCCTAGTTTCTACTGAAGCGGGCACGGACAGAGATGAATGCTCCTACTTCTTCTGCTACTCCTCCCTCCTTCTCGGCTCCTTCCACCTCTACTCCTTCTTCTTCTGTAGCTGATGTGACCGTGGAGGCCATCATGGCACAATGGATGCTCATCTTGACTCTCTTACTGATGAGATGTGTTAGGTGAACACCCGTGTCAAACACATTGCCCACCGACAAGCTTGCCTTGGCAGTTTTGCTCCCTCTACATCTCCTTATTCAGAGGCTTCGGCTGAGGATGACGATGCTAGTGATGATGAGGATAATGATGCTAGCTCTTCTGGTGATAACGAGATGACAACCTTTCAGGGACTTACCCTTTGTCATTCGTGACAGAAAAAGGGGATTAGTTTTTGGTTTAAGAGTAGTCTTCTACTTAGGGGGAGAGTTAGTATAGGACATTTTTGTTAGGGAGAATGTTTATAGATCTTGAGGGATGTAGTGAGGTTTATATGTTCTTTTCTTTTCTTTCTTTATACATTAGCCTCTTTTATACTGGTCTTGCGACCCTTTATTGACATACATTGTATTTATCTTTCACATATATATGATAATGATGTATGTTTCATCACCTATCTCTACATGTATTATTTCTTTTCTCTCTTTATACAAATGTTTCTTTTTGTACGCAACTTTATTTCTGTTTCACACATGATGCCTTAATGAGTTTTGTTTAAGTGTTTAGAAAGACAGGTTGTGAAAGTCTACCATGCCATGAACTCTCTTCGTACAAAGTTTTTCAAGAGTTTGTATTAGGGTTAGATTTATTTTTGTATTTCAACAAGTGATTATGAGTTTAGTGTTTTAAGACTTCTCTTATGATTCTTTTTTTTTTTTTTTTTGTTATGGATTGCCAAAGGGGGAGATTGTTAGGGATATATTTAATGTAGTTGGCTAATCTTTCAATAAAACGCACTTTACTTGTAATTAGGTAGATTTAGGATGAGTTTAGTACTTCAATAAACAAGTGTTCAAGTTTAGTATTGAAGCCATGCAAATCTGACCAAGAAACAAGTGAAGAATGGGCTACTCATTAAAGCTCGACAGAAGTCTCAACAGAATCCTTTATATCGAGAATTACTATTGAAGCTCAACAGAATCTCTACATAAGCTATATCTGTTGAGAATTACAAAATCAGGTTTTCCAGATCTGATTACACGCATATCCTTGAGTATTTTTGTTGGGTTTCTTTTCTTACAACCCTAGACATATATAAGGATTATTTTAAAAACTATCACAAGGGATGAAAGGTGATGCAAAAGTAATAATACATGCATATTGTGATCGGAGACAAAAATTGCTGTAGTTCATCATATTCTTTGTAGAAGCTATTGCATCTTTACACTATGAGTTTTGTGACCAAGGAGCTTCGTAATATTCATTGTTGGATGAACTGAAGAACTTTGTAACCAACATCTTCCTCAAGTTAGTGTGTTAGTCACGTACTAGGATCCGTGCATCATTAGTTAGTCATGTAATGGGATTCATGCATTGAATGGAGAAATTGCTGCTATAATACAACTCCAATTGGGTATTGGGGTAAGGGTTCAACTGTAGGTTGGCATTGGGTATTGAGATTCCTTTTACTTGTAACCACTTGCTATTAATAATAGTGGATTCTTAAGAGTGGTGACCTTAAATTCACCCGGTGGAGTTTTGCCTCGGTGGTTTTCCCCATTCGTAAACAAATTACCTGTATCAAATTCAATTTCTACTGCATTTAGTTTTTTAGTGATTTATTTGTACTACCACGCTATTGCATGTTAAATTGACTCAATTAATTAACTTGGATAATTAATTAATTAATTTGCCAAAGGGGTTAATACATTTTTTTTCCTATCAAAGAAGCCTCTCAATCGCCCTAAGTTCCAAAGTAGAGAAGCCCTTTGGTTACCTCCCATTCAGATCGAGGTAAAGAAGTCCCTTGGTCACCACAATTCAAGATTGAGATAGACAAGCCTCTCAATTGCCCCAGATTCCGAGGTAGAGAAGCCCTTTAGTTACCTTCCATTCAGATCGAGGTAGTGAAACCCTATGGTTGCCGCAATTCAAGATTGAGATAGAGAAGCCTCTCAATCGCCCTAGGTTCTAAGATAGAGAAGCCTCTTGGATACCTTCCATACAAATCAAGGTAGAGAAGCCCCTTGTTCGCCCACACATGCGGATTAAGATAGAGAAGCCTCTCAGTCACCCTAGATTTCAAGATTTATTTCAAAATTTATCAATTATCAATTAGGTTGAGTATTCACACTTATCTTTTTTCAAAATAGCAAAACACTAGTTCTATGCCCTAAGGGTTTAGGTTCTAGGGCTAGGTAATTTTTGAAAAGTCAACCTCGATTAAATCATGGCTACTAAAATTAGTGTCTTTGTTTTACATTGACATTCTCTTTGCAAGCTCTGCCAAACAGGAGCATTCTGTAGACCCTCGATTTTGCACCCATAATTTAATCTAGGAAGATGACTAGAGTGATCATCCATATACCTAAAATTTAAAGTTGCATTACATGTATCAATTCATTCATTACATATCATAAAAATGATCTTGAGATTCTAATGATTGCGACGGTATGTCCGATTTTCAAATCAGACCGTCAGATTGAAAGATAACACTTGATCAAGTTTTCGTGGTTTGCATGCATTTTGATTGGGTGGAACAAACCACACATGGTTAATTTAAATTAATTCTGATTGGATAACAATTAAAATTAATTAAATAATTTTGTGATTGGTTGTTGGTTAGTGACAAAAATAGGTCTGCTTGCATAGGAATAAAGTGGATAATCAAGTCTTTTTGGAATATTTATCTACAAGATAATTATCACTTCAAAGACTTGAATATCCAGAAAAAGGGATTAATTTTTAGAATACGGATTAAAAGTGCACCTAGGTACAATTCCCAGCTTAAAAATCCTTAAAAAATGAGTCCAAATTGGACCAAAACTCAAATGCGGATCCGGCACCCAAGAGGGCCATTCAGCACTCTTGGAGTGCTGATTGGCATATGGCAAGTGCCGATTGGCCCAAATTTTTAGTCCAGCCCTGACTTTTTAGAGATAAGGATGTTAGGATTAATGCCCTTAAATCCTATTGTATGACGTTATGTATGACTTAATGTTGTAATTAATAATTTTTTTTAATTATTGTCTAAAATAATGGTAACATGAATATTTGGACATTATCATATAGTCCATGAGATGTATAGTATGTGATTTATGTGATTTAGTCACAAAAGATATAAGTCATAAGTTCTTTGTAAACTCAAAATTTTAGTTCGTAGTCGATGATGAAATTGGGCATTTTATCTGCAAAGACTATGATATATCAACTAAGATGATTTGTTTTGATTATGGAAGTAGAGACTTCTAGTTGATATGTTGATATGTTTTAAGAGTTAAAACATATTGAACTGGACTGCTGTGAGATTTATTATTCTCCTAACGACTGTCAAATGAATAACAAATCTCACAACTTCTATTTACAAGAACTCTTAATCCTGAAAGAATAATGGACCTAATCATGAAGTGTAAGTTGCTGTGATATATCAGGAGTGAAATCTAAAATCACGATCAAAATTTTAGTATGTTGGGCAGTCACATTTATTGTTGATGGAACATATATTCTCAAGATGGAATTCATAATCTCTTAACAAAGATATAAAATATTCCCTTGAGATAAGTTTAATGAGTTTGGTTATTCAGAGTGTTAGGCCTAATCACTTTAGCAAGGAGTTACTAAAGTATATATTTATGAAATCAGATTTCATAAATATATGATAAATAACTTAAAGGATTAAATCGGGTATTCAAGGATTAAGATGTAGTAATCTTCAAAGTGACAGTCTACATTCATAACTTTGTATTACTATGAATATTTTATGAAGGGGTTGCATGTAAAATAAAGTATTGGGATATAAATTATTAATAAGGGGTAGAGTGAAATTATATTTATATAGTGGTATTAAATATAATTAATGGTAATTTTGGACTTGTCAAGAGTTGACAGAAAAGCCCAAGGCCCATTATACCTAGAGTCTTATTTGTTCCCTTTTGGTCCCACTCCAAACTACATACTAACGCCCAATTGGAATGGCCCAAAAGACTAGCCCAGTTAGATAATCAGTTATAAGGAGAGAAACATACAGAATTTTGTAAGAAAATGAAATGCTTTATATGTGAGTGTAGGACACTATTATTCTCCCTTGAACACACACATATAAACTGATTGTGAGGCCACACTTCTTGGGCACAAATGGAATTGGAGTGAGGATTAAAAGTGTTCTCAAGTACTTCTAACCTTTGGTTTTGAATTTCACCTTACCAAGGTACACTCTCTTGTTCTTATATTTTGAAATTTACATAGTACATGTTATCAATTGCGAATGAAACAGATTCATTAATTTTTCACTATGTATGTTTTATATGTGAAAGTTCAAATAGTGTTGAAAACACTATGAATGTTTAGACTCCCAAACAACAAATTACCAATTCAAGCTTTATATCAAACAATGTATGTGAGGAAAATGATAACAAGCTTATAACAGAATTGTTAAACAATCTAAACCAATTAAAATCACATCCACAACAGAAATTAAATGGTAAAAATTAAGGGAAGAGAGATGCAAATACAAGGATAACACAACAATGTGTTATCGAAGAGGAAACCGAAACCCTCAGCGTAAAACCTCTCCGCCGCCCTCCAAGCGGTTAATAATCCACTAGAAAATGAAGTTGGGATACATGAACAACAATAGACCCTCCATGCCTAATCTACCCAGGTACCTAAGCCCTCCAAGCTTCTTGCTTCAACGAGGCTACGCTGAACCTTTGTCTTTTCTAGCTTGTCGGATTCCACTATAAACCATAGCATCAACCAATAACCATTGGTCCCTTCCAAACTGCTTCCCTTAGCACCAAAAGACCTTCTTATAGACATGGGTGTGGTGAGAAAAGGATTTGGTCAAGAACCTCTCAAGGATGTATCAATGGAGAGGGTGAGAGTAGACGAATTTGAAGAGTCTCTATGTGAAGATTGTAGATGAATCAATCTTGTTTTTCTCTAAGATTTCTCTCTCAAAATTCTTTCTGGAAGCATTCTACATTTTGTGGGTATGAGGGGTATTTATACTAGGGTGAGATAAGAATGCGAAGAGTTAGGTTTTTCAAAACAGAGCTGGTTGGCGGCATGGCCTCGCGACTTGGTTGAGTCGCGAGTTCAAGTTGCGAGATAACAAAACGGCCAGGCTGGGCTTTTTGTCCTATAGTGCTCCAGCTGATGCCACTGTTCATCTTCTCGCATGCTTCACTCGTGTGCTGCATTTGGCGGCTTGCCAGTTGCAAGTCACCCGCGAGTCCTAGCCGCAAAGCCCTACATCCTTGCACAATCTTCAACATTTCTTCACACTCTCTCACTCACTACCCTTACATGAATCCCACATAAATACAGGATTTCTAAGTGCTGAAATACAAGGAAATTGTCACGGAATAAAGCCGACAAGATGGTTGATTAAATTCAACCTTACAATCTCACCCTTTGGCTATTCTATGACAAAACCTTACAACAAACTCTAGACTTAACGTGTAAGTTGAGAACAGTTAGAAAACTCACTCACACCTAACTCTAGAATCTGTGAAGCTCTTGAACCATAAAACCAAAAAATCTCCTAAAACACAATGACACAGTAAGTTCATTGTATGCAGAAAACTTGTAATACTTATGGAGCAAGCAAAATGCGATCAAGCAAAAATGGTATAAAACAATAAACCATGGCTTAACCAAAATAGCAATCACTATATACTAGTGATCACAATGCTCATTCACTCAAGGAATGAATATCCAGACATGCAAGCTGATAAGCTTTGCAAAGTATCATTTGCGTGTTCAACACTCAACCAATGCACAGAACATATATGCATCTAGGAACAAGATCCAACAAGGGCACAAGAATGGTGCACTGAAAAAAAAATGCATGACATTTACCATCAAGTACAAAAGCTACATAGCATGGGTACAAAGACCTAAAAACCTTAAAAGCTTACAAAAGCAACAGGTACAAACTCATAAAACCTACTGAAAAACATCATAAATAAATATATACCAGTGAAACACAAATTTTCCCAAAAGTATTAAAACCATACTGGAGTTTATAAAAACTAGCAAACATATTATCTATAAACAAGACAAGTATATATATGTGTGAGCACACAACTCCCCCTTTCAATATGCACACTCCTCATTCTTGTGCTGCTCTCCCCCTTTTTGGCACAAATAGCTAAAGGCTTTCTTCCAGCTTCTATTGAATAGCATCCAGTTGTGTCTCAATAGTTGTGAGATGCATTTGAGTTTGATTGTGAAAGGAGTGAAGAAGCCATTCTAAATCGGATATCCGATGAAACACATTTGCAATCAAGTGGCTTTGCTTGGTTGGTTGAAATCCAGGGAGAACAGATGGAGTGCCAGTTGATTGCATAGGTGTAGCTGAACATTAACCAGATGGAGTGACTGGTTCATTCTTAGGTGCTTTAGAGGAGTGGCTCTTACTTGCTTGGAGAGTGTACATGGATATTGGTTGAGGACGAGGCACAATTTTCCCATCTAATGGTGGACTGACACCTTCACGAAGTGTGCTTTTCATGATGAGACTACAAAATGGAAGATTTGTTCGTGTTGCTAATCGAGCCGTTGTTTTCCCAATGATCTGAAACATGTGTGCACAGATGTCAATTGGAACTCCGATAATGAGATCACACAGAAATTTAGCTCTTCCTACATTGATGTAAGCAATGTTTGACAATGGGTAGAGGTTGGAGAACATAATCAACTTTAGAGTCGTCAGTTCAGGTGAAAACTGTCTAGTATCTATAGAGGTTCCCTTGCTAACAACTTCATGATCAGTTCCAACAACTTGAAGAATGTCTTGAGCCTTGAGTACTCTATCATCATACGGGGTTAGATCCATATTTACTGGTCTGGTTATACGAAGAACCTTAGCAATGTAGTCTGCATTGATGGAAAATTCTGTTCCGCGTACCCAGCATTTCAACTCTACCTTGGTGTATCTGGCATTAGAGTAAAATTCCTTAACCGATTCTTCAATTGGATCCTCAAAATTCCCAAACAGGTCAACCCAATTTCTTTCTTCAAAGATCTTAGAGATAAATGTTTTCCCCAGAGTATCAAATTTGACTATTCGTTCCACAATGGGAGGAGCCTTTTCAAAAATGTCTGTGTAGGTCTTTGAGTCAAGAGGTGTCCTGAATCTCTCAGTGGTAGAGTCTCTAGAAGACTGAGACGAAAGTCATGTCCGTTTAGCAATCGGGGTTGATTGATCATCGGTTACAATGTTTTTGCCTTTAGAGGAATGACGAGTCATTTGCAAGAGAACAAACACACAACAAAGAACCAAATGCAATACCACAAGGTACAAACATCAGGTTGATTAGATTCAGATATAAGAATGTGAAACAGAGAGATTTCACTCAATCATAAAAACATGAACCAGGTCAACACCAAGAAATCATAAGCAACACTGACGTATTTAGTGAAATAGGCATTCAAATATGATGATGATCAGTAATAATTCAAAATCAAGTAGGCAATGAGCATCACAAAGACTCAAATGACAAATATTGTGACAAAATTCCAAGAACATGATATGAATGGAGCAACACATTCATGAAATAGAGATAAGCACAAACACCATATAAACAACAGTAATATAATCAATTGACAATCAAAATCACTAACACTTAAACAAAGAACACTAAAAAAATAAAGCAAACTCTCGTATGAACATGATATTTCACAAAGCATAATGGCAACAACACACTCACAGATTTAAGAAAATCACACTCAAAACATGAAAAATGAAGTGAGACAGAGAAAACCCATACCTTTTTCTTGAAGATTGGAGTAGAAGTGATGCAAAAATGGATGCTTTTTGAAGAGAGACTCGGAGTATTTGAGAGAGAGAAATGGGGAAGACAATGAACAGTCACAAAAATTTGAGGGAAAACTATAAAATTTTTGAAAAACTGTTCTTAAAACGCAAAACATGCGTTTTTCGCAAGTGAGTCAAGTCGTTAGGGTAAGCTGCGAAACACTTTGAAATTAAGATTCCTAAAAAATTTTCTAAGTGTTTTTCGCGACTAGAAAGTCTACCCGTGAGGGAGTCGCCAGGTGAGCCACGAAAATCTCTGTGTACCTCTCGCAACCAAACCTTCCACCTGCGAACAAGGCACCACACTAAGCCGCAAAAATCATAAAAACTCAAATTTTGAAAAATTTTCTAAGTATTTTTTGCGATTGAGACCTTGACTCGCCAGTGAGCCGTGAAAAATCTTGGAGTGGGCTTGTGACTAGAGCATGTGACTGGGCCAACCCGCGACTGAGTTGCCAAAACAAGACAACACTGCTTTTGAAATTTTTGTGAAAATAAAATACTTTCCAAAAACAACTAAAACACTCAAAAATCTTTTTGTGTTTGATCAACAAAGATTGAGCATGTGAAAACACATCTAATTAAGTACAATCACACAAATGAATATGACATTCATTGAATATAGAATTGTGTGATGTGTGTGGATATCAAAAATGAGATATTCCTTAATCTAATGTGAAGTTTCAATGATCAATTCAACCAAGGCATACACAACTAGCACTAGATAATGTGATCTATCTCAACTATAGAAGTATGCATATATGACCTCCCACATAAACTTAAGTACATTTCTTTGAAGCTTTTCATTTGGCTCCATATATATCATATCATTTGATCATTTTGAATCAATATATCTCATTGTGAGATCGATGCCTGAAATTTTTAATATTTTAACTTGATGAGTTAGCCTTTGGCTTGTTGGACATCATACATTTTATTTTGGTTGTTTTTCCTTTTTCCTAATCAAATACTAGTATGTGCGATAGGCTTTTGCAGCTCAATATCACTTTTCATTTGGAGATTTACATTTGGTGAGCTCTTTAAGTAAAAACAACAACATAAAGAGTGGGAAGATATATAGGCATAGGTCTATGCATGTCTTAAGATCAACAAAATCATTCACTAATTATTCATGACAAGATTAAAGATCTATTTACAACAGTCACATACAAGTCAAGATTTCTCCCACAATGATATGAGTGCATATGAGACAAGCTAAGCTCATAGATGCACAAAGCCATTAGTACAAAGGTACAAGACAAAACACACTTTAAGATAAAGCTCAATAACGCCGATTAAACTTTTTGGATTTCTACTTTTTATGTGTTTTTGGATTTTTGACACAAAAGCAGTAAAAGGTTGATAAAAAAAACAAAAAAATGTAAAAACATTTGAAAGCAAATAAACAGACAATATAAAAACTCAAACTCGCAAGAAGCACACAACCAAGCATATACACAAAACATGGGAAGAATTAATGCATGAACACGTTGAAATGCTTATGCATGAGTACCCTTTGTCACCCACACATCACGTGCATTTGAGGTGATATCCTTGACAGATTGGGTACGAGAGTCAGGACTTTCAAACCTTTTTGTGAAGCTTTCCAAGTAAGTGGTGAAGGCACCGATCATCTTCATCATGTCCATTATTCCAGGATCACAGTTTTGACTTTTTGGTTGCTCACCACCCCAAGACCTCTTGTCATTTTCTCTTCCTCGTGATCAAGGAGCGCTTGCATTTTTTTAACACTCTCAGCTTATAACAGTTGGGTCTGGTATGTCCTTGCAATCCGCAATAGTGACAAATATGATTCGTTCTAGGACCTAGTTGTGATCTTGGAAGTGATTTTCCTCTAGCTTCACGTCTGGCTTCTGATGGATTACAGAATGTATTTAATACCCGTTGATCAGCCACATTTTTCTTCTTTCCAGTCTTAACTTTATTAGGAATAAACTCTTCTACAATTGGTTCTTTGGCCTTCACAAACCTCACTTCTTTGGTGACATTGGCTAATGAGCTACTCCCTCTGGTATATCCCACTCCGAACTTGTCAGAGACTGATTTTTGATGAGCAAGCATTTCATTGAGTTTCTTGGAGGAGACACGGTCTACCTTAGCATTTGCTTGAAGCACTTCATGCTCAAGAAACTTTATCTTAGCATATGCTTCGGTCAGCTCTCCATTCAGCATTTCTATTTCACACTTTGCCTCCTTATGCCACACTAGGACACTTCAATAGTCCTCCTCTACTTTCTTCATCTTCTTCACGGCCGCCTTGGCCACCCTTGTGTACTCTCCAGACTTCTCAAGAAGTGAGTTGTAGTTCTCTTGGAAACCAGCACTGCTTTCGTCTTCTTCAGCATCTGATTCTTTAACAACTCCCATTGATTCTTCATCACTGTGCTCCCCAAGTTCTTGTACAAGTTTATTCAGGTCTTCTAAGGACTCAACATGAGCAATGGTCATAAACGTGGAGTAGTTTCCTTCTCCATCACAGCTTTCCTCAAAATCAGAATTAGATAAGTCAGAGTCACTAAGAGTAGTGGCATAGACTTTGCCCTTCAATTTCAAATAATTGGGACATTCTTTCCCATGTCCGTTGCACTCGAAGCACGTGATTCCCTGCGAAGATTGGGTTTCTCTACCATCTTTCCTTCTGAATTCCCTTTTCTCCTTCTCGAAATTCTAAAATTTTCATTTGTCACAAGATTTCCCACTGTTCTTAAGTTTTAAGAACTTCCCGAAGTTTTTCACAAGGTATGACACATCTTTATCTACAATATCTTCTTCCTAAGAATCATGAGATACTACCTTCTCATCAATTGTCTTAAGAGCAAGAGATTTGCTCTTCTTTTGCATAGGAAGTGACAATTCGTATGTCTGCAATGAACCAACCAACTCTTGAACTTTAATGTCATCAAGATCCTTGCTCTCTTCAATAGCTGTTACTTTGGCATGAAAGCTTTCTGACAGTGACCGAAGGATCTTCCTTACTATTTTAGAATCCTCCGTCTTTTCTCCCAAATTGAATTTGCCGATGACCATCTTGTTCAACTTGCTATAAAAAGAGTCAAAGGACTCATCCTCACTCATCTTGAGCTCCTCAAAGCGAGTGGTCAACATCTGTAGTTTGGTGTCTTTCACTTTTTTTGTTCCTTCATAAGTAGTCTCTAGAATCTCCCATACTTCCTTAGCAATAGTAATATGTGAAATCCTATGAAATTATTTTGGAGAGACACCACAGAAAATAGCATTCAAGGCTTTACTATTAGCATTAGCTGCCGCAAGAGTTGCCTTATCCCAAGTGGATTTGGCAGCTTCCGGCCTAGTCCAACCCACTTCAACTGCATCCCACACAGCATCATCAATAGAACACAAAAATGCCCTCATTCGAACTTTCCAAAATGCATAATTATTACCATTGAAAAATGGTGGCACATTTAGAGATTGAGACCTATCCATCTCAATGCGGGGTCAGGGATCGCACTAAGGTGTTCAAACCACAACAAGTTCACCCGTTCTGATACCAATTGAAAGTTCAAATAGCGTTGAAAACACTATGAACGTTTAGACCTCCAAACAACAAATTACCAATTCAAGGTTTATATCAAACAATATATGTGCGGAAAATGATAACAAGCTTATAATAGAATCGATAAACAATCTAAACCAATTAAAATCACATCCACAATAGAAATTAAATGGTAAAGATTAAGGGAAGAGAGATACAAACACAAGGACAACACAACGATGTGTTATCGAAGAGGAAACCGAAGCCCTCAGCGTAAAACCTCTCTGCCGCCCTCCAAGTGGTCAATAATCCACTAGAAAATGAAGTTGGGATACATGAACAGCAATAGACCATCCAAGCCTAATCTACCTAGGTACCTAAGCCCTCCAAGCTTCTTGCTCCAACGAAGTTACGCCGAACCTTTGTCTTTTCTAGCTTGCCAGATTCCGCCATAAACCATAGCATCAACCAATAACCATTGATCCCTTCCAAACTGCTTCCCTTAGCACCAAAAGACCTTCTCATAGACGTGGGTATGGTAAGAAAAGGATTTGGTCAAGAACCTCTCAAGGATGTATCAATGGAGAGGGTGAGAGTAGAGGAATTTAAAAAGTCTCTATATGAAGATTGTGGATGAATCGATCTTGTTTTTCTCTAGGGCTTCTCTCTCAAAATTCTCTCTGGAAGCACTCTACATTTCGTGGGTATGAGGGGTATTTATACTAGGGTGAAATAGGAATGTAAAGAGTCATGTTTTTCAAAACAAAGCTGGTTGGCAACTTGGGTGAGTCGCGAGTTCAAGCTGCAAGATAACAGAACGGCCAGGCTAGACTTTTTGTCCTGTAGTGCTCTAGCTGGTGCAACTGTTCATCTTCTCGCACGCTTCACTTGTGTGCTGCATTTGGCGGCTTGCCAGTCGTAAGTCACCCACGAGTCCCAGCCACGAAACCCTGCATCCTTGCACAATCTTGAGCATTTCTTCACACTCTCTTACTCACTACCCTTACATGAATCCCACCTAAATACAGGGTTTTTAAGTGCTGAAATCCAAGCAAATTGACACAGAATAAAGCCAACAAGATGGTTGATTAAATTCAACCTTACAGTATGTAATACAAACATGAATTTTTCCAACAATTAATATCAGAGTGGTCTTCAATTTTGAATCTGTATAACATGTTTTGTGAGTTTTGGAATTAGAGATAGTAATTTCATGTTGTTAGAAGATTATACAATTAATTTTCTGAATGGTCATTAAAATTATTGTTTGATAAAAACTGATATTGATGTTATGATGTTGTTTAAGTTTGATGTTAAGTATGTTAAATTGAACTTTAAGGCTATAACATCAATGGAATTCAGTTTTGATATCAAATTCTTTCTATTATGTTCATATGATGTTTGTTTGTTCATGAAAAACCGTTGAAAAATGCTTTAGAAATTTTTTGAAAAATTCGAGTTTCACGAGTTTCGATTGATCAAAATTACTTTCGATTGATTGAGTGAAACAGTGACTAATCTATTTGATTCGATTGATATACGATTGCTAGTCGATCGATCGAATGTTCTCTTTTGATCAATCGAACAGCGATCGAGTACCAATCAAGCCAGGTAGACTATTTCGTACGAAATTTTTAATTTTTTTGACCAATCGAGATACACATGGTTAAAGTGTAAGGTTATGTGTGATGAGATTACACATGATTTCTAATTAAAAACCTTTATTTAAAACATCTAGTGAGAGAGAGATACAAGGGTTGAATCTTATGGCCTCCATTATCAGTTCATAGTAGTGTGGGTAAGCATCTCGTCTTGGTGTATATGCCTCGTGATCCCAAAGGAGGGTGTTTACTTTATAGTACTACAAGATTGAACCTACCCATTTAAAGTAGTGTGAATAAGCACCTCGTCTTGGCATATATGCCTCGCGATCCCAAAGGAGGGTGTTTTGTTTCATGGTACTACAAGTTTAAACACTATAAGGGAGATGAAATGTGGCTACACATGATTCTAGATAATGGTATAGACTAGACTAAGTGTAATGTTAACCTCCCAAAGGAGCTATATCATTATTACTTAGAGGCTAAAGGTAATACGGCATATTATTAGTGTTTGATAAGAGTTATCATGATAAAACTAATAATGAGAATAGTTCTCAATCAATTATGGTGTTTATAATATACTTGCTACCAAGGAATTATAAACATGGATTGGGTTGTTGTTGCATATATTATATTACGGTTTTATTAAGGTTCCATACTATATGTTTATATGCTAAATTGATAATGTCCAATTTACTTATTATATTCATGTTTATTGTTTTTAGATTTAATCATGGCATCATTTAGCCAACTTGTTTCTATTCTTAATAATTAAAAAAAAAAAAAAAAAAAAAGACTGGATCCAACTATGTTGATTGGAAAAGAAATTTGGGCATTGTTCTTACTGCTAAAGAGTAGAAGTATGTGCTTAGTCAACCTTGTCCTAACTTTCCATCATTAGATGCTCCTCTTGAGGAAAAATAGCGATATGATTGTTGGCAAAAATCTAATGAGATGGCCAAGTGCTATATCCTAGCATCTATCTTAAATGTTCTACAACATCAAATGCAGGATATAGAACTAGCTTCAAACATAATGCTAAGTTTGAAAGAGATGTTTGATGAACAAGGCCGTTCTGCCAGGGAAGAAACTATAAGGCAAATTTATAATACCAAAATGGCTAAATGCACTACAATGAGGGAGCATTGTCATAGAATGATCTCTAATTTGAATAAACTAGAAGTTTTAGGTGCTGATATTGATAGAGAATCCCAAGTGGATATAATACTCCAATCACTACCAGAATCATTCAAGGAATTCAGACTTAATTATAATATGAACAAAAAGATTTATTCATTGTTTGAATTAATGAATGAATTGGTAGTGGTGGAAGGCATTCTTGGTACATCCAGTGTTGATGCCAATATGGCTCAAGTTTCTACTTCTCAACCTAAGTCAAAAGGCAAGAGTAAGAAGAAGAAGAAGAAGGATTTCACCATGCAAGATGGTAAACAAATTGCCTTAGGAGTTGCCAACAAGGGAAAGAAAAAGGATTATGCCAAAGGAAAGTGTTTCGATTGTGGTGAGAAAGGTCATTGGAAGAGGAATTGTCCAATATGTAGAGATGCCAACAATAAGGGTATGAAAAGTTCAATTTTTCTAGAAATATGTTTAGTACAAAATCTCACGGATTCCTAGTGTGTGGATTCAGGTTGTACTAATCATATATACAATTCTTTGCAGGGGTTCCAGGATACCAAAAAGCTGAGTGAAGGGGAATTGTTTCTTACTTTGGCTGGTGGAAGTAGAATTCCAGTTGTAGCTATTGGAGTGTTTGATTTATGCTTTGATTCTAGGGTTTTAATATTGGAAGACTATCTATATGTACCTAATATTCGTAGGAATTTAATTTCTGTAACTTATTTAGGTAACATGGATATTGTGTAATCTTGAAAGACATTGTTATAATAAAAAAGGATACAGTGTTTCTCTGTTCTAGCAATATTGTTGACGGTCCTTATATTTTAACTCTTAATAAGCATGAATTATATAATTTAGAGTTAAATAATAATTCACATGTGAAATCATTAAAGAGGAAGTTTCCTTATACTAATGATGCATATTTTTGGCACTTGCGTTTGGGTCATATTAATTCAAACAGTATTCAAAGATTGATCAAAGATAGTCTCTTAGAGCCATTAGACTTTGATGGATTTCCAGTTTGTGAATCTCGTTTGGAAGGCAAAATGACCAAACGAAATTTTAATGCAAAAGGTAGAGGAGTTCAAGAGTTGCTTGAATTAGTTCATACGGATATATGTGGTCCTCTGTCAACCCAAGCAAAAGGAGCTTATGAGTACTTCATCATTTTTCCTGATGATTACTCAAGATATGGTTATGTGTACCTAATGAGATGGAAGTCCGAAGCCCTTGAAAAGTTCAAAGAGTTTAGGGCTAAAGTTGAGAATCAATTAGGTAAAAACATAAAGGCCATTCGATCTGATCGTGGTGGCAAATACCTTCTTGGATTTCAAGGAATACTTAAATCAAAATGAGATTGTATTCCAATTGACTGCACTTGGAACTCCCCAACAAAATGGTGTAGCAGAGAGAATGAATAAGACTATTTTAGAAATGGTTAGGTCCATGATGAGTTATTCAACTTTACCAAATTCCTTTTGGGGATATGCACTAAAAACAGCAATGCACATTTTAAATTTAGTTCCATCAAAATTAGTTCCCAACACACCTAAGGAATTGTGGAGTGGGTGCATGCCTAGTATGAAATATCTCCATGTTTGGGGATGTCCAGCACATGTGTTGAAAGGGAAGTCTGATAAGTTGGAAGCTAAAATAGAAGTATGCATGTTTTTAGGGTATTCAAAGGAAACTAAGGGTTATTTATTCTAAAATCATAAAGATAACAAAGTGTTTGTTAGCACCAATGCAAATTTTTGGAAGATGATTATGTGAATAATTTTAATCCTAGCAGTAAAGTTGTTTTGGCTAAAATAGGTGAACTTGTAAATGAACAACCAATGGATGAAACTAGGGATGATGTGATTGTATTAGATACACCACAAGATACTACCCATGAGATGTCTAGTACACAGGTGCCTTGTCGTAGTGGGAGGATTGTTTGGCCTCCTATAAGATTTATAGGTCTGGGAGAAACTTATGAAGCTATCTCAAGAGAGGCTGAAACTAATCCTTATGCTTATGAAGAGGCAATGAATGATATAGATGCACATCATTAGGTCAAAGCTATTAAATCTGAATTAGATTCAATGTATTCCAATCAAGTTTGGGATCTTGTAAAGGCGCCTAACGGCATTAAACCTGTTAGCTGCAAATGGGTTTACAAGAGGATGAGAGGGATAGATGGAAAGTTTGAAACCTTTAAAGCAAGGTTAGTGGTGAAAGGGATTACACAAAAAGAAGGTATTGATTATGAAGAAACCTTTTCACTAGTAGCAATGCTTAAATCTATCAGAATTCTCTTATCCATTGCTGCTCATTATGATTATGAGATTTGGCAAATGGATTTCAAGACTGCTTTTCTAAATGGCAATCTTGAAGAAGAAATTTACATGACGCAACTGGAAGGTTTCATAGCAAGGAACCAAGAGCATATGGTATGCAAGTTGAAAAGATCCATTTAAGGACTTAAGCAAGCATCTAGGTCATGGAACATTAGATTTGATCAAGCAATCAAGTCATTTGATTTTGAACAAAATCTTGATGAACCATGTGTGTATAAAAGACATCAAGATAAAGTAGTAATGTTGCTAGTGCTTTATATTGATGATATTCTACTCATTGGAAATGATGTAGGGGTAATGTCATCAGTAAGGGTTTAGTTTTCAAGCCAATTTGATATAAAGGACTTGGGTGAAGCTAACTTCATTCTAGGGATCAAGCTTTGGTGAGATCGCAAGAATAGAATGTTAGGTTTGTCACAAGCTGGATATATAGATAAGATACTAGAATAGTTTAGCGTGCAAAACTCCAAGAAAGGATTGCTTTCTTTCAGACATGGAGTTCTTCTGTTTGATGACCAAAGCCCTAAGACTCTTGAGGAAGAAAATATGATGAGACAAGTTCTTTATGCTTCTGTAGTGGGAAGTCTTATTATGTGCTTTGTACTAGACCAGATATCTATTATTAAGTTGGTATGGTCAACCGATATCAATCAAATCTAGGACCAAAACATTGGCAAGCTGTAAAACATACCCTCAAGTATCTACGAAGAATAAGAAATTATATGCTTGTTTATCGGTGTGAAGATTTTGTAAAGATTAGTGCCCTTAAATCCTATTGTATGATGCTATGTATGATATTAAGTTTGACATTGTGTATGACATTATGTATAACTTAATATTGTGTTTAATGAATTTGTTTTATTATTATTTGAAATAATGGTAACATGAATATTCGGACATTATCATTTAGTCCATGAGATGCATAGTATGTGATTTAAGTGAAAAGTTACAGAAGATATAAATCACAAGTTCTTTGTAAACTCAGAATTATAGTTCGTAGTTGGTAATGAAATTGGGCATTTCATCTGTGAAGACTATAACATATCAACCACGATGATTTGTCTTGATCATGGAAGTGGAGACTTCTGGTTGATATGTTAATATGTTTTAGGAGTTAAGACATATTAAACTGGACCGCTGTGAGGTTTATTATTTTCCTAAGGACTGTCATATGAATAATAAATCTCACGACCTGTATTTGCATGAACTCTTAATTTTGAGAGAATAATGGACCTAATCATGAGGTGTAGGTTGATTTGATATATCAGGAGTGAGATCTATAGTAATGGTCAAAACCTCAGTATGTTGGGCAGCCACTTTAGTGTTGATGGAACATGTATTCTCAAGATGGAATTCATAGTTTCTTAACGGAGATATAAAGTATTTTCTTGAGATAAGTTTAATGAGTTTGTTATTCAGAGAGTTAGGCCTAACCACTTTAGTAAGACTAAAGTATATATTTATGGAATTAGATTTCATAAATATATAATGAATAACATTAAAGGATTTAACCGGGTACTCAAGGATTAAGATGTAGTAATTTACAAAGTGACAGTCAACATTAATGACTTTGTATTACTACGAATATTTTATGAAAGGGTTGCATGTATAATAAAGTCTTGAGATATAATTTATAGATAAGGTCTAGAGTGCAACTATATTTATATAGTGGTATTAAATATAGTTAATGGTAACTTTGGACTTGTCAAGAGTTGACAGAAAAGCCCAAAGCCCATTGGAGCTAGAGTCTTATTGGTCCCTTTTGGTCCCACTCCAAGCCACACACTTAAGCCCAATTGGAAAGGTCCAAAAGGCCAGCCCAATTAGATAATTGGTTAGATACAAAGGGAAAAACATACATAATTTTTGAAGAGAAAAAACAACATTGTAATGGTGTGGAAGTGAGTGTATGTCACTATCTAACCATCCTTTTGTAACCAATTGAGAGTCCACACTTCTTGGGCATTAGTGGAATTGGAGTGAAGATTAAAAATATTCATAAGTGCTTCAATCTTCGGTTTTGAAATTCACCGCTTCAAGGTATGCTTTCTTGTTCTCAAATTCTGAAATTTACTTAACGCATGTTGTCGATTTCGAATGATGTAGATCCGTTATTTTTTCGCTGCGTTCACATTTATTTCCATCAAATGGTATCAGAGCGGTCATTAATTTCGAATTGTATAACATGTTTTGTGAATTTTAGAATTAGAAATGATAGTTTCATATTGTTAGAAGATTATGTTTTAATTTTCTGCATATTGTTGAAACTATGATTTGATGAAAACTGAAATTGATGTTATGATGTTGTTTAAATTTAAATTTAAGTACGTTAAATTGAATTTTAAGGCTATAGCATTAATAGAATTTAGTTCTGACATCAATCACTGTCTATAATGTTCATATGTTGAATGTTTGTTCATGAAAAACGAAGAAAACTGCCTTAGAAAAATTTCTGAAAATTTGAGTTTTGCGATTTTCGATCGATCGAGTGAAACAATGATCAGACTTTTTAAATAAATTGATTTTCGATTGCTAGTCAATCGATCGAATTTGTTTTTCGATCGATCGAGAGGCGATCGAGTATCAATCGAATAAGTCAGGAGGTCAAATTCAAATTTTTTAATTTTTTCGATTGATTGAGGGGCACATTTGATCGATCGAAAGAAAGAATATCATAATTTATTCTAAGTGTTTTCACATGTAGAAATAGCAAGGCTATGTGTAATTAGATTATGCATGTTTCAAATTAAAAACCTTTATTTTAAAACATCTAATGGGAGAGAGATACAAGGGTTGCATCTCACGGCCTCCATTGTCGGTTTAAAGTAGTGTGATTAAGCACCTCGCCTTGGCATATATGCCTTGCTCCCTTCGGAGGGTATTTGATTCATGGTACTATAGGTTAAACTTCTTAAAGATAGATGAAATGTGTTTTAACATTGAGAATGACCATGCTTCCCTGGAGTTATTTGGTTATTCACATTGATTCTAGGCAATGGTGTACACTAGACTAAGTGTAATGTTAACCTCCCTTTGGAGCTATGTCATTATTACTTAGAGGCTGAAGGGAAAACAACAAATTATTTTTGTTTTGTAAGTGTTACCATGATAGCATTAATAATGAGAATGTTTCTCGCCTAAGCATAGTGATTGGTATGACCTCGCTTCCGAGGAATATTAATTGTGGGATTGGTTTGTCATTGCATATATTATATTATTGTTTTATTAAGGTTTCATACTATATGTTTATATGCTAAATAGATAATGTCCAATTTATTGATTATATTCATGTTTATTGTTTTCAGATTTAGAACATGGCATCATTTGGCCCACTTGTTACTATTCTTAATCAAAACAAATTGACTGGATCCAACTATGTTGATTGGAAAAGAAATTTGGACACTGTTCTTACTGCTGAAGAGCATAAGTATGTTCTTACTAAACCATATCCCAGCTTTCCTTCATTAGATGCTCCTCTTGAGGAAAAACAACGATATGATCGTTGGCAGAAATCTAATGAGATGGCCAAGTGCTATATCCTAGCATCTATCTTAAATGTTCTACAGCATCAAATGCAGGATGTAGAACTAGCTTCAGACATCATTCTAAGTCTAAAGGAGATGATTGGTGAGCAAGGCCGTTCTGCAAGGCAAGAGACCATAAGGCAAATTTATAAGACTAAAATGACTGAAGGTACTTCAGTGAGGGAGCATTGTCTTACAATGATCTCTAATCTGAATACATTGGAAGTTTTAGGTGCCGATATTGATGGAGAATCCCAAGTGGATATGATACTCTAGTCGCTACTAGAATCATTCAAGGAATTCAAACTTAACTATAATATGAATAAAAAGATTTATACCTTGTCTGAATTAATGAATGAATTGGTAGCGGCAGAAGGCATTCTTGGTACTTCCAATGTTGAAGCCAATGTTGGTGAAGCTTCTACTTCTCAACCTAAGTCGAAAGGCAAGGGTAAGAAGAAGAAGAAGAAGAACTTCACCAAACAAGAGGGTAAACAAATTGCCTTAGGGGTTGCTGACAAAGGAAAGAAGATCAAAGGAAAGTGTTTCCATTGTGGTGAGAAAGGACATTGGAAGAGAAATTGTCCAATATTTAAGGCTGCCAAGAACAAAGGTATAATTAATACTTTCCTTCTTGAAATATGTTTGGTACAGAATCCCACGGATTCCTGGTGTGTGGATTCAGGTTGTACTAATCATATCTGCAATTCCTTGCAGGGGTTCCAGGAGACCAGAAAGCTTAAAGAAGGGGAGTTGTTTCTTACTTTGGCTGATGGGAGCAAGATTCCAGTTGTAGCTGTTGGTGTTTGTAATTTATGTTTTGAATCTAGAGTTCTAATATTAGAAGACTGTTTGTATGTACCTAATGTTCGTAGGAATTTAATTTCAGCTACTTACTTAGGTAAAAATGGATATTGTGTTATCCTGAAAGACAATGTTGTAATAAAGAAGGATAAAGTGTTTATCTGTTCTGGCAATATTGTGGATGGTCTTTATATTTTAACTCCTGATAAGCATGAATTATATAATTCTGAATTAGATAATGACTCTCATGTAAAATCATTAAAGAGAAAATTTCCTTCTACTAGTGATGCATATCTTTGGCACTTGCGTTTAGGTCATATTAATTCAAATAGGATTCAAAGACTGATCAAAGATGGACTCTTAGAGCCCATGGACTTTGATGAATTTCCAGTTTGTGAATCTTGTTTGGAAGGTAAAATGACCAAACGACCTTTTAATGCAAAAGGTAGAAGAGCCCAAGATTTGCTAGAGCTAGTGCATTCTGATGTTTGTGGTCCTATGTCAATCCAAGCAAGAGGTGGCTATGAGTATTTCATTACTTTCACTGATGATTACTCAAGGTATGGTTATGTGTACCTAATGAAACGGAAGTCTGAAACCTTTGAAAAGTTCAAAGAGTTTAGGGCTGAAGTTGAGAATCAATTAGGTAAACGCATAAAGGCCATTCGATCTGATCGTGGTGGCGAATACCTTCTTGGGGATTTTAAGGATTACTTAACTAAGAATGGGATTGTATCCCAATTGACTGCACCTGGAACTCCACAACAAAATGGTGTAGCAGAAAGAAGGAATAGGACTCTTTTAGAAATGGTTAGGTCCATGATGAGTTACTCAACTTTACCGATTTCTTTTTGGGGTTATGCCTTAAACACAGCAATACATCTTTTAAATTTAGTTCCATCAAAATCTGTTCCCAAAACACCCATGGAATTGTGGAGTGGGCGTAAGCCTAGTATGAAATATCTCCATATTTGGGGTTGTCCAGCACATGTTTTAAAAGGGAAGCCTGATAAATTGGAACCAAAATCAGAAGTGTGTTTGCTTGTAGGTTATCCAAAAGAAACTAGGGGTTATTTATTCTATAGTCGTAAAGATAACAAAGTCTTTGTTAGTACAAATGCTAAGTTCTTGGAAAATGACTATATGAATAGTTTTACTCCTAGAAGTAGAGTTGTGTTGGCTGAAATGAATGAATCTGTAAATGAACAACCAATAAATGAAACTAGGGATGATGTGGCTGTATTAGATACACCACAAGATACTACTCATGACATGTCTAGTACTCAGGTGCCTCGTCGTAGTGGGAGAATTGTTCGGCCTCCTATAAGATTCATAGGTTTGGGAGAAACTTATGAAGCTATCTCAGAAGAGGTTGAATCGGATCCCTACACATATGATGAAGCTATAAATGATATAGATGCACATCATTGGGTCCAAGCTATGAAATCTGAATTAGATTCCATGTATTCCAATCAAGTTTGGGATCTTGTAAAGGCGCCTAACGGCATTAAACCTGTTGGTTGCAAATGGGTTTACAAGAGGAAGAGAGGGATAGATGGAAAGGTTGAAACCTTTAAAGCAAGGCTAGTGGCGAAAGGGTATACACAAAAAGAAGGTATTGATTATGATGAAACCTTTTCTCCAGTAGCAATGCTTAAATCTATCAGAATTCTCTTATCCATTGCTGCTCATTTTGATTATGAGATTTGGCAAATGGATGTCAAGACTGCATTTCTTAATGGCAATCTTGAAGAGGAAATCTATATGATGCAACCGGAAGGTTTCATAGCAAAGAACCAAGAGCATATGGTATGCAAGTTGCAAAGGTCCATTTATGGACTTAAGCAAGCATCTAGGTCATGGAACATCAGATTTGATCAAGCAATCAAGACATTTGGTTTTGAACAAAATCTTGATGAACCATGTGTGTACAAAAGACATCAAGATAAAGTAGTAATGTTCCTAGTGCTTTATGTTGATGATATTCTACTCATTGGAAATGATGTAGGGGTAATGTCATCAGTAAAGGTTTGGTTGTCAAGCCAATTTGATATGAAGGACTTGGGTGAGGCTAACTTTATTCTTGGGATCAAGCTTTGGCGAGATCGCAAGAATAAGATGTTAGGCTTATCACAAGCTGGATATATAGATAAGGTTCTAGAACGGTTTAGCATGCAAAACTCCAAGAAAGGATTGCTTCCTTTCAGACATGGAGTTCCTCTGTCTGATGACCAAAGGCCTAAGACTCAAGAAGAAGAAGATATGATGAGACAAGTTCCTTATGCTTCTGCAGTAGGAAGTCTCATGTATGCCATGCTTTGTACTAGACCAGATATCTGCTATTCAGTTGGCATGGTCAGCCGATATCAATCAAATCCAGGACCAAAACATTGGCAAGCTGTAAAGCATATTCTCAAGTATCTACGGAGAACGAGAGATTATATGCTTGTTTACCAAAGTGAGGATTTGATACCTATTGGCTATACAGATTCAGATTTTCAATCGGATCTAGATTTCAGAAAATCCACTTCAGGATGTGTTTTCACCTTGGGAGGTGGAGCCATTAGTTGGCGGAGTATTAAGCAATCTTGTATTGCAGACTCCACCATGGAGGCAGAATATGTTGCTGCTTGTGAAGCAGCAAAGGAAGCTGTATGGCTCAAGAAGTTCCTTTCTGACCTTGGTGTAATAAGAATGGAGCAAGTTCCAATCACATTGTTTTGTGATAACAGTGGAGCAGTTGCACAATCTAAAGATCCAAGGAATCACAAGAAAGGAAAGCACATTGAGAGGAAGTACCATATCATTCGAGATATTGTTGCTCGTGGAGATGTGGTGGTAGCAAAGATTGAAAGTGCAAACAATCTGGCAGATCCATTTACTAAAGCTTTGCCTCAAAGGATTTTTGAGTCGCATTTGGAAAGAATGGGAGTTAGATTAGTGCACAATAGTCTTTAGGGCAAGTGGGAGATTGTTAGGATTGGTGCCCTTAAATCCTATTGTAAGATGCTATGTATAATATTAAGTGTGACATTGTGTTTGACATTATGTATGACTTAATATTATGTTTAATAAATTTGTTTTATTATTATCTGAAATAATGGTAACATGAATATTCAGACATTATCATATAGTCCATGAGATGCATAGTATGTGATTTATGTGAAGAGTCACAGAAGATATAAATCACAAGTTCTTTGTAAACTCAGAATTATAGTTCGTAGTCGGTGATGAAATTGGGCATTTCATCTGCGAAGACTATAACATATCAACTACGATGATTTGTCTTGATCATGGAAGTGGAGACTTCTAGTTGATGTGTTAATATGTTTTAAGAGTTAAGACATATTGAACTGGACCGCTGTGAGATTTATTATTCTCCTAAAGACTGTCAAATGAATAATAAATCTCACGACTTGTATTTGCATGAACTCTTAATCCTGAGAGAATAATGGACCTGATCATGAGGTGTAGGTTGCTTTGATATATCAGGAGTGAGATCTATAGTAATGGTCAAAACCTCAGTATGTTGGGCAGCCACATTTAGTGTTGATGGAACATGTATTCTCAAGATGAAATTTATAGTCTCTTAACGGAGATATAAAGTATTCCCTTGAGATAAGTTTAATGAGTTTGTTATTCAGAGAGTTAGGCCTAACCACTTTAGTAAGACTAAAGTATATATTTATGGAATTGGATTTCATAAATATATAATGAATAACATTAAAGGATTTAACCGGGTACTCAAGGATTAAGATATAGTAACTTACAAAGTGGCAATCTACATTAATGACTTTGTATTACTACGAATATTTTATGAAGGAGTTGCATGTATAATAAAGTCTTGGGAAATAATTTATAGATAAGGCCTAGAGTGCAACTATATTTATATAGTGGTATTAAATATAGTTAATGGTAACTTTGGACTTGTCAAGAGTTGACAGAAAAGCCCAAAGCCCATTGGAGCTAGTGTCTTATTGGTCCCTTTTGGCCCCACTCCAAGCCATACACTTAAGCCCAATTGGAAAGGCCCAAAAGGCCAGCCCAATTAGCTAATTGGTTAGATACAAAGGGAAAAACGTACAGAATTTTTGAAGAGAAAAAAACAACATTGTAATGGTGTGGAAGTAAGTGTATGTCAGTATCTAACCATCCCTTTGTAACTAATTGAGAGTCCACACTTTTTGGGCATTAGTGGAATTGGAGTAAAGATTAAAAGTATTCCTAAGTGCTTTAATCTTCAGTTTTGAAATTCACCGCTTCAAGGTACGCTCTCTTGTTCTCAAATTCTGAAATTTACTTAACGCATGTTTTCAATTTCGAACGATGTAGATCCGTTATTGTTCCACTGCGTTCACATTTATTTCCATTAGATTTGATACCTATTAGCTGCACAGATTCAAATTTTCAATCAGATCTTGATTTTAGAAAGTCCATTTCAAGTTGTGTATTCACCTTAGGAGGTGGAGCCATAAGTTGGAGAAGTGTTAAGCAATCTTGTATTGCTAACTCCACCATAGAAGCTGAATATGTTGCTACTTGTGAAGCAGGAAAGGAAGCTGTTTGGCTCAAGAAATTCCTTTCTGATCTTGGTGTTATGAGAATGGAGCAAGTTCCAATCACATTGTTTTGCGACAGTTGTGGAGCGGTTGCATAATCCAAAGATCCAAGGAATCACAAGAAAGGAAAGCACATTGAGTGAAAGTACCACATCATTCGAGACATTGTTGCTTGAAGAGATGTAGTAGTAGTAAAGATAGATAGTGCAAATAATCTAGCAGATCCCTTTACCAAAGTCTTGCCTTAAATGACTTTTGAGTCAAATTTGGAGGGAATGGGAGTTATATTAGTGCACAATAGTCTTTATGGCAAATGGGAGATTGTTAGGATTAGTGCCTTTAAATCCTATTGTATGATGCTATGTATGACATTATATATGACTTAATGTTGTAATTAATAAAGTTGTGTTATTATCATCTAACATAGTGGTAATATGAATATTTAATTTGGACATTATTATATAGTCCATGAGATGCATAGTATGTGATTTATATGATTTAGTCACAAAAGATATAAGTCACAAGTTCTTTGTAAACTCAAAATTTTAGTTTGTAGTCAATGATGAATTTGGGCATTTCATCTGTAAAGACTATAACATATCAACTAAGATGATTTTTCTTGATCATGAAAGTAGAGACTTCTTGTTGATATGTTTTAAGAGTTAAGACATATTGAACTAGACCATTGTGAGATTTATTATTCTCCTAACGACTGTCAAATGAATAATAAATCTCACGACTTCTATTTACAAGAACTCTTAATCCTGAAAGAATAATGGTCCTGATTATGAAATGTAGGTTGCTTTGATATATCAGGAGTGAGATCTAAAGTCATAATTAAAACCTCAGCATGTTGGGAGCTACATTTTGTATTGATGGAACATATATTCACAAGATAGAATTCATAATCTCTTAATGAAGATATAAAATATTCCCTTGAGATAATTTTAATGGGTTTGGTTATTCAGAGTATTAGCCCAATTGGAATGGCCCAAAAGGCTATCCCAATTAGATGATCAGTTATAAGGAGAGAAACATACAGAATTTTGTAAGAGAATGAAATGGTTTGTATGTGAGTGTAGGACACTCTATTATTCTCCCTTAAACACACACATATAAGCTGATTGAGAGGCCACACTTCTTGGACACAGGTGGAATTGGAGTGAAGATTAAAAGTGTTCCCAAGTACTTCCAATCTTTGGTTTTGAATTTCATCATACCTAGGTACACTCTCTTGTTCTTATATTCTAAAATTTATATAGTACATGTTATCAATTGCGAACGAAGTAGATCCGTTAATTTTTCATTGCGTATGCTTTGTATGTAATACAAACATGTATTTTTCCAACAAAGGATGCGTTCCAATTTGTATCTAATCTCATTCAACGTCCCAACCTCTATAAATAAAGGAAACAAATCAGAATTAAGGCCTCTTCTCTTCTAACTTTTCAATTCCCCTTACGTTAAAGATGTTCTAGAGGCTTTTGCTTTAGGAACTTTTTTTTTTTTTTTTTTGTAAGTAGGGTATTTTAGACCTCAAAGAGGTGAATAAGTTTCTTTGATTTCTAAAATATTCACTCATTAGAAGAGCACACTCATGCAAGAGGTTTTCATTTTTTTTTTCTTTCTTTTCTTTTGCCATAAATTAGTATGATGCATGAATATGTTTAGCATATTTTATGATGTCTTGTTCTTAATATATAATTGTCATGCTTAGATACTTTGCTAGATTTTCTTTGCATGTTTTTTAAATGATTGTTTATTGTAATTCTTTTTCTTAAATTTCAAAATCTGCTAATGACTATCAATGCTTCTTTTTTTTTTTTTTTTTATAAAATCTCAAAATTGATCTATATTTTCAGATGTCATTTTTTTTTTTTTTTATGAAAACTCAAAACTATTCTGTATTTTCATTAAATACAAATCTAATTTTTTTCCTCTAATCTCAAAACTGATCTGTATTTTTAAATCAAATTTTTTTTCTCTAATCTCAAAACTGAACTGTATTTTTAGATCTTATTTTTTATGAAATCTCTAAACTGATCTGTATTTTCATTAAATACAGATCTGATTTTTTTTTTCTAATCTCAAAACTGATCTGTATTTTCATTAAATTCAGATATAATTTTTTCTAAAACTCAAGACTGATCTATATTTTCATTAAATACAAATCTGATTTTTTTTGAAAAAATTTTCTTTGTTTTAAAATGCAGATTTTGAAATTCAAAAGAAGGGATTGAAAGTTAGGTTAAAGTTTTTTTTTTAATATGTGATGCATGCATAATAAATTTGTCTCATGAATGTGAATCCTACTTCAAAAGTCCTTTTATTTGTTTCCAACAATAGATTTGGTTTTTCATAAACCATTTTTTTCTTTTTAATTCATAAAACAGATTTGATTTTTTCTACAAACCAAATATCATTTTTTTTTTTTTTTTTTACTTTACACAAAACAGATTTGATTTTTTACAAACCAAGTCTTATTATTATTATTTTTTTTAATTTTCAAAATAGATCTGAATATTCTTTTTCAAAGAGAACATCATTCATAAGGTAAATTTATTTTAGTTAATTTTTGTGAAGTGTCTGTCATGTCTGTTCAATATATCATTCAACATTATGCAAAAAGGGTATATTGGTCATTAGAGTCTAGAAAACTAAACTCTGTCTAGGCCGAATGGGTGCCTAACACCTTCCCATTCCGTAACCTAGCCCCCAAGCTTAGGATTTTTGAATAGACAGATTAGTGTTTTGTCTTTTAATTTTGGTAGATTATAACTAGGATCAAAACTTTGTATTCTTTTGCATAGATTGTAACTAGGACCCAAAACCTTGTAAGGTTAATTTACCAAAATTGTTCTTTTCTTTATTCAATCAATGACAACGAAGTATTTTAATCATGTAATTTGTATTTATTTTTTCTTATTTATTATTATTATTATTATTTTTATTTGGGTATAAGAAGTAAGTGGCAACTCCACACCACTACCCAAAAAGAGAGGTGCCCTTAAAAGCACCCAAGTCTCTTTTTTGAGAGCACCCCGATTTTTACAGTCACTCACAGACCTAATCCATCTTATGCATGGCGAAGTATCATGGCAACATAATTTATTGTTAGACAAGGTACACGGTGGTAGGTGGTAATGGGCACTCTATTAAATTTGTAGAGATAAATGGTTATATCTACCATTAACTTTCCAACCCACCTTTAGACCTGCTGTCCCTAATGATGCACGGATCTTGTTGCTAGTTGATCCATATACTATAGCTGGGAGGTCATACATGATCCATCAATTCTTTGTTCCTATTGATGCAGTGGCTATTTTAAGAATTCTCTTGAGTTCTCGACTACCTAATGATCGTTTGGTGTGGGCATTTACATCTAAGGGGGAGTTCATAGTCAAGGGTGCCTATAAGGTGGCGATGGCTTTGGCTAACACGGACCAATTTGGTGACACTACAAAAACGTAGCTATAGGCTATAGCCGTGTTTTTTATAGCTGCATTTACAAACGTGACTTTTACTGCGCGACAATAGCCCCTTGCGGGGTCTATAGCTGTGTTTTTTTAAACGCGGCTACAAGTCCCGCTATATCTACGTTTTTCCACCCCCTATAGGCTGAGACTTATAGCTGTGTATTGTAAAAAATGTGGTTATAGACCCGCTTTGGGCTGTGTTTAAAACGCTGCTATAGGTACAATTTTGGCTGCGTTTTAAAAATGCTGCTAAAGCCTCCTACAACTGCATTTTTGAAATGCGGCAATAGGATTTTCAAAAAAAAAAATTATGGGTTTTTTTTCCCATCTAAAAAATTCAAAATTCAAACCAAAAAAAATTCAAAATTAAACATAAACCCAAAAAATTCAAAATCAAACACAAACCTAGAAAATTCAAAATCAAACACAACATATTGACAATACAAACACAACAAGCTCCAAAATATGAGAACACAAACACATGAATCTCCTCTCATTCAACAAAACCAACCCAAATCTAACACTAAATCCATTCAAGGAACACAAAAGCACAAGCTTAGAAACACAAAAGAACAAGCTCAAGAACACAAACCCATTTAAACATAAGCACAATATCAACAACACAATAGCACAAATTCAAGCACAGATCCAAAAAATTCAAAACCCAAACTCAAATCCAAATCAAGACATAGACACAAATATTGCTAGAATATCCATTTCATTCAAAATTTTCATCATTTCCTCCATTTTCTTACTAACTAAACATAAAATAACAAAAAAAAAAAAAAACTAGATCTATAGACATAAAAAAAAAAAAAAAAAAAAAAAAAAAAAAAAAAAAAAAAAAAAAAGGAGGAAGAAGAAGTAGTTGCAAAGAAAAAAGAAAGAGCTGTGCTGGAGTGAAGAAGGAAGGAAAAAGAAAAAGAAAAAAAAAAGAAAGAAGAACCTGGCGTGACTTGCAAAAGAAAGGAGCAAGAAAAGAAGAAAAAAGAAGCAGCAGCTCCAAAGAAACAAAGAAAGAAAAAAAGAAAAAGAAAAAGAGCTATGCTACAGTGATGAAGGAAGAAAGAAAAAGGGAAAAAAATAAAATAAAATAAAAAAGAAGAAGGAAGGAAAGAAGAACCACTAAAGAGTTGTGCTGGAGTGAGTAAAGAAGGAAGAAAGAAAAAAGAAAGAGAAAAGAAAGAAAAGATGAAAGTGGGGATGTAGGTGGGAAAGTGGGGGGGGTACGTGGGAAACGTAGCTATAGGTCAACCTTTAAAAAAAATATTTATTCAACTGGACCTATAATGGCATTTTTAAAAAATGTGGCTATAGCTAACTTATAGCTGCGTTTTAAAACACAGTTATAGGTCCCCCTTTAAAAAAAATTATGTGGTTGGACCTATAGCTCCATCCTTTGAACGTGGCTATAGAATTAACCTATAGCTATGTTTTAAAAACACAGCTATAGATTAAATCTACAGTCGCGTTTTAGCTATATGTTAGCTATAGCTGCGTTTTTAAAAAACTCAACTATAGATCAGCTATAGCCACATTTTTTTGTAGTGTGAGGAGTCCAATGGTCAAAACCGTAAGTTATTCCAAAAATCAATTTGGAAGCTTAACGTCCCTTATAAGATTAAATCTTTTGCACGGAGGGCAAACAAGAATATCCTGCCCACAAAAGCCAACCTAGTTCGTCAGAACGTTATTAAAAACTCTACTTGTAAGGCTTGTGGTGAGGAAGTTGAAAGCAGTGGTGATTAGAATCAACAAGCATTCAAGGGTCCATTGCATGTTCCAGTTGGGCCTATTACAAAAGCAAGATCCAAGAAGATCAAAGAAGCACTTAATGGCCTTGTTCAAGAGATTTGGGCTGATTCTAACGGAGGACATTCCAAGCTTGGCCCAAAGGAAGATGAAGGCGTAATAAATTTAATCCAAGCTATTGAGGGCTGATCTGGCTTAATTGGGCATGATTTATGGTGTGGATTACTGGTTGATTGATTTTCTAGCTCCATATCAGTTAATAGATATTTTTCCTAGTCTGGAGCATCTAGTTTTGGACCAGATCTACCTTAATTTTAGGCTTTTATTATTTAGAACGTTTTTAGTTATTTTTCCTATTTTGGATCTGCTAATTTCAGACCAAATCAACTTTTATTTAGGGTTTTATTATTTAGTACGTTTTTTATATTTTCTATTTCCAGTCATGTCATATAAATAGCATGCACTCATTATAATAGAGAAAATTATTGAATAAAAATCAGAAAAGGTGAGGCTTTGCTCTTCTTTTGGTTCTTCAAGAACTATGAACTTATCAGGGATTCTTCCTTGTGGCGTTCAAACTTTATACCTTTGGTTCGTGATTCATTATAATCATTGGGTCAAGGTCTGTTACTTTTACCTTTGGTTCGCGTTTCACTTATAAACGTTGGGTCAAGGTTTCTATCAAAAAAACTGAATTTTTAGCTTTCTTGGGCAAGTATTACAATATTTCTGTTGGGTCTCAAAGCGTGTGATTATTTGTAGTTTTAATTCCCTCAGACCAAAATATTATTTTCTTTTGTCTTATTCCTTTGATTTAGTGTTTCTATCATATTTTCTTGCCATTGGTATTAGTTTAAATACTAAAAGTTGAATTTCTTGATCAAGTTTATTAGTTTAAGCAGAACTGAAAATGAGAAGTTACGAGTGGAAAAAGGCAAGAGAGTGTGAGACTAATATCGGAAAAAAAGCCAATTTAAGAGTGAAACATGAGTGTGAGTGACATAATTTGAGTGTAAACACGTGAGGGAGTGTTGTGAGGAATTATTTCTAACATTTTTTTTGTAGTTTCAAAATTATGTCTTCCAGGGGCGAAGCATCAAACAGAGGAGGGGAGGAGTCATCCATCATGTTGCAGGCTATGCAACAACAATTTGAACGTATGAACGTGGTGTTTAATGATATTTGGGATCAGATGGATAGGCAAAACGCTGTTATTGCTTCTTTGTGTGAGGAGCGTCCCCAAAAAGCCCCTAATGCCAGAAGGCAAGAAAGACGTGCGCGTGTGGATGGTTCTGATGACTACCATGACGATGAGTTTGAAGATGAAGAGGATCAAGCTTCATTGAACAATGAGGGCAAGTTTGCGCCAAGGGGAGAAAGGCGTGGTAGAGGTTTCCGAAGAGATCCAAGATGGCAAGATGGGACTAATAGAAGCCTAGGAAAAATCAAAATGAAGATACCATCGTTCCAAGGGAAAAATGATCCAGAAGTGTACTTGGAGTGGGAGAAGAAGGTGGAGTTCATCTTTGAGTGCCACAACTACTCCGAGGAGAAAAAGGTAAAACTAGCTGTGATTGAGTTTACTGATTATGCTATTATATGGTGGGATCAACTTGTG
>NW_027069552.1:924594-942094 GCF_002906115.3 Quercus suber | reverse complement strand
TAAATTCCATTCTTATAATTCCAATTATATTCTATTGTTTTGATCATGTGTCTATGAATGATGAACCAATATATTGTCAATAAATTGAAAAAAAAAAAAAGGTTTTTTCATAAAATATTTATGTGGCTATAAATCATTGAGTATAAGATCAAGGATAACTACAGCTCTTGAGAAACTTTTCTATCTCTATCACTACCGGTAAGTGTGTGATCTATATATATATATATATATATATAAAAAAAAAAAATGAAAAAAATCTCTCTCACACACTCATAGGGGAAGAGGGAATAGAGTTCTAATCCAAAGAAACTTTACAAATTTCCAATAAAAAAACCATACATGATAGTTTTTAAGGGAAGATTACGGTGTAAGTTATACCATGTAAACACAACATATTATTTATAAATAAGCTTATTATATGTTTTTCATTACATTAAAGCAGGAGAGAGAAAGAAACTAAAATATTGTGGTAGGCGGTATTTACTTTCACTACTAAGCATGGAAGAGAGAGAACTTAAGATATTATGATTGCATGCAGTCATGCATTTATTTATTTGAAGTTCTAGAGTACAAAATGCATGCATTAAATTTAGGAAACAACTTTACGACTAGTTGACACCATCTATCATAAGAAAATTGAAGATTCGGCCATTCTGAAGCAGCTATGGCAAAATCTTGAAGCCAATTTGTGAGGATAACTTCTTGATCCGATGCTGGTAAGCTGGAGAGTACTTCATCTATTGCGCTCTCTACTTCCATCTTTTCAAACCTTGTCAACACGGGATATGTCAACCCGTTGCTTGCATGGCAAAATAATGGTAGCCAAAACAATAGCAATCTGAACTTCACTTGCCTTGAAATTTTCAAGTCTTCTCCAATGAGATCTCGAAATAATATGGCTACAAGGGGGAGAGAGATAGAGAGAGAGAGAAGATTAATGAATATATTAACTAAGTTAAGAAGTTCTATATTTTCCTATGGTGGTCAAACATTTAAAAAATAAATAATAAATAAAATTTTATTTCTATAAGATCAAACATTATGATTTTTTATTTTATTTTTATAAATAAATAGAGGGATCCATAGGAGGTGGTTTTTTTTTTTTTTTTGATGAACATATAGGAGGTGGTTTTGAATCGCAGAAATTAGGCAATACAAATTAAGAGTATTGTTACCACTGGACTAGCTATTATTGGAATTCCTTTGTTCACTTTGTCTATAAGCTAAATCTCACCTCATATGTGGCCTTATCTACAATAAAAAGCAGACTTTAAGCTGAGGAACATATAAATTAATAGCTCTATATATAAAGAGGACATTCATAATTGGGTACATTATATATAGTCAAATGGGATTTGTCGTAATGCTGTGCTATGAATATATATATATATATATAGTTTAGTAGTTGTGCACATAATTTAGTTATATTCTAATTTTTAGTAGCATAAAAGTGAAGAAGAGGAGTACGGGAAGTGAGTGGAAATGAGAGAGAGAGAGAGAGAGAGAGAGAGAGAGAACCTGAGCATCATCCACAGTCCCATAATCCTTAACCTTAGAGCATTTGCAGCAGTGGTGGTATAAAGCAATAATGCTAAATTTTAGCTCCACTTTCATTAAAATGATGCTCCAGTAGTGGAGCTAAAGCAAAAAAATTTAGATGATTCGCTACAATGCACATCTAAAAATAGATGTGCACTGTAGCTTGGAGCTAAAACTAAAAAATACTTTTTTATTCAATTGATCCACTTGTTCCAATTTTTTTTTTCATTTATCAAAACCGGTTAGTTTCACTCTCACTGTATTCTCACTCTCTCTCGTTCATCTCTCAACTCTCAAGCCTCCAAGCCTCTCAAGCTCACCCACAGACACTCCGGTACAATCACTGCCATCCTCAGCTCCGGTTCTGTCACCGCCATCCTCAACTCCGGTGCGGTCACCGCCATCGTCAACTCCGGAACGGTAGCCGTCATCGTCAACTCCGGTACAGTACAACCTGCTTCTTTTTTTCTTTTTTTTTCTTTTTTCATTTTATCAAATCCGGTCTCATGATTCACTCTCTCTCGTTCATTGTCATCTCTCATCTCAAGCCTCTCAAGCTCACTCTCTCAACGTCGCCGGCCTAACCATCGTCAACGTCACCGCCATCGTCAAGTTCAGACCCACGCCGCCGATCTACCTCAGACGCTCTTCGCTTTCGCCGATCCACTTCAGGTTAGTTGTCTCTGTCTTCTTCATGTGGATGCGTTGGGTTTTTTATTTGGGTATTAACATCCGATCCGCTGATCCTCTTCGCGTTGGGTTTTTTATTTGGGTATTATGATTTGGATCCACTTTATGTGGATTTCTCTGTTGTTCTGGATTCTTAGTTGTTCTCTGTTGTCCTATTCATGTGGATCCACTTTTTATTGTTGTTCAGGATTCTTGATAATTTTAGGGAAAAAGATTTGGTGATTGGTGTTTCTACTCTCTGTTGTTATTATTATTTGATTATTGTTATTATTATTTGATTGTTTGGTGTTTCTACTCTCTGTTGTGGATGCTTGAAAACAGAACTACCACCGAATTGCAAATTTGGATGAGATAGCATTGGTGTAGGGATTTTGTTTTAATGTTTCACATCTGATTTGGGCGGACTTTGTTGGATATATTGTTGCACAAAACTAGAAACAGAGCACATATTTCTTGTGGTCATTTTAATGTCAAATTGTTAGTTTGGTTTTGAGATGCTCAAAAATGAATTTGGTATTTTCTTTATCAATGGGATTAAGTTACATGTCAAATTAAATATTTATGCATAATCATGTTCTATTGGTATAATTTTAAGTATTTTAAGTTTTGATATAAATGTTGGTTTGGGAATTTTCTGTGTGCAGGGAAGTTTGCAATTTCTTTTTTTCTAATTTTATGGAGTCGCATAGAAACCTACCATATTTTACGGGTATCATGAATGGGGATATAGAAATTGACTCGCAATTTTTGGGAACGGCTCAAAATACTCCTTTGTCAGTTTCTGATTCTCCACCTCCACCTCAACCTCAACCTCAACCTCAAGTTGAAAATGCCTCTTCTGCAAAAGGAAAACGAGGCTCTAACATTAGTGTAGAGGAAGATAAACTCCTAGTGGCAGCATGACTCAATACTAGTGTTGATGCCGTAAATAGTAATGAACAAACACAAAATACATTTCATAAAAAAGTTTGGGAGTATTTCCAGAAGTACAATACATCTGGTACTACACGTACTGTTGTCTCCTTGCTAAGTCGTTGGGGAGTGATTAGTGAAAAGGTAAATAAGTTTGCTGGGTGTATGGCTCAAGTTAATGCACTTCATCAAAGTGGTACAACCGAAGAAGATAAGGTATAAATTATATTGCAATAGTGTTAACATGTCCATTTACCAATAGTTTGAAGATATTAATTATGTTATATTTCTTTTAATTTTTTTAGATTAAAGATGCAAAGGCTTTGTTTATAGAGAAGCATGAGAAAGCCTTTCTTCTTGACCATTGTTGGCTCATGTTAAAGGACCAACCAAAGTTTGCCATCCTAGCAATGCTAAATCAAGATCATCTGTGCCTCTAACTCCAGAGTCAATATCTATTGGCGAAGGGGATTGTGGGTCCGGACTTGGTGACTCTTCTAATTTTGAGAGACCTATTGGTAGGAAGGCGGAAAAGGCCATCCGAAAGAACAAAGCCACCGGAAAAGATGTAGGGGAATATTTGAATAAGAAATTGAAATTGATTGAGGATGTAACTCGATTGGAAGAGGAGAAAATGTTTATTGAGAAAGAAAAACTTGCGGTTGAGAAGGAAAAAAATGATGAAAAACTTAAGATTGAGAAGGAAAAATCATGATTGAGAAGAAAAAATTTGAGATAACGAAAGGTTAGAGAAGGAGAGAATCATGATGAAAGATACAAGTGGCTTGACCGGAGCACAAAAAGCTTTTTATGAACAACTCCAAGAGGAAATCTTGGCAAAACGAAGATCACGTAATTAATGGGTTTGATTGTATTTTGGATGTAATTTAGGCTTTAATGTATTTTGTAGTGGCTTATGTAGGCCTTTATGTATTTTGGTAGTAACTTTATGTATTCAATAGTGGCTTATGTCACTTGACTTTAATCTTAAACTAGATGTATGTATTTGTGTTGTGACTTGAAGTGCAATTTAACAAAGACTTTGAAGTGCAATCTCTTTTTTCTTTTGTTAAGTTCCATTTGGTCTTATGATAGGCATTGATATAATTCTTTGTAGACTGAAAAATGAAACAATTATGTATCTTGCTGTTACAGCCACTATCAGTGTCTTTGATCCAATTATTTCTATTCATTGAACATTCTTAGTATCATAAGCTTGGTTTTAAGATGACAGGTCTTAGAATAAATCTATGAACAATGAGCATTCATAGTATTTCTTATTTTACTTAATGCTTGAGAGTAAGCACAAAATTGTGTTTATGTTGTGACTTGTGCGTGAATTGGTTATATTCATTTTGTTGTGGCTTATATCACTTGGCTTTAATCTTGCATTTATAGTAATAATTGCTTTCCAATTGTCTTGAAGTTGCATCCATGGATAATTATTTGGTTCGCAAGTTTCTTTTTGATGACTTAGATGAAGATGAGATCATCGAAGAATTTGTTATGGAAACATCACAACCTAAACGTCGACGTTCTATCCAACGTAATCATTTGGCGGGTCATGAGAGGCTTTTTCTGGATTATTTTGCTCCCACACCAGTATATCCACCTGCTTTATTTCGTAGGAGGTTTCGGATGAAGCGTTTTCTTTTCTCCGTATTCAATCTAAGGTAGAAGCTCATGACTCTTACTTTGTTCAAAAAAGAAATAGTGCTAACAAACTTGGTTTATCTTCATTACAAAAGATAATTGCTGCACTTAGAATGCTTGCATATGGAGTATCGGGTGATTTGATAGATGAATATGTGCGAATTGGAGAAACTACTGCATTAGAAAGTTTGAAAAAATTTGTTACTGCGGTAATTGATGTTTTCTCTGAGGAATACTTGAGAAAACCAAACAATGAAGACATTGCTAGACTGTTAGCTCATGGAGAACGCCGAGGTTTTCCAGGTATGTTAGGTTCAATTGATTGCATGCATTGGAAGTGGAAAAATTGTCCATCTGCATGGAAAGGTCAATATTGTGGTCATATTCGTGAACCTACTATTATTTTGGAGGCAGTAGCATCATATGATCTTTGGATATGGCATGTATTTTTTGGGTTACCTGGGTCAAATAATGACATTAATGTGTTAGAGCGGTCTCATGTATTTAATGAACTTGCTGAAGGACATGCTCCTGCAATACATTACTCAATTAATGGTCATGACTACACAATGGGATATTACCTTGCTGATGGCATATATCCAAAGTGGGCAACATTTGTTAAAACAATCCCAGCTCCACAAGGACATAAGTATAAATTATTTGCAGCAGCCCAAGAGGCGTGTAGGAAGGATTTTGAGCGTGCATTTGGAGTGCTTCAAGCACGTTTAGCAATTGTCCGTGGACCTGCACGATTTTTCCATCTTGAAACACTCCAAAAGATCATGAAAGCGTGTATAATTCTCCATAACATGATTGTTGAAAATGAGCGGGATGATAATGAAGTGGTAGACTTGGATTATGAACAAATTGATGGAATGGGTAATCCTCCTCTGGAAGTGTTACGTGAACAAAGTGATGGATTTATGTCATACATTGAGAGGCATGGACGCATTAGAGACCGAGAAATTCATTTTCAACTCCAATCGGACCTCATTGAACATTTATGGCAATTGCAAGGCGAGTTGTAGGAACTTTCTTTTTTGTATGCTGAGAAGCATGAGTCATAGGAATTTGTGCGAGTGTGTGAGTTTTATTGTAATTTGGTTTGAGTTATGTACGTGAGTAATGTATGAACTACTTTGTTCTTGCTATAATATGTGTTTTATTTTATATGTTTTTTTATAAAATTCTTGCATTTTATAGTTCACATTGTTCCAAGATTACTTCCAGACAATTGAGACGATAATAGGCTATCATGATGATTGAAAAATTGTTTTAGTAAAAAAAAATGTATTAAGTATAATTTGGGGTTAAAAAAATTATTTGTTAACACTAGACGATTATTTGCTATCATGTGGTGGTGGCGGCGGTGGCGGTGGTGGAAGAGTCAATGGCGGTGGCGGTGGTGGAAGAGTCGATGGCGGCGGCGGTGGCGGTGACAGTTACAGGTGGTTGTGATTGTTGTTTATTGTAGTAGATATATTATTTTATTGTAGTTGATATATTATTTTATTGTGATGTTCATATTATTTTATTGTATTGAAAGCTAAAATAGATCCACTGCTGCAGCATGTGTGTAGGTATAATAGATAAAGTAACTTTTGGTAGAGCTAAAAAGCTAAATTTTTAGCTCCACTGCTGTGGATGCTCTTAATTGTTATCCACAACAACTCCTGAGCTAGCTCCTCTGCCATCACCTCCTCCACTTCACCCTGATCAGTCTCACGGCCTAGCCCCCCCAGTTGCCTCTTCTTTTGTATCTCATGACATGTCCCAACTTTTGCTACAATAGACCTTATAGCATTTACGCAAACACCAAGTCCTTCCATATAGGAAGACAAGTAAGAACCCATTGGAAGCATTCGGATTAAGCTTGTGCTCCATGTGCCATTGTTGTTATCATGATGATCATATTCTGTTACCGTGCGTTTGAGAGTTTCACATAGAAGATTTGAGGTATGTGCAAACGCTGAAGCTAGAGTCATCCGATTGATCTGGAGAAGCTCCATGTGGCCAAATCTAGCATTCTCTTCCATTATCCTATCAGCCATTGCCATCACAAATTGGTATTTCCTCGACGTGGCTGGGATCTCGTTCAGTAGTGCAAGGATCTACACCATACAACAAACACAAAAATTGAGAACATCATAAAAAAATTTAGTTTATAACTGTGAAAATAAAAATATACAAATTGTAATTTTTTAATACTAGAATAGTTTATAATGTAGAAAATATTGTACGCAAAATTATTTGACTTTGATAAACACACAACAGAACAGATTAAATAGAGATGTTATCAAAATTTTAAACTCTAATGAGTACACTAATTAATTGACTAGTACAATAAACATATACAAAAAACGAACAAAAATTAGCATCTCCCATCAAAATTATGATCAACCACCAATTTTCATAAGATAAAATTTACCAATTATTATCTCCTCCATAGTAAAATTCTTAGCAATTTTAATGTTTCTTCACCCCCTCCTCCCACCCCCCCCCCCTAAAACCTGTATTCAAAATACTAACAAATAAAGTCACTATTATTATTATTATTATTATTATTTCTTTAAAATCCCCTTTTTATTTCAAGCACTATATATCATCCTCGTAATAAATCTCTCATAGTAGCTATTCCTTTAGGCAATACTTGGAGCCATAAATAAATTATGCATGTCACCCACATCACTACCACAAAAGCTAACACTATGTTCTTGAATTTATTATGAAGTCATCCTTTTGATGTCTAACCAATCATTCCATCCCATTATCTTCAACAATATAAGATGGATTTATTATTATTTTTTCCCTCATGATAAACCGTGCTAAACAAATTCTAATTCGTAACTAGTTTTTCCACAGTGTAGTACAAGAAGCCAATCCTACAAATATTAAATGAACACGTACATTCATCCATGGATCCTATATTTTCTTCATGCCACAATTGTCGAGGTTTCGTCTTTGTAAGCAATGAACTCATTTGAATAAACTTCTTTTATAAAATCTATTGTCCTTTCAAGACAAAGGTGTTAATCTCTGTTGATGGAACAAAACCAATATCAAATTAAGAAATCTCGATAAAAATGTGTATCTCCAAAAAAAATGAAAAAAGTGAATTTTGTTCCTGTAAGGTTGAGATTTATCAACTATCTTGTTGGCTTTATTCCGTGCCAATTTGCTAGTAATTTAGCACTTAGTAACCCTGTATTTAGGTGGGATTATTGTAAAGGTAGTGTGTGAAAAGAGCTGAAGGATCATGCCAGCTGTCGCACTACAGGACAAAAGTCTCAAGCTGGCCAGGCCGTTATGTCGCGACTTGAACTCGCGACTTGGACAAGCCGCGAGGTCAAGCCGCCAATCAGCCTTGTTTGGCAAAAACTGTCTCTTCATATTCCAAATACACACCACTATATATAGACCCTTATATCTACTAAATTGAGAGAGCTTCCAGAGAGAATTTTTATGAGAGAAACCCTAGAGAAAAACAAAATTGCCTCATCCCCAATCTTTACCTTAAAGACTCAATAAATTCCTCTACTCTCTTCCTCTCTATTGTCACATCCTTGAGAGGTCATTGACCAAATCCTTATCTCAGCACACCTACGTCTGTGAGAAGGTTCATTTGGTGCTAAGGGAAGCAGTTTGGAATGAACCAATATACATTGGTTGATGCTATGGTCTAGTAGCGGAATCCGGGAAGCTAAAGAAGAAATAGGTTCGGCGTAACCTCGTTGGGACAAGAAGTTTGGAGGGCTTAGGTCCTTGGGTAGATTAGACTTGGAGGGTCTTCTGCTGTTCATGTATCACAACTACATTCTTTAGTGGATTATTTGACCGCTTGGAGGGCGGCAAAGAAGTTTTACGCCGAGGACTTCGGTTTCCTCTTCGATAACACATTGTGTGTTGTCCGTGTGTTTGCATCTTCCTTTCCATTATTTTTGCCTTATATTTACTGCTGTGGATGTGTTTATATTTGGCATAGATTAATTATCAATTCTGTGATTGGCTTATGTTCATGTTCCGCACATTAATTGTTTGATTATAAGCTTGAATTGATATTTTATAATTTGGGGTCTAAACGTTCAATGGTGTTTTATATACATTTTGAACTTTCAGTTCCACATTTGGAAACTCAAGAGATAATGTCTCAGCCCCAGCCATTCTATGGCTAAACCAATGAATTTTATCGTTGAACAATTGCTTTTTGTACTTGAACAAAGAAAATCTCATCATTTGAATGGGTCATTAGCTCATCTTGTCCAAATATAACTTTATCTTCATCTTCCACAATTTGTTTATTGATGATCTTAATTAGGGCAGCAATCATAGATTGCCCGAGAATTCCAATCTACAGCAATTCTTCTCTAAAACTCTGTTCACCATTATCAAAGGTCCTTGAAGCAAAATAATCCATAAACCAATATTGCAATAATAACAAGACTTGAAGTTCTTGAACAATTGTTTCTCTAAAAAAAAAAAAAGTACTTGAGCAATCATTGTTAAAATAGTTTTCTTTGCAAAAGATTTTAGTTTCACTCCAATGACTCTGCCAATTAAGGATATTATCCATCATCTGATTGAGGGTTTGTTTAGATTGCCCTAACTTAGCAAGTTATGATTGTACATTAACAATATCAATATTCCTTCGTTGTCTTAGAGTCTTTTTGAACAAAAAGAAAAAAAGAATCGTAATTTTGCTGACAGATTGACCTTTACATAGTAAATAATGAATATCTGACTCTACTAAATTTTGTAAAGACAGAATTTTCTAAGTATATGAGTTGCCCATATAATGTCATGGGAAAAATATAGAATTGAAGAGGAAGATGAATGAACCTTTCTGGAATTTAAGAAGTTATAAAGAGAACATTGACATTATAATTAGTAAACTGGCTATGGTAATAATTTGATGCAAATTGAGACCTACTAGGATGATTAAATTAGAAGATTCAATCAAGAGAAGAATAATGTCTTGGTGTGCCATTCAACCAAAGCTAATAGATGCTACCCAATGCTACTAATCATTGATATCACTCAACATGACCAAACAACATACTTGTACTTGATTGATAAGAGGAATCACTCAACTCCAAAGTAATATATATTGGCAAATAATTTTTTGAATCAAACAATGGGGGGGTTGTGGGAGGGGAGGGTGCAAGGATTGGAGCATAGGCATTCAAAGAAGTTTCACATATATATACACTTAGATTAGGTTATAGTGTAATTTCTATTTTAGATTAAAAAAATCATAGGTAATCTTACATCTCTGTACATATATAAGTAGATTTTAACAATTACATCTCCTAAATAATAATGATAAATAAAAGATATTTGAATAAACATATGATAATGACAAATAAAAGATATTTAAATAAACATATGAGACATGTCGCCACATAGCCACCATATAAATTTAACACTGCTCCTACATCAGAGGACACGTCCCCCAGATAATGTGGCTTTGCAATAATATATGCATATGATTCAAATTCAAATCACACCCAATGGTGGTGCAACATTAAGACTTGTGGGCCATGAACCCCCAAATATATATATATATATATATATTTTATTAAAAAAAATATTTAATATATACGCTTATTCTGTTATTCATATGCTTCCCTCTCCAAATTTTATGCATAAGAACAATCAAAATAGTAGGTTTGTCTCATGTTCTCCCTAACTCCTAATAAAAATTAATCGATATCTACCGAAATGCTAATGCTCTTGCTAAGCTCAATGCACCACAAAAGACAGTCAACTCAAAAAAAAATCCCAATTTTACAAACGTTTTCGAATCAGTCCTGGGTCCTTCCTTCCCCCACTGAATCTCAAACCCGCCAGAGTCACTCAGTCCTAGCTCTGCCTACCATCAGTTAACGCCGCCATTATCTCCAATGGTGGTTTTCTTCCACCAATCTCTCACCACAGTTACCCATGCACAACCACTACTGACGCACGTGCAACTAAAGAACCACATCTTCCAATTCTTTGAATCCCTGTCATTAGTTTCTCTTTAGCACTATATTGAAAAGAGTGTGTGTGAGATAGAGAGGGAGCCCGATCTAGAAGAGAGAGAGAGAGAGAGAGAGAGAGAGAGACAAGTGCTTCGGTTTAGGATCCACCGTCGTCGGTGATGGTTGTCGATAGCTGTGGTAAAAGGGCTTAACCCAATGAGAAAAATAGAGTGACAGTGTGTATTAATATTCGTATTAGTATTAGGAGGGAGGTAAACACCAAGACTCTTAATATAATTTCTGATAAGAAAGAAAGTAACGATTTGAAAGGAGTGATGGATTTATTTGTTACGTTTAGAAATCCAAAACCAAAATGTAGATCTAGCAATGCAATGCAATGGACATATCCAATGTTAGAAAGATTTCGCTTGCTTGTGTCGGGTTCTGTTAGATTTTTGCGTGGCACGTTAACGTTGCATTGCAATTTGCATGTAGGCCACTTGTTCCCTAATCCATCAAAAACTGCCATCTGGAATATTGCCTATTAATGGGCTCATTTAAGCAGTGCATCGCACACCTCCTGATTTAAGATTCTTTTGTCATTCACTTAAATTATTATTTTTGGGTTTCTTTTTAAGGACCGACCATTATATATACACATATATATTAATGGTTTTTATTTTATTTTATGTTTTATTAGGAAAATAATTTTCTCAATTAGCATTTTTTTTTTTTTAATATTTAGAATCAGCCGACTATCAAATTATCAAATTACTTTAGGAACATGTGGTCGAAAAAAAATTTATTAATAATAACAAGTAGTAAATAGATAGGCTAGGCTTACTTGTGAAAGTGCTCTACCAAGGGCTTGAACTGAGGGTCCATCAAGTCCTTCATGAACAACCAAATCCAACGAAGGAAAAGAAGAAGAAGATGATGACGGTCCAGGTAAGGCCAATGATCCAACGAATCCAAGGAGATATTGGGGAGAATAGGGTATTGATGAGGAAGGCAAGTAATCCATTAAAACCCTAAGAACCCAGAGAGTGAGCCAAGTGATTAGCATGACCATGAACCGCATATGATCCATGGCCTTCCACTTCTCCGTCTGTTGGGTTTTTGACACAGAAACCAGCGTCTTTGCTGCTGCGTTAGCTGTGGACATGAAAATGGAGCTCAAGAGCGATGAAGGTTGCTTTGTCTTGTACCCATATGCTATACTCTTGTCTGCTTCCATTCCCATTTTCATGTTTGTTGATGTTTTATCTTAGCAAGATTAATAGTTTTTTTTTTTTTTTTTCAAGATGGTATATATGTTGGAATATATGGAGAAAATTAAGCGTAAATTAAGTGGAGAGGGCTTCTTATATGGGAGCTAGCCATGGCCAAGTGGTCGCTTCTTCCGATTGACATGTAGAAAGATTATTATGGAACATAATGGTATATCTCTGAAGCATCTTTTCTTTTGTATTATTGTTCGGTATGATGGTCTCCAAACTGGCATTGTCCACTTATGTACTGTTCTCTGTTTTGTCAGAATTTTGACATTCGTTTTATTTGGGTTTATTTACCATATCTTTCCTTTTCCTTTTTCTTTTTTTAATAATAAATATAATAGAATTTTAGGGTCTATTCAATACGTATGTTTAAAAGATACTTTTCAATTTTTTAAAAAATACATGTGGGTGAAAAAATGTGTGAAAATACACGTAATATTGTTTAAAAATTGAAAACATATATTTAAAGGCATGTACTAAATGGACCCTTAGTATTTGGTATTCATTCTATCATCATTGCTCTTATTATTAATTAGATTAAAATGCCGATCAGCTTTTTATGTACATGTGATATGAATCCCAAAAATTTATTCAACGACAAAATTTTTTTATCACTTGAGTTAATTAAAACTCAAATCTTAAAATATTATGTCATTGTTTTAACATATTTAAAATATAAAATAATCATAAGTCTAGATCCATAACAATTTTCACAATTTTTTGCACAAATAGTTGGGACAAAATTGCTTTTTACCCCTTTCTGAAAAAAAAAATTCAGCATTTTGCCCTCTTTCTCAAACTAATTAGGGAAATGCCCCTCTTTTGAAAATTGAGTTTCTGAAAATTGATTTAGGCCCTACAGCGACGTTTTTAAGGACCTTATAGTGACGTTTTAAGGACTTATAGTGACGTTTTGTAACTCGATTTTCATTAAGTCGAGTTATAGGTAAAAAAAAAAAGAAAAAAAATTGCATGTAACTCGACTTTATGAAAATCAAGTTATAAAACGTCACTATAGGTCCTTAAAACGTCACTATAGGGTCCTTAAAAACGCCGCTATAGGGCCTAAATCGATTTTCAGAAACTCGATTTTCAAAAGAGGGGCATTTTCCTAGTTAGTTTGAGAAAGATGGCAAAATGCTAGATTTTTTTTCAGAAAGGGGCAAGAAGCAATTTTCTCCCAAATAGTTGAGGTGATAAATTGTGAGGACAAAATTGGGAAATGCCCCATTTGGGTAAAAATAGCAGCATAATGCCCTTTTCTCCAAACTATATAGGGAAATGCCCCTCTTTTGTAACTCGATTTTCTCAAAATCGAGTTATAAAAAAAAAAAAAATGACCTATAGTGACATTTTCAGGATCTATAGTGACGTTTTGTAACTCGATTTCCATAAAATCGAGTTATAGGCAATTTTTTTAATTTTTTTTACCTATAACTCGATTTCTTATAAATCGAGTTAAAAAACGCCACTATAGATCCTAAAAACGTCACTATAGGCTCCTAAAAAACGCCGCTATAGGGCCTAACTCGATTTTGAGAAAATCGAGTTACAAAAGAGGGGCATTTCCCTATATAATTTGGAGAAAAGGCCATTATGCTGTTATTTTTACCCAAACGGGGTATTTCCCAATTTTTTCCTAAATTGTGATGTATATACAATAAAAGTGATATTTGAGGTAGTGATATTACACCAATCATAATTTATCATGTTATGAAAAACAAATTGTTGTACCTCTATTATTGTTACTATTGATACAATAACCTTCTTGATAATTATCTTACTATCTTTTAAATATTACACCATTGAAAGTGTCAATGCACTTGTTGGAGGCTCCCTGAAGAGAGAGGGGAGGGTGAAAATATAGATTTACAAATAAAAAATAAAGAAAAACACGCAAAGATCGAGTTGGGACAATGAGACCTCAAAAGTACCAAAAGTTTGAGGTCTTGAGATGTCATGTTTGAGTCCTCATTTACCTCACATGGGTGGCCAAGTTTAGTTCAATATAGTTTAAAGCAACAAGCTATAAATTTAAGTGCATATATGCAATTATCGATAAAATAACACTTATTATATTTCTAAATTATATATGTTTTTTATTTAAAATTTCTTTATTGATTTTGAGATATAAAATTGCTAATTAAATTTTTATATATTTTAGCTCTCATCTTTTTTTTTTTTTTCAATTGATAATAACTAGTCTACTTAATTTTTTGTGATATAAAACATTTTAATAATAATTTTAATTTTAAAAAAATTCTTTCTACAAAAACATCTAGAACAAATAACGTGAGTAAAACTTTGTAAAAGATTCATGTATTTCAAAAAATATATATATATATATAATTAAGAAATTTTATATGTATTTCGTTATTATTGATGGTGAACTAAAAATTGAACCTACTTCAATTCATCCATGAGAGTCACTCAGGTCAAGAAAGTAAGAATGGCTCTACCTAATATGACAGTCATCCATAGGCACACAGGTCGTCCATGAGGAAAACACATGGACGACCCCAGACACTTGGGAAAATTCCAGGAAAGTTTGCCTACAAAAGTTAGTGAATTGAACCTTGTGTTACTATTCCAAGGCATGAGTAAAATCCAGGTTCATTGCTACAACTTCTTACTAAGTACTTAACTTCCAATGACGGTTTGGAAGATAAGATTGAATATTCTAACTCTTACAGCGGTTGCAGAAGTTAATCCTAAGCTTTTTGACTTCCTCAAAAATAGGGGAAGTTACGAGACAAGTAACCGCTTCAAGTGCACACTATATAAACACTCACTCATATCAAATGAAGGTAAGTTTTAGACAACTCCCAAAAAGTTGGAATTCCAAAATATAAGAGAGAAACTAACTTAAGCAATGGAGGGTTCTTGGCTGGTCTGCCCTGGTCAACTTTGATCGTGTGTTTTCCTTTTCAAGCTTTTCAAGAAATTACTAGATCATTGAAGCCCGAAGCATTCAGTTTACTGATTTTCTATGTATCATCAGTTGGCACCATATGTAGGGAAAATTAATTTTATGTTTTGCAGTCTATCTTTCTCCGACAAAAGGTTGTATGGTTTGGACAAGATCAAGGGCTAGCCCAGGCCACCAGGAGAGTACAGATGCTTCTAATAATCCCCACCATGATCGACAATCAGCACTTGTCATGCAATCACCTTCCATCCATCATGTATAGTCCATGGCAGCCGCCATGGCGGAATTAAACCGTAAGAATCAAGAGTTGACTAGGGAGATTAGTCTAAGGAGGCAATGCCATGAAAGATATATGGAAGGACAAGCCTAGAGTCAAGAAGATAGAGAAGGAAAGTTGAGCCCAAAAATCAGTCAAAGGGTACCGCTTCACGAAGTGTGCCACACTTGAAGAGGGAGATGGATCAGATGAGGAAGGTCATGGACGAGATGAGGGAGAACATGAGAAGGGCGAATCCCGTAGATGATTTAGTTTATCGAACAGACTCCCCTTTCACGGCTTCCATTAACAATCACCCCTTGTCTCCTAAGTTCAAGATGTCTTCCTTGGGCTTGTATGATGGAATGCGTGACCTTTTTGATCATATTGCTACTTTCAAGACTACGATGTACCTTGAAGGGGTTCTAGACGAGATTATGTGCAGGGCCTTCCCTATCACCCTCAAAGGGCCAGCACGAGTGTGGTTCAGCAAGATACCACTAAATATTGTGAGTTCTTTCAAAGAATTGAGAAGCTGTTTATCAACAATTTTATCGAAGGATAAAGGCATACATGTTCCTCGTCTAGCTTGTTAACCATAGAGCAAGGGGAAAATGAAAGCTTGCGGTCCTTCATTACTTGTTTTAATAGGGAAGCCCTAACGGTGGACTAGATGGATGACAAGTTGTTATTGGCAGCCTTCCATAGTGGAGTTAACTCTGATTTATTCATCCATAAGCTTTACGAGCAAGAGCCTCAAACCATGGCTGAACTCGTCCATTCGGCCCAAAACTTCATAAATGTAGAAAATGCAATTATAGCTAAGTAGAGGAAGAGAGCCAAGTGAATGGAAGCAAATCTCCCACACGATCCTGAGCAGGGTCCTCGTCCAAAGAAGGCACGGGTGGGAAAGAAGAAAGATCAAGATAACAAGAAGGCAAGCTCTTCAACATGGAGTTAGCAATACACGCCCTTGAACATGCCACTTGAACAAGTGCTTATGCAAATCAAGGATGATCCTTCCTTGAAGTGGCCAGAAAAAATGAAAAGAGATCCCAACAAGCACAATAGGAACAAGTATTGCCGCTTCCACAAAGACCATGGGCATGACACAGACGAGTGTTTTGATTTGAAGCAGCAGATAAAGAATCTCATCAGGCAAGAAAAATTGAGAAATTTCCTTAGACGAGATCACAAAAGAAAAGTTGAATGGAAAGCTAAAAGAGTCGTCACAACCTCCACTTGGAGAAATAAGAGTGACCATAGGAGGGACCTCGATAGGACAATCTTCCAAGTCAAGGAAGACGTACTTGAAGGTAGTGCAAAACGTCTAACTTTTAGAACGATCCCCAAGGCAGAGGGTAATGGACAAGCAAACCATTACGTTCACGGATGAGGATGTTGAAAGGGTTCACCACCTACATGACGACACGATCGTCATTACTTTGCTTATTGCTAATTATACGACCAGAAGGGTGTTGATGGACAATGAGAGTTCGGTGAACATCTTATATTACCTTATTTTCTAGCAAATGAGGCTTGGACGAGATCAACTTCGTCCAGCAAATTCACCCTTGGTAGGATTTGGAGGAATGAAAGTGCAGCCCGTGGGTACCATTACGTTACCTGTAGTGGTAGGAACATATCCACAACAAATAACCAAAGAAGTAAACTTTCATGTCGTGGACTATTCATCTTCATACAACGCTATTATTGGACGACCGACTTTAAATAGTTGGAAGGTAGTAACATCTACTTACCATTTTTCTGTGAAGTTCTGAACAGATTACGAAGTGGGTCAAGTGCAAGGAGACCAATTAACTGCCAAAGAATGCTATCTAGCCATGTTGTCCATGGATGAGCACATGCAAACGATGAGCATAGATGAGAGAAGGGTTACCACGGAGCCTACGGAAGCGTTGGAAGATTTTCCTTTGGACAAAAGCAACCCCGAGAAGTTCACAAGGATTGGAACAAGCATTGAAATGAAGACGAAGCAAGACCTTGTCCATTTTTTTAAAGAAGAGCATGGATGTATTCACATGGAGTCACGAGGACATGCCGGGTATTGACCCAAGTGTAATCACTCACCGTCTGAACATGTATTATTCCTCCAAGCTTGTGCATCATAAGAAGAGGGTTTTTGCTCCCAAACGAGATAATGCTATTAAAAAGGAAGTCCAGAAGTTGACATGGTGAAATTTATCTAGGAAGTTTATTACCCGGACTGGTTGGCCAATGTTGTAACACCCCATATTTTTTTTACACCAATTTAATTATTATG
>NW_027069552.1:917365-923961 GCF_002906115.3 Quercus suber | reverse complement strand
GAGAGAGAGAGAGAGAGAGAGAGAGAGAGAGAGAGAGAGAGAGAGAGAGAGAGAGAGAGAGAAAACTATGCAAAGAAAAAAAAAAGGTGACAAATTTATAGTAAGAGAGAAGGGATAAGAAGAGACAAATAAATGAAGATGAAGGAAAAGATGAATAGCAATATTAAAGTAGAGGGTAGTAGAGAGATAAAAAAGTAAGGGAAGAAGAAAGGTTGAAAAAAGTGTAAATGTTTAAAAAATAAGTGAACGTAAAAATAAATAAATAAATAAAATAAAATAATTATCGGAAAATTGGAAATAAAATAGAAATATATATAGATGTTAAAATTGGCAATGATGAATATGTAAAGTCAATAATCTATTTATATATATATATATATATATTGTAAAAAAAATAATAAATAATAATTATGTGGTGAATGACATGGCGATGAGGTGGTGCAACAGGATTTTAGCAACAATAAATGCCACACTTTAGCTTTTAGTAATATATAGACATAGATAAGTTTACAGTAATTTTGTTTATCATGTTATGACTTATGAGATTATTTTAAGGTACCACTGAGTTAATGTCTCTCAACTTATTATTTAATTTTATAGTGAAATCTAATTTATGTGAAATGTTATTATTCAAATGATTATTTGAAGATTATGAAATTTAATTTGTTTATTAATTTATGTTCTTACTTCTAAGGAACAACATGTTAAGAATGGCCAGCGTCACTAGTGCATTTCTATGCTTGTAAAGAGAACAAATACTGAAATACTGCAAAAATGATTTTAAAATAACCTACAATTGCTTTTGGGAAATTCTGTAGACACAAAATTTGACAACAAATTTGACACTTGTTGGTGTGGCATATTGTTAGTGGTAGCTTAAAAATTGACGTATGTGGTGGGTCTAAATAAGAACTTCTTTGTTCTGTTTAGACCCCTACAAACCAAATTTGTTTAACATAATTAATTAGCCAAGTAGTTACTTAGATTAATATCCAGATTTAGGTTAAACTCATGCAATCATATTACTTAGAGCAGAAAAGTAAATAAGACAGCAATATGATGACTCAGGAAAACCAATGAAACCAACTGTTTTAAGGTAAAAAACCTAGAAAAAATTTAACCTAACTATCCTCAAGGTAAACAAATTCACTATAATAGAATGGAAATTTACAATAGATTTTCTTCCTAAAATCTAAAACTACCTCATGTAAAACTTACTCACACAACCACGTGTAGTTCCAACTCCACAGACTCTTCTATCTGAATTTGCTACACATAAATACCTACGTTTGTGATTTTGAGATCCCACTTAATGGTTTTGGATCATTAGCAGTTGTTGATCTTGTAGTAGTAACTTTAGATCTATAAGTTCTAATGGTATGAGAATAATTTTCGGTAGTGACTTTGAAAGGAGAAGGCACAGTACCTTTTAGATCTCAAAAGAGTATCTCTAAAGTCATCACAAAACATGCCTTAGGGTTTCCTTTAAACACTTGAAACCTTAATCACTTAATGGACTTAAAAGACTAATGGTCTTTAATTAAACTCTGCAGAACCCGTCTTTCGATCGGTTAAACTTGTTCTCTCAATCGGTCAAACCGGCATGTTTCAAATTCTTGAACCTCTAATTTCCTTATTCTTTTATTCTGACTTGTAGCACCTTGAGCATTGTCTAATAAACCCTATAGACTCTAAAATCTATATCTAGACAAGTTTGTGTTCACAGTTTTCCAATAGTTCTAAACTTTTAAAACCTAATAATCTCCCCCATTTGGCCATCTATGACAAAACTTACATACAAAATAAAATGCTCAAATACAAGAACAACCCAACTACAATAAAATGCCCAAATACATCACAAATCCCAATCTAATACTTCTAACCCAAAAGTTGCAAGAAGAGGCACAAGATCTTGATCGGAATGTACTTGTCTTTCCTAAATATTTTCAAGCGATTGAGAGAGACTTTCAATCGATCGAACAATGTAAATTTTAAAGCTTTAAAAATCAGGAAATTTTATGCAGAAAAACAACTTTGAAAAGCAGTTTTTTAAGACTCAATGTATATGCACATGATCCAAAAAAGTTTTAAAAACATGATACCTCTTAAATGCAAATGTCAAAACCAATCAAGAAGTTAAAATCACATAATTAAAACTTCTAAAACATGAAAATCTTTCTTCTTCTTCTTCTTTTTTTTTTTTTAATTCCCAACCAAAGCAAAAATTTATATTTACACATCAAAGCATATGCAATTAAAGATGGCCAAATTAGTGAACACACAATCATATGTACATAATTTAACAAAGGTTTGCTTGTAGTGTATACAACTAGTGTGTGTACAAAGTACAGAAAATGTGATATGTAGATAGTAATTAAACAAAGTTTCTACATCATCAATCCCATTGGTTTGAAAGTGACTATCAATTAAAGAGTTACATCATATAACTCTCACATCTCCTAGAAAACACGCTTGCAATCATGTAAAAGCATTTTGATTCTTTTTGCTTTTTTTTTTCTTTTGATTTTTTTTTTTTCCTTTCTGAGCACAATCAAAGATATCATGTGTGGGCATATAGGAGATAGAAAATAAATTCCCTTGTTACAAACTTTTTTTTTCTAAGATGACACCTCATTTTATCTTGTTGTGCAAGTGTTATACTTTACCGAGCATAGCTTTTATGATTTGCACACAGGTGTTCATGATTGACGAATAACAGTAGTGAGATGGTTATTTATGCCTTTCTCCTAGAATTTTCTAGTTCTTATGATCAAAATATGTAACATCAAAATCAAGATCATTTGTTTAAAGATTATAAACAACTCACACAATTAAGCACTACATAGCACAAACTAGCAAAGTGTAAAATAAGTTCATCAAAGCTAAACAAGATACACAGTCATGAAATGCAAATTTCATTATCCAACCTTAATTACAGACTAAATGGTGTGCAATACAAAAAAAAAATTAAAAATCTTTTGTATTTTTAAAATTTTTATGACCAAAAACAAAAAGCACACATTATGCTAAATGAATAAAAATGCAAATGCAATGTATGACAACATGCAATGCATAAACAGTGCTCAACTAAGGTATAGAGGGTACACAAACAAGAAATATCAATTTCTCAATTAACCCATGGGTACATATACATACTCATACAAAATCAGAAATAGCTTATGCACTCAATTATGCAACACATACTTTCTATGTTTCTCCATAATATCAAGTATGTTCTAATTCAAGAAAGAGATATCATAATTCATGTAATCCTCAAGGAAAAAAAAATGACACAAAATAAAATTTTTTTCTTTTTGAAAATTTTTAATGTTTTTGGATTTATTTTTTAAATAATGAAAACAAACGAAAAAAAAATAGTCAAAAATAGAATGTAAATATGTCCACAAATAATTGAAATAATTAAATCAGGGACAAGTAAACAACACTCACCTTAGCAAGTCTTTTCTCACCATACAACACACATCTTTGGCTTTATGAGAAACAAAGTGTATTTGAGGGATTATACACTACTTCTGAGAGAGGCTAAAATCCTACAATTTCCTTTCACAAGCCAAAATGCTTAAAAAATTTTCAAAAGCATATGAAATAATTTATCAGAACTTGTAGCAAGAGATATATCATCCCATATCCTAGACTCAAACACAGAATTCTTAAATTTCAATTCATGACAGTTAGGACGAATATGATTCAAATCACCACCAAAATGACAAACAGGAATAAATTTAGGAACATCAGTATTCCTAATAGCAGATCTAATCTCAGATTTTGGTTTTTGCCTCAACAAAGAATAATTTGGTCTAATGTGACCAACAACACCACAAAGGTGCCAAGTAGGCACAAAAACATTTTTATTTTGCTCTCTAATAAGTGGTTTAGATATAGGTTTAGAAACTTCAACGTCTACATCAAAACTTTTACTTTTGTCTAACCTAGCAAAATAAGTCTTTTCTTTATGATTCCTCTTGAAATGAGGAATATAAACATTGTCAGCTTTAGGCTTAATAGAAACAGAAACAAATCTGTCATCAACAACAATAGGTTTGGTACAAGACAAAATTTTTCAATTCAACTTTAGTCTCAGCTAACTCTTGTTCCAACCTTTTCATGTTTTCATCTTGAGGGGAAAATTGATTTCTTAAAAATTCATTCTTTTTATTAGATTTATCCAATCTCACAATTAATTTCTCTTTTTCTAGTTTAGCAAGTTTTAACTCTTCCTTGAATTTCTTAGAAATTTTCAAAGATTTAGATAATTCCTTACGGAGAGTTTCATAGGCACCAATAAGATCAACAAAAACATTAGTGTCCTTTTTATTCAAATTATAGCAACCAAAAGTAGTAAGACACGTAAAATTGTCCATAATAGCAAAGATCAAGGATCTCACTCAGGACATTAATCCAATCAAAGTGAAACCGTACTAATACCACTTGTTTGTTCTGTTTAGACCCCTACAAACCAAAATTTGTTTAACCTAATTAATTAGCGAAGTAGTTACTCATATTAATTATTCAGATCTAGGTTAAACTCATGCAATCATATTACTTAGTGTGAAAAAGTAAATAAGACAGCAATACGATGACCCAGGAAAACCAATGAAACCAACAGTTTCAAGGTAAAAAGCCTAGAGAGAATTTAACGTAACTATCCTCAGGGTAAACAAATTCACTATGATAGAATGGAAGTTTACAATAGATTTTCTCCCTAAAATATAAAGCTACCTCATGTAGATCTTATTCACATGACCACGTGCAACTCAGACTCCACGGACTCTTCTATTAGAATTTGTTGAATACAAACACCTATGTTTGTGACTTTGAGATTCCACTCAAAGGTTTTGGATTATCAATAGTTGTTGACCGGTTCTAATGGTATGAGACTAATTTCTGGTAATGACTTTGAAAGGAGAAGGCACAGTATCTTTTAGATATCAAAAGAGCATCTCCAAAGTCATCACAAAACGTATCTTATGGTTTCCTTTAAATACTAGGAGAATTAGATCTGAAACTCTAATCACTTAATGGGCTTAACAAGCTGATGGGCTTTAATTAAGTTCTGCCTCTCGATCGATCAAACCTGGCATGTTTCAAATTCTTGAACCTACAGATTCCTTATTCTTATATTCTGACTTGCAGCACCTTGAGCATTGTCTAATAAATCCTATAAACTCTAAGATCTATATCTAGATAAATTTGTGTTCACAGTTTATTAATTGTTTTAAACTTTTAGAACCTAATGGAACTAGTGCAAACTTGCCACATCAACTGGTATAAAAAATGTTGTCAATTTTTTTGTGTACGTAACATTGCTCATTGCTTTGCAATAACAAGCCAACATGGAACCAATTTAACTACAATCAATGCACATGACACTTCGAGTAGTAAGTCAGGATTTAGAAATCCAACATTAAACCATTCCGAAAAATTTAATAATTTCAAACTTCGTTTACTACTTTTTGAAATTGTATTTAAACATGATTTTAGGGAAATCATATTTTAAAAATATGATTTAACAATTTCAGTCATGTTTTAGTGTGTGTAAAGTGAATATGTAATAAGAAATATATAACTATAAACTATCATTACTCATTACTCATTGATATTATATCCAAGGTTGTCAAAATTAGGATCCTACGTAGAATCTTAAAGGTTGGTGGGATCGTAGATCATAAGATCGGATCCTGAATTGTAAGATCCTATATACTTTCATATTTAAAGCAAAAGAAAACGTTGATAATGATTTTGTATGTTGAATAATCACGTAAATTATAAATTCCTCCATAAAAAAACTAAAATTTGCATCATATGATTAAATTTGCATGTCATACAACACTAAGTCTATACTAATGAAACAAATATATTTAAGTTTTGCCTCAATGTATCTAAAAAATTCAATAAATGTTTAATTAGCAACCAAATAATATTTATCAAAACATATGGAAAATATTTTCCAAGTTCTAAGTTCCAAGTTTGAAATCCAAAATAAGTTAGCAAATGGAAACTAGCTCACTACAATATGAAATCCAAAAGTAAGATGAATATTAAGGTGAAGTGAATATTTAATTATTCTCATTCTAAGGTTCTTATAACTACCGTCCTAAATTCCTAATCATCATTATCCATTTCAACATCTAAGTAGAGATTATATATTTGTATATATACTAGAGCTAAAAAAGACATCAAAATACAATATGACACCCAACTATTCAAGTTATACTACTTAGCAACAATTAAAGTGAATGCTTAAAAAAATCAATCAACCAGTATATGAATACAAGCATAGCTGATAAAATTATATATATATATATATATATTAGTAATATTAGAACACAAATTGGTATATTGATCAAACAAATTTGACAACATTATAGCTTAAAAGGAAGCAAAGTCAATATTAAATTCTTCATTTAGAAATGATGAAGCAGTCCTTCATTTTTAATACAAGTGAACTAAAAACTAGAAAACATTTGCTTAGGTTAACATAATTTTATAAAAAATAAAAATAAAAAGTCATACCATCACAACATGAAAAAATTAAAAAAAAATTAAAAAAAAAAAAAAAAAAACCCTTAAAGCTT
>NW_027069552.1:871114-916969 GCF_002906115.3 Quercus suber | reverse complement strand
TATATATATATATATATATGTAGCACTTTAAATGTATAATTGTTTTTTTATTTTTTTATTTTTTTGGGTAATGTCTAATGAACCCCTCTGCTCTATGTTATATCATTAATACAAAAATATTTTAACTTAACTAAAATTCAATACTTTTTATAAATAGTATAATTATTTGTTTATTTTAGTCAAACGTTATAATAATAACTAATCTAGCAATGAAATTATTAAAAATAATATTTGCTATGTCAAACGTTATAATATGTTTTGTTTATTACTAATTTACTAAAAAAAAATTTATCCAAATATCCATTTTAATACTTTAAAGACAAAAAAATATCCCTCTAAGATTCAATTAATTGGTCAATTATTTTTTTTTTTTTTGGATCTTTTTCAAATGTTTTCATAGCTATATGAATACCTTTCTAGTAGATATTTATAATTAAAAAAACATTTATGAATAAATTAAACATGATCTATAAAAGAATTGAGATCCTAAACATGATCTATTAAACATTATCTATATGAATATGTTTCTAGTAGATATTTGTAATTTACAAGTAAAACCAAGGTTATTAAAATTGAGATCCTAAACAGGACCTATAAGAGGTCCTCATAGAGTAAATCATAGAATCGAATCGATAATCATAAGATTTTACTTTATGTGAAAAATAAAGTCAAAAATATTAGTAATAATGATATATTTTAAATAATTATTAAGTTGATCAAAGGAAAATGGACATAATGCAACTTTCATGTCCTATTTCTAATAAGTAAAAAAAAATATTACATTTCTTTAACAACTAAATAATCGTTAACTTGTTCATTTGGGCAGATTTGATGGAGGGGGCTAGAGTTGTATTTTTCTTGGGCCCAATTAGAATTAGACTCTAATATACCTAAAAATTGAAATTATATATGGAATAATGATGTTACATAATTGCACTCATTCATTTGCACATCCTCATTACTTTTGTTGTTTGGTTTGATATTTTTATTTATATTTTTGTTAGAGCTTAGTTAAAATTTTGTAATAGGGGTGAGTTTTGTCTTTAGTTTTTTCATTGTTTGAGTACGAAATGATAATGATTGCGCCAGTAGAATTGTATGTGATGTGGGGTGAGTGTATGCAATTGTGGCGTGAGAAGTTGTAATTTTTCTATTTTGAGTAGATAGAAAAAGTTTTGTAATTGATGTTAAATGAAAGAGATAAAATATGTCACTAACATACTATACTTGACTCTTTATAGGTTCACAATCTTTGAAGAATATTGATATAAATGTATACTTCGGTGGACCCCTTGATAATCCTGATGAGATTGACGGAATCCCGTTTAGAGGGCCTGGTATGCAATGCTACTACATGATGGTACGTCGTAAGTTGAAGACGTTGAATGATTTGAAGAGCAAAATCATGGGCGAATTGAATTTGAATCATGCTTGGTATGATATCAAGATTATTTATCGTTACCCATAAGAAGTCCTTCATGAACGGATAAATTACGGGTGTATGGCGATCAAAGAAGACAAACATGTAAAGATGATGTTTAATAGGATACAGAAAATGCCCCAAGTAAATGCTGCTGAGTTGTACGTAAGTTTGGAGGCAAGTGCAGAAGTTGATAATGAGGTGGTGCAAGAAACAACTACGTCTTTACAATTTACAACCCTAGATGATGGATGCACTACAAAGGGAGGGTATACAATGGGTGGGTATACAATGGATTCTTCAATGGGAGGGTATACAATGAATTCTTCAATGGGAGGTTATATGCTCCCATTTCAAGATCATGTTGGCAATACTGGTGAAACCCTAAAAAAAAAAAAAAAAAAAAAACAATTATACATTTAAAGTGCTACATATATATATATATATATATATATTTAACTGGTTACTACGAACAAATATTTTTATTAGGAAATGTCATGACAAATTCAATACAAGCAAAACTTTCTAAAGCAGTTATACATACATTAAACAACCAACTAGAGAGTGAGGAGACCCTTACTTGACATGAGGATGTGCAAATGTACTTCTGGATTGTATGAGAGTGAGAGGGAGAGAGGGAGACTACAATGATCAGTTTGTATGAGAGTTCAGAGGGAAGTATTGTTCTGCTCTGTAGAATGAGTATGAGAGTTGAGAGAGGAATAATGCAGAGTAAGAGAGGATGAGTTGAGAGAGAAGACATAAACAAGTCACGGGCTTAAGATGTCCTGACAAAGCATCAAGTAAAAACGTGAAAATAAAGCAAAAACGTCAATGCTCAGGCCAGAGTTAAAGAAAAAAGGCTGAGGCTGGCTGTCTGTGACATGACCGGATGGGACTGGACATAATGGTGTGCATATAAAAATCGAGTTTCTGAGACTTGAGATCTACGAGGCATCTACGTGGCAGCCACGTGGCATCCACATAGATCTCGAGTTTCTGAGACTCGAGATCTACATGGCAGCCACGTGGATAACACATAGATCTCGAGTCTCAGAAACTCGAGATCTATGTGCATGCCACGTGGCATCAGGCCACGTCAAACCATGAAAACCGAGCATTAAAGTGTCGAGGTATGAGCGCAGAATTCGAGTCTCTGACGCTCGAAATGTTACTAAATTAAATAGTTTCCAAACCGGGCCAACTAACTAGATAGTTAAAGAAAAAAAAATACTTACCTATTTCCTCCCACATTCACCTCCCTAACCTATTACCTTTGCACACCTTGAACCCACGATTTAGTTAACTGTTAATTTAGACAGAATTTAGACTCGTGCAAGTCAATTGACAGTTGCAATAAGAAAAAGACCAAATTGCCCCTTATTAACTATCTTATAAACAGATACGGTCCTTCACTGTTAGGCATCTTCTTCCCCAGTCTCTTTGTCTCTCACTTCGCTCCCCTAGTCCAAGTCTCTTGCTCTCATCGACTACAAAGATGAACTTCTCATCAACCAAAAAAGGTAAGAATATTTACAACTAAAAATATAAATGAACACCGGAAGGGTAAAGTCATTTAATACTACATTCTTCGTTGGACAACAACCATAGCTCCTTCCAAGTTTCAACAACTCCAAATGCAAAGTTTAATAAAACAAAACAAAAAGCCTAACTTCCACAGAAGGCAAACAGAGCTTTAACAGTCATATCAAACACAATTACTATTTTCTTCCTTAAACAGTCTTATCAAACCCAGTTTTTCATTGAAAACTTTTCTAGGTATTTTCCCATGGAGGCAAACAGAGCTTTAACAAGCACTTACAACACCCAACTGACTCAAGTCTACAAATTAATTTAAACCCAAATAAAAAGAATAAAAACCTAGATCAAATATCAATTTTAATTTTAAAAATCTAAGCCAATTAATGGTAAAAATTCAAGCTTTCAAACACAGTAATTCATATTCATTGACTTGAAAAATAATAAAATTTAAAAAAGTGGTATATATAGCCAAACGATGATGGGAAAAGTGGGAAAGTTTTGCTAAAGACAGCCACATAAATGTCGTACCTTGATTTGAATTGAGAAGACCAGAACCTGTGTAGTTCATGAAAGCGACGGTGGGAGAAAGAAGACGCTAGACACTGAGAGGAAGTGAGAGACTAAGGTTGTGTTTGTCGTTAGTTTAATTAAAACCCTGCATTTTTTATTTTTTAACTTATTTTTGCTACTATTTATGGGTTATTTGTTCTTTTTGATACTATTTATGAGTCTCACTATACTATTTCGACTACCTTTTAGTTTTATTTACAGTACTTTCAACAAAAAAATTTTTAATTTTAACTAAATAAGCTGCTCTCAATTGAACTTCGAGCTTAAGAGGAACTAAATATAATGTGAGGGACTTTTAATTGGATGTTTTAAGAGACTTGGGCAATTCTTTCTTTTAATCGGATGCCATGTACTCAAGAATCATATGACTTGCACCTGAACCTAATTTCTATCCAAGTTAACGGGTTAGTTAACAGTGGGGTGCAAAGTGTGAAGGGGTAATAGTTTAGGGGGTAAGTGTGCATCCCTATAGTTTAGGTGGATAAGTATAACATGGGGTATAATTTATGATGATAAAGTGTAATTTCTCTTAGTTTTTTAGTTGTTGGTAAATCATTCGGAGAATATTGATCTAATTACTATGGTCCTTGAAATGGAGGTTGTGATTCTGAAACATAACTTCAGAAGAGAAACCTCAAGTAGTTTTAGACGTTTCTTGCTATATGCAATTTTCATGTTCATTGAAAAGGGAAAGAAGCAAGAAAAAATAAATCAGATGCAATTGTTATAGAATCTCTCAAGAAAAGCATGAGGCACTTATTACCTCAGAATATGTTCACGTTAGATTGTGTTTTTATTCCAAACATTTTTCAATCAAACATTTTTCAATCAATGAACCTCATATATTGTATGAAGTCAAAGAAAACAATATTTAAATTGAAAGAAAAACAACAATTAGCAAAAAAAGAATTAGAATAAAAGAGGGAGTGGGAACAAAAACCAAACATCTCTTTGAGAAGTCTCCATGAAATTTATCACGTTCAGAGGCCAGGTTGGTAGGGTGCACCTGAGGCAGATATCCACTTGTTCCCTTGGATGAATTTATTCACTGTAAATTTGCTTGCTACTTGAAGATTAATGGTTTTCACTCCCTTCCATTTGACCCTATTCTTTGTGGAAGAACCAGGTCCATAATTTTGGTATTCAGAGTAAAATATGGTGCTTGGGGCTGATGTGCCTACCCATGGTAACCATCCATTGGGGTTGATTAAGCTCCCTAGATTGTTTTGGACGAACACTGTTGTTGAGTAATTCTTCCATGGACGTCCAAGGTATGTCTGGACTGAACTCAAGTTCCCAAAAGGAGATATGGTGCAACCTTGTATTGAGATTCCAGTATTCTGATTTGGGTCCAACTTACCTTGAGCTGTGATAGTGTTCTGCTGGCCTGGTATCGGAACCTTAGCAAATATGTTGCACTTTTGAAGCACAACTGCAGAATTCCCAAAGATGAAATCAACTGTTCCATAAATGTTGCATTCGCGGTAGAACTGTCGGTTGGAATGTGCATAAAGGGTGTCTTGAAACGCATCAATGTGACACCGGTAAAAGATTGATTGGTCTGACTTTGACATGAGGGCCACTGCTTGCTGCTTGATTGCACCTGCATTGTTTCGGAATCCCATATCTCGAGCAACGAAGCCCTTCCCGTATACAGCTGCACAGAAACAAATTTAATTGTTAGTGAAGGTGGCTGGGAGCAAGATCAGCTACATTTCACATGCAATTAAAAGAGTTCATATTATAGTCAATATTTTATTTCTTGAATCGATCAGTGTATAAAGTATCATATCATTTAAAATTTAAAATGATATGATACTGAATACAACTTTTAGATTTGTAATATTTAATATGAATTTTTCACATAAGAAAATTATTCAAATTAAAATGCACAATATGCCTAGTCTTACCAAATGTTGCAGTTGCAAACGTAGGAATCCCGTCCACAAAGTTTAGATTACCAGATACAATTGTTGCAGTACTTCCATCACCAGCCATCACAACGTTCCACATGTTCTTGTCAACCAGCACATTTTCATAATAAACTCCTTTCTTCACGTAGATCACAAACCTCTTGTCACTTTTTTTGGGAACTTGCTTGAGTGCATCAGTAATTTTTTTGTATTTACAAGATGCATCTTTCCCCACAACTATGTTGGCCTGGTACCTCAAATCTGGACTTTGAAGTAGCTTCCTATCAATTGGATGCAACCACTCTGGCTCTTCTTGGTTCTCAGGGTAACTCATAAGTCGCCTTAGCTTCACCGAACCCAAAATGTTAGAAAGCCATGTGGTGATAGCAAGGCTGTTGCTAGTTAATTCAGTAGAATTCTTCAGGTGATCGGCAATAGTAGTCTTTATTGATGTTTGATTGGCATTCTCAAAGCCATCTATGCAGGTCTGTTGGCAAGTACCTGCAGAACTTAGCCACGTTATGAGATCATCGATAACTTGAATAAATGAGTCAGAACCAGCATACAATGTGCTATTGAGATCATCCAAAGCAAGACTCAAAAGTTCCTGACAATTTTCCATAGCTATGGTGGTCATGTTATAATTGAAACCATTGAGAAAGCCGGGCTGAGATAATTTCAGAGCAGCATTTGACACTTCATTCATAGCCACTTGTATTGCCAACTTGAAGACATCCGAAGGTTGAATGTTCGTGGACTTCGATAAAGGAGAAAGGCTAGCAAAGCATGAATCCGGGTACAATGTTACATCGCAAACAGCTTTTACAGAGGTGGAAAGAGGTTGTGCATCACTACCTTTGTTGGAACCAGAACTATTACGAGTTCCAACTACAGCAGCAACTACAATTGCAACAAGGATTACGGATGATAAGCTTATGATGGTGATTCTCTTCCAGGTCTTCCGAGCAGCTTCAAGCTTTGCTTGTTCGGCTTCATCAACTTTGCCGTAGGCTTTAAAGGAAGACATTTTTTTTTCTACTTCTTGTTCAGGTTTTGGAATAGGTTGGTGATTGGGTTTGCTCTTTTATATATGAAAGGATGAATAGCATATTGTTAAGAGCAACGCGGTTATACGTGCAAGGCACTACCCCAACTGCAAGCAAGACTTTTTGAAGGCTCATTTGTTATTTGGAGGGTGCTTATCATGTTATAGAGCCTGATAGATTATGCAAATATAGTGCTTCTGGTGAAGTGATTAATCACACAATAAAAAGAGTGTGAATTAAATATAGACATTGACAACTATGGGAAAAGTATCACGTCTTATTGTCAAACAATTGACTCTATACAGCAGCAGAAAAAGAGTGGTGGGTGAGGCACGATCTAGAATTTCTTTTCTTGGTAAGATTGCTTGCTTTCCAATCATCCGAAACTTTGACACCATAATCCATCAAGAATTCCAATCTAACCATAATCCATCAAGAATTCCAATCTCTCTCTCTCTCTCTCTCTCTCTCTCTCTCCAAGTGCAGCTGACCCGAAATTAATTATATATTCATGGTGGAAATAAAATATATTATCTACTAGGAGCATCACTTATAAGCAAATATTATTCATAAGTCAAAATATATGTCATTTCTATATGTCATTTTGCTTCACTCTTATATGACATTTTCTTTACAAAAGTTAGATTTAATTGCATGTAAAAATCTAACTATAAGAAATGCTAATATAAAAGTGCTAAAATAAAAGATTTAGACAGAGAAGGAGAGTGAAAGTAAGGATATATGTGGTAAGTCATAAGGCCTAATGTAAGGTTGAATTTAATCAACCATGTGTTGGCTTTATTCTATGCCAAATTTGCTTGTAATTTAGCATGTAAAAACCCTGTATTTAGGTGGGAATAGTGTAAGGGTTGTGTGTGAGAAAGTGTGAATAAACTCAAGTTGTGTGCATTCAAGAGGAGTCTTGTGATTGGATCTCGCAACTGGCAAGTCACCACACGTGTGAAGCATGCAGGGAGCTAAAGGGTCACGACAGCTGGAGCACTATAGGACAAAAAGTACAGTCTAGCCTGGAAGTTATTTCGCGACTCAGACTCACGACTCATTCCAGTCGCAAGGCCAAGTCGCCAGAATGACCTGTTTGGATGAAAACTGACTTTTCACATTCCATCTCATACCCTACTATAAATACCCTTATTCCCACAAAATGTAGTGTGGCTATTCAGAGATAAAAACCCTAAGAGAGGTTTCTACAACACACCCACCTCATTAGAGAGAGAGCTACTCATTCTTAGAGAGAAATCTTTGTAGTCTCTTCTCATTCCCTCTCCCATTGTTATACCCACTGAGAGGAGATTTGTACCTAAATACTACCCACACTCATTTAGAGTTTTGAGTGTTTTTGGAGCTTGGGAAACAATAGAAGATGCCAAGGATGGCGGATGCAACATGGAGATTGTTGCAGGATTTGGTAAGCTAGAGAAGACAAGGTTTGGTGTAACCTTATTGGAGTAAGAAGCTTGGAAGGCTTAGGTGCACTAGGTAGATTGAGCTTGGAGGGTCTTCTGCTATTCATGTATCTCAACTATATTCTCTAGTGGATTATTGACCGCTTGGAGAGCGGCGGAGAGGTTTTACACGGAGTACTTTGGTTTCCTCTTTGATAACACATCCACGTGTTATCTTTGTGTTTGCATCTTTCTTCTCTATCTCTTTACCTTTTAATTACTGCTATGATTGTGATTAATTATGGTTTAGAGTGTGTTACCTGTTTGGGTTTAGCTTATATTCATATTCCGCACATATATTGTTTGATTATAAGCTTGTGTTGGTAATTTGTAAATTAGGAGTCTAAATATTCATTGGTATTTTATACATTATTTGAACTTTCACCTAATATAGCCTATGTCCACAAAGAAAAGTCTTTGATGACTACATTTTACATTTTACTATTATGAATCATCGTAAAAAAACTAAAGTTGACTATGACAATACCTTGATCAAGACTAAAAACAAGGACAATTAATGTTCCTTGATTTTAGTCAATGAAGAATATCAACATGTGTCAAATGTGATATGCATGACACACTACCATACCCCATATACTCAAGGTAGAAGCTTAATGATACCTTGAGTATGGAATGTAAACTAGCTAGTGAAGAAGCTATATATGAAATGACCATGAGTGACCAGATCAAATGTAGAATCGGCCCGACATAATGTGGAATGAATTGTACAAAATTTTAGTGATGGCAAGGGCCAATAATGATGAATCAATACACGACGAGGGCTATAAGGGCCTCAGAATGGTTGTGCCAATGACTAAAGAATGGCTGCTAGGGGCGGAGCTGTGTTGGGCTGCCATGCCCCCCAAAATTTTGAAATTTTTTTAAATATATATATATATATAATTATTTTAATGTTTTCAAAATTTAGTCTATAAAAATAAAAGTTGGCCTCCCCAAACATTTGAATTAGTCCAATGATGTTCTTAAAATATATATATATATATATATATATATGTGGGGCCCGTGGGCCTGATAGCCTCAGCCCATTATGTAGTAGGCCCAAGGCCCACACCGAGGAAGGATGACCATCCGAGGCTAAATTAGGGAGAGACTCTTTTTTGGATCCACGCCGAGGACCTCTTCGTCCTCGGCATACTAAGGATAATTTTGGGAAGGGACAAGCCCAGAGCAAGCTGTCACCTCCACACTTAATGCATTCACCTAACCCCTCTGGCTGCATTAATGGGGATGTAACCCCTTAGCAGGGCGACGTTGATCAGGGTGAACCACTTGAGTGTTGGTAAGGCCTCTGATGGGACGGACGGTCAGAAGAAAGGCGAATGGATGATCAACAGATGGAAGAACGAGATGGACGATGAAGACTATATAAGAGAAGCGAGTAAAGTAAGAAAGAGGGGGGGGGGGGGAGCTCGGCCACAGGCCGAGGAGGATCCCCCAGCTGTAAATGGGTCTTAGTCTTTTTCAATAAAAAAGGAATTCAAGCCTAGTGAAGGCCGGCGAGCGCCTAAACCTTCAACTCACTCTCTACAAATTTATTGTTCTGGGTTCGTTGGGTCTGGGGGAACCCATATCTTTTAGGCTACGACAAAAAAGACCCTACAATTGGCGCCGTTTGTGGGGAGGATTAGTGCGCTGGCCAGTGCACCAGGCGATTGTTTTGGGTGGTCGTTTCAGAGTAGGTTGGCGACGTAAAAAAAAAAAAAAAAAAAATCGCAGGAAAGTGGAAGATTTGACAGCAAAGAAAGAAAGCTTGATATTATTTCATAAATAGAAAAGTACAAAATACAATCAGAGGCTCAGGCAGACGTGTTTTACAAACAAATTTACAAGCTAATTCTACAATCAGAGGCCTAGGCGGACCCGTCCTAGAACTAGCTAGAGGGAAGTGTCAACCCGTTCCCTTATTGGCATTAAGAGAATGGGAGAACTTGATAGTAGAACGGGGGAAGGGGGCTCAGGCTGGCTTGCTTCAAGGCCACCAACAACTCCTTTCTCAGGGCGGCAGAGCTTAAACAAAGCAAGGAGCAGATGCAGGGGCTCCGGGACGCCCTCCCCCGTGATGTTCCCTTAATTCTCTCCAGTCCTCACGAGCGTTGGCCGTTGGAGACGGCAACACTCGGGCATCGGCCATGACATGAGTTCGCACGTCTCCTCCGTCGGGGGTGCGCTCCGAGGAGAGACATTAGGTACTTCAACGACATCCCTCCGGGCCACCATGCACGGCACCATCGGAGTTACGCCTAAACTCTGCCGCACCAGAAACATAGTAGGGGCTGCGGTCACAACGGCCCTAGGCCCGGATGTCCTCACACCCGCTCAAAGCCGCCATATGTCCTTCAACTCCGGTCACAATTCTGGAGGGGTTATTAAAGGGGATTGGAGAGGTGAAAGGACGTGTTTCTAGTTGGGTTGGAAAGTTCATGGATTGTGGAGGAACGTTTCCCCCAGAAAGCCTTATATAGAGGGTGAAAACTGGTGGGAATTGATCTACACAGAGTTCGAGAAGAGAATTATCAGCAGTATTAATCCTAACCATATCCCAAGGAGACCATGGACCGCTGGATTTTTATCAATTCACGAGGACAGTGATGAGGGCGCGTCTCGAGTATCGAAATGTCAAGCGCGGAAAACGAATAGTCAAGGGACGCCTCGTGATTGAAGAGGAGGGGAACTTGAGTTAAAGGCGAGGTCAATGCCACATGTAAGATCAGAGTTCAAACCATCCCTGCCCAGAGCACCGTAGAGCTAACAGTCCTACCCGAGGAGAAACTGTTTCCAGTAAAGCGGTCCGAGGACATCATTATACCAAAAGAAAGGTTCTCAGAGCCGAAGACAAGCTTCTTCAACCAGAAAAATAGAAGTGATAGATAGAACCAAGGCATTGCATGGTCATCGGACTCAAGCCTATAGGAAAACTAATCACATCATTATATCTGGGTACTAGACAGAACCAAAGTATTGCATGGCCCTCGGACTCAAACCTATGGGGAAACTAGATAGTTACAGGAAAATAGAAGTGATAGACAGAACCAAGGTATTGCATGGTCCTCGGACTCAAGCCTATGGGAAAACTAATCACACCAGTATATCTGGGTACTAGACAGAACCCAGGTATTGCATGGTCCAAGGACTCAAACCTATGGGGAAACTAGATACTTACAGGAAAATAGAAGTGATAGACAAAACCAAGGCATTGCATGGTCCTCGAACTCAAGCCTATAGGAAAACTAATCACACCAGTATATCTGGGTACTAGACAGAACCAAGGTATTGCATGGTCCAAGGACTCAAACCTATGGGGAAACTAGATACTTACAGGAAAATAGAAGTGATAGACAGAACCAAGGCATTGCATGGTCCTCGGACTCAAGCCTATGGGAAAACTAATCACACCAGTATATCTGGGTACTAGACAGAACCAAGGTATTGCATGGTCCAAGGACTCAAACCTATGGGGAAACTAGATACTTACAGGAAAATAGAAGTGATAGACAGAACCAAGGCATTGCATGGTCCTCGGACTCAAGCCTATGGGAAAACTAATCACACCAGTATATCTGGGTACTAGACAGAACCAAGGTATTGCATGGTCCAAGGACTCAAACCTATGGGAAACTAGATACTTACAGGAAAATAGAAGTAATAGACAGAACCAAGGCATTGCATGGTCCTCAGACTCAAGCCTATGGGAAAACTAATCACACCAGTATATCTGGGTACTAGACAGAACCAAGGTATTGCATAGTCCAAGGACTCAAACCTATGAGGAAACTAGATACTTACAGGAAAATAGAAGTGATAGTCAGAACCAAGGTATTGCATGGTCCTCGGACTCAAGTCTATGGGAAAACTAATCACACCAGTATATCTGGGTACTAGACAGAACCAAGGTATTGCATGGTCCTCGGACTCAAGCCTATGGGAAAACTAATCACACCATTATAGAACCAAGGCATTGCATAGTCCTCGGACTCAAGCCTGTGGGAACCGCTCAGCTATATCTGGGTACTAGACAGAACCAAGGTATTGCATGGTCCAAGGACTCAAACCTATAAGGAAACTAGATACTTACAGGAAATAGAAGTGATAGTCAGAACCAAGGCATTGCATGGTCCTCGGACTCAAGCCTATGGGAAAACTAATCACACCAGTATATCTGGGTACTAGACAGAACCAAGGTATTGCATGGTCCTCGGACTCAAGCCTATGGGAAAACTAATCACACCATTATAGAACCAAGGCATTGCATAGTCCTCGGACTCAAGCCTATGGGGAAACTAATTGCTCAGCTATATCTGCGTACTAGACATAACCAAGGTATTGCATGGTCCAAGGACTCGAACCTATGGAGAAAATAATTATCTGTAGAAAAACCAAAGCGTTACCTAGAGTCAAGCTATAATACGGTCCTTAGATTTATATTTGAAGGATAACAGGTGATCTCATGAGACTAACTCCATAATAGAATATAATTATTGAGCAGAATATTAGAGTAAAGCAAGTAAAAGAAAATATCCATAGTTGGAAGCAAAGTATTGAACATTCAGTTCAAACAGAAAATATATAGTCTCCTTACAACGCCACCGAGGCAAGAAACAAAATGAAATAAAAGAGAAAATAAACAGAACTATCCTATGTCATACACTAGCCTCCCCAACTCAGTAGGCAAATTAACTCGATAAGCAGATCAAAAGGCTTTAGCCAATGCCTAAGGGCCTTGTCTCGGAGGGTCCGCGGGTATGGCCGGGGAGTCCGCAGGAGGTCTCGCCACGTCTTGGGGCATTTCCTGACCCTCGGTTCTAACTCCCCCCAACGCTCTCTAGATTCAACCTCCTCAAAGGGTTTGTCAGCTGAAGATGTATCCTTGGCGGTCTATTGTGGCTCTCACTCGCTGGTAATGCGGACCCCTCCTCGGAGCAGCAGGGGTAGTCTCGCGAATTGCAATGGGGTAATATACCCTGTCCTCCCTCCTAAGCTCAGATGAGGCATCAACCCCTGCTTGGTTGAGGGCTTCATGCTAGGTCTCAGAACAAAAATGCCTGCACACTGCAGGAACTTGAGCCCGAAGGGTGGCTTCAGTCTTAGCCACCCCATCTGCAAAAGCCTCTCCTCCGCTTGTTCTACAGAGCGCTCAAGCGTCTATTTTTGCAAAACACCGCCTCATCTTTGGCTCTCACAGCCTCATCCCTGGCATACTCGGCAATACCTTTCTTATGGACTGCCTCGGCCAACTTTTTATTCAGGTCGGCAATGTCCTCTTTGGCAGCTTGTAGATGGCCCTCAATGTCTTGCAAGCGATTGGTCTGATCCTCAGCTTGCTTCCTAGCCGCGGCTAAGTTAGAGGCAACAGTGTCCCTGGCCTTTGTCATCTCCTCCAAATTCTCGGTTGCCTTTTTTAGGTCGGCCTCAGATCTCTTGAGGGTACTGGCAGCTTTCAAGAACTTGTCATGCTCTTGCGCTAAGGCGCTGCTCTAGCCATCGATCTCCTCGTCCAACCTGAAAAGAGCCTGGATAGCCTGCCAATAAAAAACAAGTAACTCCGTAAAAAGAAGGGAGGTACTAAGTAACAAAGTTCAAATAAAGTAAATAGGTACCAAGGGACCCACCATGCCTAGATATTTTTTAAGGTTAAGGACAACCTCTAGCCCAACTATATATCCTAGCTCGGCCATGTCAGTGGGAAGGAGAAGAGACTTCTCCAGGGCATCGGCTACGAGAGCCCCCTCAACTCCTTGAGATTCCCGTATCGATGAGTCATCCATCAGGGGTTGATCATGGAGCATGGCAGCGGGCAGCCAGGCTTGGGCCTCAGACTGCTGGACGATCTTCCTACCTTGCGTTGACCACCGAGTTTCAGTTGCTTTTGAGGCCTGCAGAATCCACCCTCCTCAGGCGGGGAGTGGGATTTGCTCCCATCCATTGGCTCCTTACCCTTGGAAGGTCTCTTCCTTTTTGGGTCATAAGACTCGGTCTGAGGGTCTGATACTGTAGGGGTAGAGGATAACCTGGTTTGCACAGTTAAAATTTGGGGCGGAGGTGTTGAGGGCTTGGGCTGCGACTCTTTCGGTGCACCCTTCTGGGAGCTGCCTTCAAGCAGGTCAAGAAGATTGTTTTGGGGCTGTCTTTTTAAACCCATCTCGGCCTGAGTACCAACTCTTAGGGACCGGAGATCGGCTTCGGACAGATGAGGGTCTCCTAGATCACCAGAAGGATCCTCGGACTGATCAGCTAGGTTGAACACACTATATTCGTCCTCAGAAGAGCTCAGTTCAACCACCTCCCCTGCCTTCTTAGATTGTCCTTCCTCGGTCTCCGTTACTTGGTGGGATGAGGGGGGACCTGCTAGCGGAATGCCTTCAGGTATGTGAGATCCCTCGAAAAATGCAAAACCGTCCTCCACCATGGTAATCTGCCTAAGCCGAGGGTCACGAGCTCTAATTACGTGCTTCGGGACTGGAAATGATTTTTAGGCTGGGTCGCATCCGAGGATTTTGTGAGCAGCTCTAACCTGGTTATCAGTTTCGTTCAGGAAAAGTTCCGTCCTAAGAACGGTTTCCAAATCCGCTTTGTTGACCAGGTGGAAATGACATGCGAAGGCGTGCGGATCTGCGAAAAGAAAAGCAAAACTCCTGTGGTTAATCAATCAAAGCGGATATGCAGATAAAAAAAATAAATAAATAAAATATTGAAACCTAGATTGTCTCCTACTTCGGATACCCTACCTGGCTCCCCCTCTACTTTTGGGAGTGAAGACCGTTGTGCCACTCCCCCGACGCTATGAGGAAATCTTGAGTCAACCCTTATTAGAATCAGGAAGGCACTGGATAAGTCGAACCCTGTCGTCCCTCGTCTTCATATAGTACGTCTTACCCCTCAGGTGATGAAGGTTGTAGCACCAGTTTACATCGTGGTGAGTCAATCTCAGCCCCATTTTCTCATTCAAGGTATCTACACACCCTAATATCCTAAATACATTCACGGCGCACTGGGTAGGAGCCAAACGGAAATGCCTAAGGTAACCGATAGTCATTAACCTCATAGGGATTCTCATCCCTCCCTCTACAAAAGCGACTATCGGGATCACGACTTCACCCTCTCTCCTCTTAATGTACCACTCCCCTTCTTCACAGTACCTCAAACTCACATTATTGGGTATCCCATAGTCAACAATGAATTTTTCATCATCTCGTCGGACTCAACCAACTTCTTAAACTTACCCATCCCTAAGGACGACTAAAGGTTCCAGAAGAAGAAAAGAAGGAGTAGAAGCAAAGAAAATTTGGTGTTACTGGGAGAAGAAGACTTACAGAAATATGAAGATCCTCTTCGGGCAGTGTGTAAGTTGAACCAGATTCAAATTATACGCATCAATGGTCGTAAGCGCGAAAATGAGGAAACCAGGCGGTTCAAACAAGTACTTATACTCCCCCTTAGGTTCCCCAAATGTAACCGCCTGCCCATAAAAGCAGGAGATCCCCACCGAACAATTACCATCACACCGTTGAAAGTGGGAAACGTGGAGCCGCCAAAATTTAATGTAAGCACACACTGAGTCTTGAAACGCCAAAACGTACATCGGGCAGTCGAAAAGTCGCCAACATTAGCGCGGACCGAAGTGGGGCAATTCGTCTAAAGGCCCGTAGATATCAAAACCCTCCACCCCGTCCGAGAGAACGTGCAGCAGGATTTTGAGGGGCTATTGTGGGGCCCGTGGGCCTGATAGCCTCAGCCCATCGTGTAATAGGCCCAAGGCCCACGCCGAGGAAGGATGACCATTCGAGGCTAAATTAGGGAGAGACTCTTTTTTGGATCCACGCCGAGGACCTCTTCGTCCTCGGCATACTAAGGATAATTTTGGGAAGAGACAAGCCCAGAGCAAGCTGTCACCTCCACACTTAATGCATTCACCTAACCCCACTGGTCGCATTAATGGGGATGTAACCCCTTAGCAGGGCAACGTTGATCAGGGTGAACCACTTGAGTGCTGGTAAGGCTCTGATGGGATGGACGGTCAGAAGAAAGGCGAATGGATGATCAACAGATGGAAGAACGAGATAGGACGATGAAGACTATATAAGAGGAGCGAGTAAAGTAAGAAAGAAGGGGGGGCCTTTGCTGAGGGGGGAGCTCGGCCACAGGCCGAGGAGGATCCCCCAGCTGTAAATGGGTCTTAGTCTTTTTCAATAAAAAAGGAATTCAAGCCTAGTGAAGGTCGGCGAGCGCCTAAACCTTCAACCCACTCTCTACAAATTTATTGTTCTGGGTTCGTTGGGCCTGGGGGAACCCATATCTTTTGGGCTACGACAAAAAAGACCCTACAAATATATATATATATATATTTTTTTTTTTTTTTTTTCTAATAGTAATAAAGATATAACTTTAATTTTCGCAATTTTATTTTTTATTGTAAAATATACTCTTATATCTGTTAAATATTTGATAAAGTTTGATATCAAACTGTTTGAATCTATCTTTTTTAACCCATTATATGGCGATTAACAAGTCATTGACTCATTAAAAAAATCTTGTCATTAAAACTATACATGAAATGTGTCTTTAGTTGCCACATAATAGGTTAGAGCAAGATAGTTTCAAATATGTTTAAAGACTAATTTATTCCTCCAAGTTTTGAATCATTCATATTTTTGAAATTTTCATTAGTTCAATTGAAAGATTTTTTTACTTACTTTAGTATAAAATTTGATAATTTGTATTTAAAATGAAATTTTCAAAGAATTTCACTATGAAAATGGAAAAAAAAAAAGAATTTTATTTTAAGAAAGATCACCATCAAACATAATTTTGATTAAAAATATTAAGCTCTATTTTATTTTATTTTTTTCTGGGTGTGTGTATATATATATATATTTGTATATATAATAATAATAATAACGTGTCTGTGTGTGTGTATATATATATGTATATATGTATATATGTATGTATGTATGTTGGGATTGTTTTGATAAATATATTAGTGCCGCAACTTGGCTTCCCAAATAAAAATTCCTAACTCCACCCCTGATGGCTGCTATGGATTCACGGTGGCTACAATACTAGTGGCATGAGGAATATGGCAAAAGACAATGTCTGGATGAAGCGTGTAAGCATGTAATGAATTTCACATAGATTGAACTCAAAAAGATTGAGTGATGGGCCAAGTTGTGTGATTTGGGAGCTTCAAATTAGAAAATAGACACCAAAAATTGGAATCTATGCAAATAATTGAGTGGTAAAGTGCTCCGAAGGAAAACAACAACTGGAAAATTGCAGTCGACATTGGACAACGGTTTAGTGGAGCAATGATTGGTAATTGGCTACTTGAAATCTAGTGAAGGCCATAGAAAAGTGGCACTAACTCCTTGTTAAAATAAAATGGAGGAATATATATATATATATAAATAAGAAGAGGAGAGAGCAGAAGCAAGGGTTTACGTGGTTCGATCTTATAGCTCATATTCTCATCAAAAACCTTGAGAGCCCACATCTTTACTCCTCAGAATTGTTTTTTTACAATGAACCCTAAGTAAGTTATATAAAGGAACTAAAGTTAACTTGAGTCAACCTCTTGATTGTACTAGAATCATGAACAACCAATGTTTCTTGATTTTAGCCAATCAAGGATGCTGATGTGTGCTAAATTTGATACGCATGATACACAAACAAAAAGGAATATAGAGATAACAAAGGTTTTAAATGGAACCTCTTGTGTTTTATTGGCTCTCTCTCCAATCCTAACCATCATAGTGTGCAAGCTCTTAATCCACCACTAACACAGCAGCACCGCACCCAATAGTGATTCAACAAAATTGTGTAGGGAATTCAACCGAAATTCCCAACCTATGAGAAACAAAAATAGAGAAAACACACGCTAAAGAAAAACAATCACACGCACAAGACAATATTTACGTAGTTCAGCAATTTGCCTACATCTACGGAGTTGCAGGGATTTCACTATTATCAGGGAAAAATACAGAGTGCGGCTACAGTGTTTCTCTCTCTCAAAAACAACAACAAGACCGAAATCCTAATCACCAAAAACGGTTTTTATATCCTACGCACAGGATTCACAATGGGCTACAAAACGGACTGAAAATTTTTCCCAGGGGCAGTGGCTTGGGCCTGTCGGCCCAAGCTATTAAAAACCACGCAACATTATTTGGGTCAGGTCGAGTCGGGTTGTCAACCAAATCAAACATAACTAGGCTCCACAGAACCTGACAAATTGAACCAACTAGCTTTTACAACAAAGTATAAATGGTAAGTTATTAATGATTTTAATTTGAACATGTCACTGAAATTACTATTTTTTCCACCAGCAATAATCTTTAACAACCTGCCACTTAAAATTTTTTATAAAAGTATTGTGAAAATGTTGTAAACATGGCACTTTTCGATAATTTTTCCTCATTCTGATACAAAGAAATAAAAGGTAAATCATACTTTCTCATTTGTAGTGACGCTCTAAAGCTATCATGTTACTTGCAATATCCTAATACTTTTTTTCTTTTTCTTTTTTATTTTTATAGTTTTCATCACATTGTAAACCTTAAATTCCATAACCTCTATCTCAAAAAAAAAAAATAAAAATAAAAATAAAAAAAAATCCATAACCTTACCATGTAATTATTCAGAATAAAAAATATAATTATACGCGCATAGTTATATTATATGACAATGTTATAACTTATAAGCATGTAAATCTTAAATTTAAATGCAATGAGTCCATTAGAACAGACTGGATTACTTTTGATTGCTCAAATGTGAAGTTCAAAAATATTTGTAATTAACCTTATAATTCAGGGTAAAAAGAACAGACTGGATTACTTTTACCAATTGATGATGCAAAAAATCAACAGTTGAGCTCCTCGTCGTAGCGAACAGACGATGCTATGAATGGGGTCGTCTATGTAGATGAGAATCCTGCAAAATGAACTGAGGGGAAAAGTAACACGCCAGTGTGACATCAGCCAACCGCCTCCGATACTTAAGTCAATAAGGGAGAAAGATTCTAGGGAGAAAATGAGTTGAGAGTGATTTCGTAGAGTATTTGTGTGTACCTTTAACTTCTGTTGTCTTCTCTTTTATAGTTATGCGCCTTATTAATGGGCAATGATGTGCTGCATTTATGCTCAATGGCTAGTGTGTTACAGAATCTTTGTATGGAGATCACAGTTCATTCTGTGATCGTTGCTCCATCCGTTACGTTTCGTAATCAATGTGCATAATAAATGAATAACGTCTTCTCTGGGTGAATGACGATATGCATATAATGGCGACCATAAATTTCTAGTTCATCACCAATAAATCAAAGTATCACTCATACCAACACTTCCATTAGTGAATATGACCAACTATTCCACTAAGCAACCACCATTTGGTTTAATTTATCACTATTTTTTGTGGGTTCTAATTAGTTCAATTACTTCTTCTTCTTTTTTTTGTCGAATAAAAGATTTAGATTCCTATCTATACTAAATAACCAATTGGTATCTTAATTTGATAATAAAAAGCTATCTTCAAGAATAAACACCATAAGTTGAAAATATTTCTGAAAAAATGCTCTTATATTGGAGGTTATGGCGGGTTTGATGTTTAGTGATTTAGTCCCCCTTAATTCCACCAGAGGTTATTTTCCCTTCAGGCCTTCACTTATTAAAAAAATATTTAAAACAAAACTCAAAGCAAACAATGAATCCCACACTTTGTATCTTGATTTATAAAATGTGTATGTCATTTGCTTTTGCTCAAACCAACCGATCCACACCTCAAAAAATAAATAAATAAATAAATGGTCATTAGCTTTTGCTGAAATTGACAAAACCACACAAAATGAAAAATAATAGGGGAATTTTTTTTTAATAAAATAAAAGTCAGAGTTTGCTTCTTGTAAATTAACCTCTGAGAGTTTTTAGTTATACCAATTTAAACACCAAAATTTATAAACTACCAGCCACAAACCCGTGCATTGCACGGGATAATCATTTTTATGGTGGTTTTAGATTTTTTTTTTTTTTTTTTTTTACAATTTAAACTAATTTAATAAAGAGTAATATATTTCATAATCATATTTTTATTTATAGGAACAATCATAAATGTAATATAAGAACAATAAATTTTTTTCTCAGAAATTCAAACGGCAAGTTAACGAAAATATTCATTTTTTAATAAAAGTTATTTATAACATTTTGTAAATCATTAAAAAGAATATAAAATTTGAAAACTTTTCTTTTAGTTTTAAACAACTTTCTCAAAACTTATTTTTTCTGCCTACAATCCAAAACACCAAAAAACATAACTAAGAAAATTAAAAAATTAACAATGATTAATTGGACCAATTAGGAAAAAAATTTGTTGTTGATAATCTATTAAGGCTATTTTCTTTGCAAAACATATTATCAAATAAACAATTATTAGCAAAATTTAAGAATTAAAATTCTATATATGCATTGTTATAAAATAATAATAACAATTAAAGTAAAATTGCAAAAGCTAAATTTGTTACCTATCTGATTATTTTCGATTGCCTAACCTTTGCTTTTCTCTAAATAAATGGCATTATAGAGTACTTCTAATACAACTATTAAGAGTACTTTATCCACCACAAAGAATTAAAAAAAAAAAAAAAAACAAAACAAAACAAAACAAAACAAAACAAAAACAAAAACAAAAAAAAAAAAAACAAAAGTTAGTATAGTCTCATAGTTTAACATCTAAATTAAGCACCATAAAAAATCATGATGTGTAATAGAATAAATTAGGGATGGCAATTTTTGCCCGACTCATGGATACCCGGCCCGGCCCGACCCTAATGGGCCGGATTTTACCCGGTCCGATTAGGAATAGGGTCGGGTATGGGTTTAAAAAAAAACCCGAATCAGCTCCGGGTCGAGTCTGGGTTTTATAAAAAAATCTGAAACCCGACCCGAAACCCAGCCCGGATATAACCCGTTTATCCTGAAATTACCAAAGCCCCCTATATATATATATATATATATATAGCTATAACTAACCCTAAACTCTCTCATTTCTCCAGCAGCACACGCCTCCCTCGCTCGGTCCTTCCTCATTTCAGCTCACTCCCTTTTAGTCGCTGCCTCACGCACACGACCTCCCTCACCCTCACTCAGCAGTCACGCTCACGCCTCACCTCTCAAATGCCTCCTCTTTCTCTTTCTCAAGACCTCTGCCACCCTCTCTCTCTCTCTCTCACAAGTTCTCACCACAGGCCACCCTTTCTCCCTCAAGCTCTCACAGCCGGCCACCCTCTCGGCTGTAGAGATTTTGATCCAACGATCTATGTAACCTAGCCTCAGCTGCACACGCCGCCGTGGCGCATATGTCGCTCGGCGACATCAACGCCGTATCAAATGCGAAAGAATCGAATATGGGATTTGTTAATTGTGTTTTCTGTTGTGATTTGTGTTTTTTTTTTTAGTAAAAAATTTGTATTAACAGAGGAGCAAAAAAAAAGCTGTTCATGTTTGGGATTGTGATTTGTATTTTTTATTTTTTTGATGGTGAAAAATCTGTATTAACCAAAAAAAAAAAAAAAAAGGAGGAAAAATCTTACACTTTTATACTCAAGATCTTACACCGTGACAAATTGTGTTTATTTCCCAGAGGTCTAAGACTGGGAAGAGCAGTGAGAACGGCAAGGGATTCGAGGCGAATTGGGCTTAAATTCTTTCTTTCTTTCTTTTTTTGGTTGGGCCACGAATTGGGCCCAATCCCTAAACGGGGCTCGGCTGCGGCGGGTCTGGGCCCTAGGAAAAAATCCGGTACCCTAAACAAGCCAGGTCCGGGCCACGGGTCTTGCCCCGCGGGTCAGGTCCGGGTATGAAAAAACCCGACCCATTGCCATTCCTAGAATAAATCCCAAATTATCCAAATCATGCTCTGTAATAGAATAATATTATATTTTTATATGCTATATTTAATTCTTTATAACACAATAGGATAAAATTTAACAATCAAAGAGAACCCAAAAAAAAAAACAATAAATAAATAAATAAATACCAAATTACCCAAATCATACTATGTAATAGAATAATATTATATTTTTATATGCTATATTTAATTCTTTATAACACAATAGGATAAAAATTAACAATCAAAAGGAACCAAAAAAAAATTAAAAAAATAAATAAATCACATTAAACTAAAGTAGAGTTTTAAAGAATATAAAATATAATCAATCTAAAACAGAGATACAAGAAAAATAAAAAATTCACGAGAGAGATTGAGAGAGAGAGAGAGAGAGAGAGAGCCTTTTTTGTGTGAGGGAAAACTATGCATAGAATGGAAGAGATAGTGACGAATTTATGGTAAGAGGATGTGAATAAAAAGAGACAAAAATAAAGGAAGATGAAGGGAAAGAGAAAGAATGATATTAATTTAGAGGGTAGTGGAGAGATGAAAAGGTAAGAGAGGGAGAAAGATTAGAGAAGTGTAAATATTAAAAAAAAAAATATTAAAAACAATTATTGAAAAATTGAAAAGAAAAAAAATAATGACGTGGACACTAATTTGGCTTAGCTGGAGCATAGTAACAATAAATACAACACTTCAGCTTTTAGATATATATATAGATATAGATGACAACGCAACCACTTTGTCTATATCTCTTAAAACATCTAATGGAACAATAACCGAGCAATTTATTATCTGTTTTTAATGGCACCCATTAAAATCAAAACGACATCATTTTGTCATGCGAGTTTGTCTTCTTCTCTCCATTCGATAATATCAACGGAAAATTTTAACTTTGTCGAAAATCTCTCTTATATCTCCTCCAAAATTGTTCTCTATTGGGGTCTTTTTCTTTGCACCTTGCTTGTATTGACTTCGCTTTTAGACCCAAGTTTGAGATGGGAGTTGAGTCAGTAACTCTCATCAACACATATTGTGGTAAAGTCTAGCAGCTTTGCAACAAGAACTACATATAAAAGCATTAACTTGCAAAAAGAGCTAGGAGCCCTATAGTTTAAGTAGATAGTAACTATTCCTATTTCCAATGGAAACATATAGGATTTAAATCCACCCTCCTTCATTTCCTAACTATCAAATTATCAAAAATATAAAAATAAAAGTTGCAAATAGACGGTGATGATGAAGAAAATCAACAGTTGAGATCTTCGCCAATGTAGATGGATGACAGGGAGAAAATGGGCAAATGCCCCTTTCAAAAAAAAAATCTAGCATTTTGCCCTCTTTCCCAAACTAATTAGGGAAATGCCCCTCTTTTTGAAACTCGATTTTCTTTGTAAGGTTGAATTTAATCAACTATCTTGTTAACTTTATTCCGTGCCAAATTTGTTTTTATTTTAGCATTTAGTAACCCTGTATTTAGGTGGGAATCTTGTAAGTGTAGTGAGTGAGAGAGTGAAAAAATACTCAAGATTGTGCAAAGAAACAAGGACTCGCGACTGGATCTCGTGGGTGGCTCGCGGCTTGCAAGTCGCCAGAAGTTGCACACGTGCCAAGCATGCCAGGAGCTGAAGAGTTGCGCCAGTTGTCGTACTACAGGACAAAAGTCCCAAGCTAGCCAGGCCGTTAGCTCACGGCTTGAACTCGCGACTCAACCAAGTTGCGAGGCCAAGTCGCCAACTTGCCCTGTTTAACAAAAACTGACGTTTCACATTCCATTCTCACCCTAGTATAAATACCCCTCATTCCCATGAAATGTAGAGAGCTTCCAGAGAGAATTTGAGAGAGAAACCCTAAAGAAAACAAGATTGCCTCATCCACAATCTTCACCTAAGAGACTCTTCAAATTCCTTTATTCTCTTCCTCTCCATTGATACATCCTTGAGAAGTTCTTGACCAAATCTTTTTCTCACCATATCTACGTCTATGAGAAGGTACTTTTGGTGCTAAGGGAAGCAGTTTGGAAGGGACCAATGACTATTGGTTGATGCTATAGTTTATAGCGGAATCCGGTAAGCTAGAAAAGAAAAGGGTTCGGCACAACCTCGTTAGAGTAGGAAGCTTGGAGGGCTTAGGTACCTGGGTAGATTAGGCTTGGAGGGTCTATTGTTGTTCATGTATCCCAACTACATTTTCTAGTAGATTATTTACCGCTTGGAAGGCAGTGGAGAGGTTTTCCGCCGAGAGCTTCGGTTTTCTCTTCAATAACACATCGCGTGTTGTCCTTGTGTTTGCATATCTGTTCTCTTTATTTTTACCATTTAATTACTGCTGTAATTGTGATTGTTTATGATTTAGATTGTTTATCAATTCTGGTATAAGCTTGTTATCATCTTCCGCACATTTATTGTTTGATATAAAGCTTGAATTGGTAATTTGTTGTTTAGGGGTCTAAATGTTCGGTTTTCAACGCTATTTGAACTTTCACTTTCATTCTTAAAATCAAGTTTAAAAAAAAAATTATGAAGCCCTATAGCGACATTTTTAAGGAGCCTATAATGACGTTTTAAGGACCTATAGTAGCGTTTTGTAACTCGATTTCCTTGAAGTTGAGTTACATGCAAATTTTTTTCTTTTTTTTTACCTATAACTCGACTTCATGTAGATCGAGTTACAAAACGCCACTATATGTTCTTAAAACGTCATTATAGGTTCCTTAAAAACGCCGCTATAGGATTTAACTCGATTTTGAGAAAATCGATTTTCAAAAGAAGGGTATTTCCCTAATTAATTTGAGAAAAATGGTAAAATGCTGGATTTTTTTTTTTAAAAATGGCAAAGGCCAATTTTTTCCTGGATGACGGTAATGGATTCGTCCAAGCACTAACCTACAACAGATCTAAAATAGAAAAAAAGTGATACACCGATGTGGTGTTTACCAAACACCCTCCAATGATTAGAATGGAATTCAATCGAAGTATATTGCTAAAGAATTCAACTTAAGAACAGTTTTTGGGATGAGAATTGTGAGTACCTTTTGGTGTTGTTCTTCTCTGACTTTATAGCCATCTTTGTCTTTAATAAGCAACGAATCTCTGCATTCATTCTCATTTGTAACAGCTGAGGCGTTACAGACTAGTGTTTTGACTTGTGTAACATCTTCTTTCCTGTTGCTCCGTCCATTACTCCTTGTCATAAATGCTCGCTATAAATGTGTAACATATCTTGGGTTCATCCATAATTGAATGACGAAGCCGTTATTTTTTGGACTCATCAACTGCCCCCTTATTCTTATCTTCGTCTATGTGACAAGATATGATTTGAAATTTCATCCCTTAGTTTTTTATGTACCCGCATTTCTTATGAGATGACGTTTCGTCTGCCCTCGTGACACGTGTAAGGCTCAGAGGAGCTGCCTCTCGAGTTTCCCGCGCACCCTTCCCATCAAACTTTTCTTTCTAATTTTTCCTCTTTCCCTTTCTTTTTGCTTCATGTTTGAATACTTTGACGCTATATTTTCAATTGCCTCGTCCTTGACATGTTAACTTTTAGCCGTTTTTGTGGTGATGTTTGAATGACGATTGTCCATAACTTTATAAGTCATGCATCAATAACTTTTTATGACGATTTTATTATGTATTAACAACTCTTTGGTCATGATTCCATTATGTATTAATAACTCTTTTAGTCATGTATTAAAGGTGATTTCGTTATGTATTAATAACTTCTTTAATCAAGTATTAATGACAATGTCATTATGTATTAATGACTTTTTTTGTTCACATATAAATGACGGTTTTGTTATGTATTAATAACTTTTTGCCATCGGGAAATGACTTCTTCTCTTTGTCAAGACGATTTAGTTATGTATCAATAACTTTTGGCCATTTATTAATGACTTCTTCTTTTGGTCATTACAGTTTAGTTATGTATTAATAACTTTTGGCCATATATTAATGAGTTCTTCTTTTGGTCATGACGATTTAGTTATGTATCAATAACTTTTGATCATGTATTAATGACTTCTTCTTTTGGTCATGACGATTTAGTTATGTAACAATAACTTTTGGCCATTTATTAATGACTTCTTCTTTTGGACATGACGGTTTAGTTATATATTAATAACTTTTGTCCATGTATTAATAACATCTTTCGTACAATCTTCTGCAACTTTCCTTGACCAATCGAGATCTCTATTTGCCTTTTTAAATGTCTGCATTTGTCGGTGCGATGTCCATGATCTTGATGAAACCTACAATACCTGCTTATATCCCTGCCTTCCGCTAGAGCCAACATAGGTTGAGGCCATTGCAAAGATGACTCATCTTTTTTCTGCATTAACACCTGTTCAATGGGCATTATCAAAGGAGTAAAGTTCGTAAAACTTAACCTTTGACTTGGGAGGTTTCTCTTTCCATCCAAAGTCTGCTTTGGGCTTTATGTTTCCTTCTTCTTCTCAGAAGGACGATTTGTTCCTTCTTCCCTCTTCCTTTTGCCAGTCATTTCCATTATGACTACTGCATCTTTTGCATTCATATACTACTGGCTTTTAGAGCAGTTATGCTACTGTCTTTGGTGAACTTTTGGTATTTGAAAAGAAAAAGTCTCCAAGTAATAGCCCTGCCTGGAAGGTTGTTAGGTTGACTTGATCTTCTGCTTCATCCACCTGTAATAACTCTTTATTGAAGCGAGTTACATACTATCTCAATGATTCTCCTTCTGTCTGACGGACATTGAGAAGATGTCCAGTTGGCTTCTTGTGTCTCTGTCCTCCAATGAAATGACGAACAAAGCTCTTACTGAGTTGCACAAAGTTTGCAATGGTACCCAAGGGTATTTTGTTGAACCTAACTCTAGTTGCGGTCTTCAGTGTAGTTGGAAAACCCCTGCAAATTACTTCATCTGGAGTTATGCACAGATGCATCAAGGTTTTGAATGATTCGATGTGGTCCAATGGATCTTTTGAACTGTCATATGACTCAAGTTGAGGGAGGCAAAACTTTGGTGTAAGATGATGATTCAAGACCTCAATGGCGAATGACAAATATGTTCTTCAAGTCATTCCATCCAAGTTTTCCACAGTTTTTTCTTTTACTGCATTCCTAAGTTCGTCCATTTCTCTTCTCATGCTACAGAGTTCACTTTCCATTATTGATGAATTTTCTTCTGTTAATCTAGTTGACCGACTCTACTTCATTATTTTTTCCTTGAATTCTTTGACGTTGTTCTTCTTCATTCTGAATTTGGATATTCTATTGTTGTTCCTCATTTTGGGATTCAAATACTTTTCACAATTCTTCATTCTGGCGAGTCAACTCTACTACATTGGCTGTTGTCGATGCCTTGTAGCTGCTCAACCACCCATCGCGGCAACGCTCACATGCCTTTCTCTCTATCTTGGTGTGAGAGTATGATATGGTGTGAAGGTGTGTCGTACCTTGGGTGTGTGACTGGAATATGAGTCGATTTTCAGAAAATTACCAATGGTAAGTGAAGTCGCCACCAATCATTAGGTTTTTCTAAGGTGTGATTAATCACCTAAATTTATTTGATTTTATTACCGATCCTAGGCTAAGAAAAATGTCGTTTTTCCTAATATCATATGGATGGATAAAAAATCTTGATTCTTGAGTTTAGAAGTCTGGTTACGTATAGGGAAGTTGTTACGCACCCCACAATGTTTGTCCGTAAATAGTCCTTTGTTTTGGTAAAATCATAATTTTTGGACATTGGCAGTTGAAAACAATCTATTGGTATTAGCTTTCAGGGCTTTAAACGTATTGGGCTTTAAGGTTTGGCTTCGGAATGGGTGTGATCTCGATCAATGCTTTCCAACTGTGTTTGGAATCATTGCCAAATTTCCATGACGATAATCCGACAGCATTTTGCCTTATTTTTATGGTGGAAATCCAACAGTCATAGCACGCAAAACGCTATTCTCACCAAGCTTTTGACATGAGAATACAAAAATGGGGATGCCCTATTTTCATGGCGAAAAGCTGGCAGAATTTCGTATTTGGTGCGCTATGTCACACCGGTAGGGTTTCGTGACACATACACGGGGAAACCGACGTCACTTGGTGACATGGATCGAGATGATCACACTGCAGTGACTATGCACACAGTATGACATGAATATGCACCTACAGCAATCGCCTTGAGCACATAATCATGCCACGAGGTTAAGAACACTCATGACCTGAAAGGTTTACACAAGTAACCATAATAGTTCATCATACAAAGTGCACAATCACCTACACACACGCAGGCACACACACACACACACACACACACACACACACATATATATATATATATATTTATACACACACACACATACATACACACATAATGTACAATGCTATCAAACAAAGCAGGAAAGTAAAACAGACATTGCCAACTTTCCAACGGTACGGCCGAGCAAGGTACAAGAAATGTAAAACAGAAATTGTCATACCTAATGAATGCAACCCAAGCAAAGAGTAGGAAAATGAAAGGGTACAAGGAGAGAGGGATCCCTAATACATGCTCTAGATAAGAGGCTTAGAGAGACGGAGAAAGAGAAAACCACACAGGAAGGGCTAGGCCCCCTAATCTTCTGAACATTGTCCTTTATGAGCTCACCTCTTCTTGCTTGCATCCTTGCCCTTTTTACTTGTGCCTAGGAGGTTGCACCCTTGCTCCAAGTGTCTATGCTCCATGCATGTACATGCAAAGACAAAAGAAACAAGCCAACAGACAAGCAAAGGAAGAAACATGGGAAATATGGAGAGCATGCAAAGAACACACTAACAAGTAGAGCCAAACGAAGGCAAACAAAGCATGCTAAGCATGTGAAAAGGGCAAACAACATGTTATCAAACAAAAGAGGTTGTCCTAGGAGGACAAATGTAGGTTTGGATCGAGTGTCCATACCTCCATTATATTGGAGTATGGACAACACAAGTAATTAAAGACTCATGCATGAACATGTAGGCAAGCGTGCAAAAAGAATGCATAGAAGTAAAGAAAGCCAAATGGGTGGCACAGAGTAAGCACGGCAAGCAACATCACATGGGGTAGAAAAAGGTGTGTATCAAGCACACCAACATCATAGATATGTATCTCATAAATGGTTACATCCAAACAAGCTCTAGGAGGGACGAATGCAACCACATAAGTAATGGGCCCCAAGGACTAACAAGCACAAGCCCACGAAGGGCACAAAGCCTAGCAAGGCTGAGATCTAGACAAGGAAACATTAACATAAAGCATAGAAGCAAGCAAACATATACATGCATAAAGGAAATTATTCGAATCCTTTGATAAAGGCCTAGGTGTACGAGTGTAGGCCTAGACCACAGGTTTTAGATATACACCCCACCAATAAGGGCCAGAACACAAGAAAGAGAGATATCAAGGGACAAAAGGGCTATAAAAGCACATGGCATTAGCAACCAACATATAGATTTAAGCACACAAATATGGCACAGAGCATATAAACACATAGATCTAAGCATAAACATGTAGATCTAACCATAAACATGGCAAAAAACACATAGGCATGTAGATCTAAGTATAAACAAGGCAAAGAGCACGTAGACATGTAGATCTAAGCATAAACATGGCAAAGAGCCTAAAAGTATATGGACCCTAAACCCTAAACCCTAAGCACAAACATTAAATTTAGACATATCCTAACTCCAAAAGGTTAGGCCAACAACATCAAAGAGATAAATCATGGTAAAAAGTAAGAAAACATGATATAAAAAAAACCATAAAACATGCTAGGAAGCAAAATAAAGTAAGAACATGCGAGGAAAAGCAATGGGTGTAGATTGTAGCTAAAAAGCTACATCCACACCCCTAAGCCTCAAATCCAAGGTATAGAACCAAGGATAGAAACATTGAGAGTAAGACCACCACCTTTTAAATGTTAAGAAAGAGGAGAAATCAAAGGTTTTTGGCTGTGTTTTTAGGAGAGAAATGTAGAGAAAAAAGAGAAAAAAAACTGCTTAGAAATGATGCTCCAAGACCCCAAGATTCATCCTGTTAAGACATATGTGAAATTGTTAGAGACATATGTTATGTAAATTGGCTAATCCTTTGACAAAACGCACTTTACTTGTAATTGGGTAGGTCTATGATGGGATTAGTACTCCAAGAAACAGCTGTTCAAATTTAGTATTGAAGCCATGCAAATTTGACAAAGAAATAAGTGAAGTATTGTTTATTAAAGTTCGACAGATGTCTCAATAAAATAATTTCTATCGAGGATTAATGTTGAAACTCGACAGAAGCTCAACAGAAGTTGTATCTGTCGAGAATTATGAAATTAGAATTTCTAGATATGATTTCAAGCATATCCATGAGTATTTGTGTAGGATTTCTTTTCTCATAACCCTAAACACGTATAAGGATTATTAAGGGCCGTCATATTGGATGCAAAGTGTTAATACATGCATATTGTGACCAGAGACAAATTTGCCCTAGTTCATCATATTCTTTCTAGAAGCTACTACATCTTTGCGCCAAGGGTTTTGTAACCAATGAGCTTCTTGATCTTTATTGTTGGATGAACTAAAGAACTTTGTAGCCAACATCTTCCTCAAGTTGGTGTGTTAGTCACATACTAGGATTTGTGCATCATTGGCTAGTCACGTACTGAGATTCATGCATTGAAAGGAGAGATTGCCGCTACATCACAAGTCCAATTGGGAATTGGGGTAAGGGTTCAACTTTAGGTTAGTATTAGGTATTGGAATTCATTTTACTTGTCACCACTTGTTTTGATAATAGTGGATTCTTGAGAGTGGTGACCTTAAATTTACCCGGTGGGATTTTGCCTTGATGGATTTCCCCATTTGTAAACTAATCACATGTGTCAAATTTATTTTCCGCTGCATTTAACTTGGTGATTTGTTTGTGCTACCACGCTTATTACATGTAATTGAATCTAATTAATTCACTTGGATAATTAATTAATTAATTTACCAAAAGGGGTCAATACATTCTTAGCCTATTAAGTGGTATCAGAGCGGGCACACTCTGATTAGGTTTAATATTTGTTGTGTGATCCATTGACCCCTGTTTGTCATGGATAGAGGACAGTCACTTATTATACCTCATTTATTTGATGACACTAACTATGCATACTGGTAAGTATGCATGAAAGCTTTCTTGCAATCTTTAGATGAAAATATATGGCAAGCTATGGAGATTGGCTGGACTAAGCCAAAGGAAGTGCTAGCTGAATGGGATGATGCCAAGATCAAAGCGATAAACTTCAACAGTAGAACATTGAATACCTTATTTAGTATGGTCACCAATGAGGAGTTTAAGAAGATATCCTCAATAGAAACTACAAAGGAAGCATTAACCATTTTCCAGATGACTTATGAGGGAACTAAGGATGTCAATGATTCAAAGCTCCAAAGGCTCACTACTAGCTTTAAGGAGATAAAAATAGAAAATGATGAGTCATTTGATGAGTTCTATGCCAAGATAAAGTATATAGTCAACTCAGCCTTTAATCTTGGGGAAACCATTCCCGAACCCAATGTTGTAAGAAAGGTGCTAAGGTCTCTGCCTAAGAGATTTCATGCCAAGATCACTACTATTGAAGAATCAAATGATATTGTCTCTATTCCTTTGTCAGAGCTGGTTGGCAACTTGCAAACCTATGAATTGTGTTTAACTAGAATCGAGAATGGAAGCAAAAGCAAAAGCATGGCACTAAAGGCCAAAAGTAATGAGACTGATGAATCTTCTGATGACGAAGATTCCAAGATGAAATCCTACATCACTAGGCAGTTCAAGAAGTTCATGAAGAGTGCCAATGCGAAAGGATTTGATAAGGACCATAAGCAATCCAATTCTTCTCGTTTCAAGAGCCAAGATAGAGGAAGGAAGAATGCTAAGAATGGCGGTCAGTACACTATTCCCTTCGGACCAAAGTGTTTCAGATGTCAAGGTTTTGGACACATGAAACAAGAATGTCCAACATATCTCAAGTTAGTTGGGAAAAGCAAGGCTCTTGCTGCTACCTTGAGTGACATTGAGCCTAAGATTGAGTCAAATGACAGTAATGACAAGGGAATTTTAAATGCCCTCACTGCTATAGTTGATCCTACTAAAGGGGTTACAGAAACAGTAGATGATGAAGAGGACTTGGTGGATTCTAAGTTTGAGAAAATGGACGATCAAGATGACATCCATACAACCTATACAAAATTGTACAAGGTTTCTGAGAAGTATGAGAAATTGTATAGGCTAGCCACCAAAAAGCTAAGTGATGTTGAGCTAGATCAAGATGTGCTTTCTACCGAAGTTGATGAAGCTAATCAAACCATTGGAGTACTATAGTTTGAGAACAATTTCTTGGCTGAAAGGACTGTTAGGACATATATGAATCATGTTAGGAACATATGTCAATGTAGAATTGGCTAATCCTTTAACAAGACGCACTTTACTTGTAATTGAATAGATCGAGAATGTGTTTAATACTTCAAGGAATAAGGTTTCAAGTCCAAGTGTTAAAACCATGCAAATATGTCCAAAAATCAAGTGAAGAAGTATTGGATTTTAAAGCTCGACAGCTAGCATCTATCGAGGTTTAAAAGGCAGCTTTTGCTCAATGCTCAACAGTTGCTCGATAGATACCCTATCTATCGAGATTTATGAAAATTAGATTTTCAGTTCTGATTTCACTTCAATCTATGTATACATGTTTGAGCTTTCTTTTCTCACAACCCTAAACATAGATAAGGATTATTTTAAGAGCCGTCACAGCTGTTGCAAGTGAGTGCAACTTGATGCAAAGGTTTTTCACTAGCATATTATGACCGAAGACAATTTGTCCTCTTTGATATTTCTCTTCAAGAAGCTGCTGCATTTGTACGCTTTAGGATTTTGTAACCAAGGAGCTTTGTGATCTTCATCGTGTTGATGAACTGAAGAACTTTGCAACCAACATCCTTCTCAAGTTGGTGGTTAGTCACGTACTTGGATTCGTGCATTAATTGGTTAGTCACGTACTAGAAGTCGTGCATTAAAAGGAAATATTTTCACTATAGAACAAGTCCAATTAGGTATTGGGGTAAGAGTTCAACTGTAGGTTGGTATAAGGTACTAGGATTCCTTTACTTGTAACCGCTTGTTGTGATAATAGTGGATTCTAGGGAGTGATGACCATAGAATCACCCGGTGGAGTTTTTGCCTTGAAGGTTTTCCCTATTCGTAAACAAATCACCGTGTCAACTTTATTTTCCACTGCATATTAACTTAGTTTGTGATGTGTTTGTGCTACCACGCGTATTGTATGTTAATCGAATTAATTAATTAACTTAGCTAATTAATTGGTTAATTCATTACAAGGGATCAATACATCTTGGCTTATCAAGGACTAAGAAGCTTGAAGCAGAGCTGTTCCAAGTTAAAGCTCAATTGGAAAGGACTTTCAGTGCAAAGCTCGATGAGATGCTAAGCTTTCAGAAAGGTACTTCTAATAAAACCGGTTTGGGGTATGATTTCTTTTCTCCTAATATTGCCTCATCTAGTACAACTGTGTTTGTCTCATCTGCTGATAATGTTAATTCTAAGAATGATGAAGCTAAAACTAATATAGCTAGTGAGAACTTAGATAAAGGCAAATCTATTTTAGGAGCACCCCTTAATGTTGGAAAGAAAGAGGCTAGAAACCCTAGGACTAAAAGGGAAAACAACAAAAAGTCTCAACAAAAGAAGCCCCATTTCTATCATCACTGTGGAGCTTCAAGGCATACTCATCTAAATTGCTACAAGTGGTTAGCCACTCAACAAAGTAATAGTATGCTCTCGTCTGGAAACCAGAATCAGTTTCCATCCCTTTTTACTCCCCCTAAAGATCTTCTTAATGCCCTCATGTTCCTTTCGAACTTGAACGGTTTCAATTCTTCCCCTCCACCTCCGGATCAAAGGTTCATGCAAAGGAAATATTTTTCCAAAGTGTGGAAAGAAAAAGGCTCAAAGTGATATAGCCACTTTTTCTCTCTCTCTCCTTATGGTTATGCATTACTTGTTTGTTTTGCTTTCTTGTTTTGAGTCCATCTAGTTTTATGTTTTGTGTGTGTGTGTTTTTTTTTTTTTTTTTTTTTTTTGTGTTTTGGATCTTAAATGCTTTGCATATATGTTAAGAGATGTTTTGAGAGCTTAATATGTTGATTGGATCTATGCTTGAGTAGCTTGCTTGTTGCATTCATCTCTTTGTGTTTTTCTTCCTTGAAAAACTCATTTTCTTCAAGCTCGACAACTTCTTGACAGATCCTCGACAGATTCTCTTCTATCGAGCCACTCCTTCTTTTTGTCTCGACAGATCTTATCGCAATCTCGATCCATTGGGGTTTTTGGGTTTCTTCTCGATATATGCTCAACAGCTTCTTCAATCCATCGAGCAACTTTTTGTCTAGCCGATAAATTCTTGACAGCTTCTCGATCCATCGATTTATTTTTGCCGTCAACAATTTTCAACAGCACCTCGACAGATTCATTTCTGTCAAGATTTGAGAGCTTAATATGTTGATTGGATCTATGTTTGAGTAGCTTGCTTGTTGCATTCAACTCTTTGTGTTTTTCCTCCTTGAAAAATTCATTTTCTTCAAGCTCGACATATTTTTTCACAATCCGATCCATCGAGGTTTCTGGGTTTCTTCTCGATAGATCCTCGACAGATTCTCTTCTATTGACCACTCCTTCTTTTTGTCTCGACAGATCTTATCGCAATCTCGATCCATTGGGGTTTTTGGGTTTCTTCTCGATATATGCTCAACAGCTTCTTCAATCCATCGAGCAACTTTCTGTCTGGCGATAGATTCTCAATAGCTTCTCGATCCATCAAGCTATTTTTGCCGTCAACAAATTCTTGACAACACCTCAACAGATTCATTTCTGTCGAGATTTAGTGCTCAACAGATATCTCAATCCATCAAGCTGGGATTTCTATTTAAGGTCAGAGCGCAAATCAAATTTCATTTCTTCTTCTCTCTCTCTCGACAGAAAACCTTTTCTCTCGCCCCAAACACTTCTCTCTCAATCAAAACCTTCTACCCTTGTCCTTTTTGGCCTATATCAAGATCAAAACACTTGGTAAGTGTTCTAATCTTCTCTCTTTTCATGCATTCATGCATTTTAGACCTAGGATTTGGGGGTTTTCAAAATTTTTGGGGTTTTTAAGTTTTTCTAGAAATTTTTGGGTTGCGCTTCGTGAAATTGTCATTCTATGCTCATGCACTGCATTATCATTGCATTTTAACAATGTTTCATGCATTTAGATGTGTGCTAGTTTATTAGAATGTGTGCTGGTAGGTTTGGATTGGGTTTTACCCATGATGCAAGTTATGTTTTGCACGTCACATGTTCATGCATATTTCATGCATACGTATCCTTTCATTTCTCTATTTCTGGTTGTGATGTGTTTCTCTCTCTCTCTCTCTCTCTCTCTCGGATAGACTATGCATGGCACCTAATCGTAAATCCACTCTGACTTGGAACCCTCTTAGTTCTAGGTCTTCTTCTTCTAATCCTCCTGTTCCCCCTCTTCACGTTCTTTCCGTGATGGGAAGGCCCAACAGGACTACCTTGAGAACTTTCAGAAATGTGGTGTTCATCCGAGCGTTATGTTGTTCTGTTGGACTTTTCCGACACTTCTCTCCCTGTGGTCATTTGAACTTAAGGCTGGGAATCTCTGTGTGAAAGACCCTTGAGGTGTCCCATCGTGCTTATATAGGATTTTTACTCCAATATACACTGTATCAATACCTTTGTACCTCGGTTTCCATGACATTTCAAGGTACACGTATCGTAGTTACTCTGGATCTTATATCTAAGGTACTACATGTTCTGAGGGTAGCACATCTTGACTACCCCAGTTGTGATCATCTTCAGACTGTGTCTAGAGACAAGTTTCTATCTCATTTTTGTGAGACACCTTCCACATGGGGTGGGAAGCAAAACACCCCATGCTTGGGCTTTGCAAAAGATCTGAGATTCCTTAACATGGTGATGACTTTTGTTCTTTGATAGGCCAAAAAAAAACATATTAACCCCTTGTGATGAATTAATTGATTAATTAGCCAAGTTTATTAATTAATCAAATTAACATGCAATTATACGTGGCAGCATAAACAAATCACTAATAAAACTAAATATGCAGCGGAAAATAAATTGATACAGTGATTTGTTTACGAATAGGGAAAACCTACATGACAAAAATACCACCGGGTGATTTTAAGGTCACCACTCCCGAGAATCCACTATTATCACAATAAGCGGTTACAAGTAAAGGAATCCCAATACCTTATACCAACCTACAGTTGAACCCTTACTCAAATACCCAATTTGACTTGTTCTGTAGTGACAATCTCTCCTTGTAATGCACGGCTCCCAGTACGTGAATAATCAATTGTGCAGATCTCAGTACGCGACTTCAATCACTAACTAGAGAAGGTTGTTGGCTGCAAAGTTCTTCAGTTTATCACACGAAGAAGATCAAGAAGATGCTTGGTCACAAAACCCTACGATGTACAAACACGTCAACTTATTCACAAGAAAGATGAACTAGGGCAAATTCTATCTCCGGTCACAATTTGCTTGAACAAACTTTGCTCAACACTTGTGCAACTTGTTCCACCTTTGACGGCCCTTAAAATAATCATTTTATATGTCTAGGATTGTGAGAAAAGAAAGCCCAAACATACAATCACAGATTAATGAAAAACAGATCAGAAATTCTGAGTTTCACAAATCTCAAAAGATGTCCTATCTGTCGAGCTGCTGTCGAGCCACGGGCTAGAATAGCTCTTCAAGGCTCGATAGATGGATAGCTGTCGAGCTTTAATGACTGGAACTTTTCAAACTTGAATCTTGGACAGACTTGCATGGCTTTGACACTTGGACTTGAAACAAGGTTTCTTGAAGTATTAAACACATCGTAAATCTACCTAATTACAAGTAAAGTGCATTTTGTCAAATGATTAGCCAATTACACAAAATAGTGACATATGTTCCTCACAAGTGAATCACATATGTCCTAACATTCTTACTCCATCGTCTCACTATAACTCTATCATCGAGCCTCGTGCTCTCTTTCTTTTGTCCCTTTCAGCGGACCTCTCCATAGACTTCCCTCTAACTTCATCACTTCTATCCTTGATGTCTATCAAGATACAGCGACCCGTGATAAGCTCATCTTTCCTTCGGCTATCATGTAGATCCTTCACCATTTTTCCATCTCCATTCCTAATTCTCCTTACTATACCACCATGGGTGCCATCGACGCCAGTTTTGTTCGACAAAGCGAGGCCCAGCTTCAACTGAAGTGGCCACGTAAGGAGTCTATCGGTACTACAACTTCTGTTTCCACCTCTGCTCCTTCTTCCTCGACTGGTGATGTGACCCTCGAGGCTATCATGGCGCAGCTTCAACACATCGATGCTTGCCTTGACACTCTTTCTGATGAGTTGTGTCAAGTGAACACACGTGTTGGTGTATAGTACAATGACAAACTCACCTTAGTGGCTTCGTTGCTTCTCCATCTCCTTCTCCAAAGGCTTCGGCAGATGAGGATAGTGGTGATGGTGATGATGATGAGAATGAGGATGTTAGCTCTTCTAGTGATGATGAGATGACGACCTCTCGGTGACTCACTCTTTGTCATTCGTGACAAAAACAGGGAGTAATTTTAGGATGAGAATAGTCTTGTATTTAAAGGGAGAGTTAGTATAGGACATTTTTATTTGGGGGAGTGTCTGTATATTCTTGAGGGATGTTGTGAGGATTTTATGTACTTTTCTTTTCTTTCTTTTTTAGTTACATTATCCTCTTATACATCGGTCTTGTGACCATTCATTTATCACATACATTGTACTTATCTTTTGATATATATATATATATGATGATGTATGTTGTTCTTTACTTATCTCTCCATGTGTTATTTCTTTTCTATCTTTATACACATATTTCTTTATGTATGCAATCTTTTATTTCTGTTTCACACAAGATGTCTTAATGAGTTTTGTTTAAAGTGTTTCAGAAAGACAGATTGTTAAAGTCTACCATGCCATGAACTCTCTTCTTGCAAATTTTTTCAAGAGTTTGTGTTAAGGTTAGACTTTTTTTGTAATTCAAAAAGTGATTATGAGTTTAGTGATTTAAGACTTCTCTCATGATTCATTTGTTTGTTGTGGTTTTGTCACAAATTGCCAATAGGGGAGATTGTTAGGACATATGTGAGATTGTTAGAGACGTATATTATGTAAATAGGCTAATCTTTTGACAAAATGCACTTTACTTGTAATTTGGTAGATCTATGATGGGTTTAGTACTTCAAGAAACAAATGTTCAAGTTTAGTATTGAAGTCATGCAAATCAGACCAAGAAATAAGTAAAGAAGTGATGTTCATTGAAGCTCAACAAATGTCTCAACAGAATCATTTATATCAAGGATTAATGTTGAAGCTCGATAGAAGCTGTATCTATCGAGAATTACGAAATTAGAATTTCCAAATCTAATTTTACACATATCCATGAGTATTTGTGTAGGGTTTCTTTTCTCATAACCCTAGACATATATAAGGATTATTTTAAGGGCCGTCATATTGGAAGCAAAGTGATAATACATGCATATTGTGACCGAAGACAAATTTGCCCTAGTTCATCATATTTTCTCTAGAAGCTACTGCATCTTTGCACTAAGGATTTTGTAACCAAGGAGCTTCTTGATCTTCATTGTTGGATGAACTAAAGAACTTTGTAGCCAACATCTTCCTCAAGTTGGTGTGTTAGTCATGTTCTAGGATCCATGCATCATTGGTTATTCACATACTGGGATTCATGCATTGAAAGGAGAGATTGTCGCTACTTCACAAGTCCAATTAGGTATTGAGGTAAGGGTTCAACTGTAGGTTGGCATTAGGACTGGGATTCCTTTTACTTGTAACTGCTTGTTTTGATAATAGTGAATTCTCAAGAGTGGTGACCTTAAATTCACTCGGTGGGGTTTTGCATCGGTGGTTTTCCCCATTTGTAAACAAATCACCTACGTCAAATTTATTTTCCGCTACATTTAACTTAGTTGGTGATTTGTTTGTGCTACTCCACTTATTGCATGTAATTTAATCTAATTAATTCACTTGGATAATTAATTAATTAATTTACCAAATGGGTCAATACATTCTTCTCCTATCACATTCCTATCCCCCTCTTGTCTGGAAAAGGACATTTTGGCCGCTTTATAAGCCAAAAAGTTCCTGGTGGCCAAAAAGTAGCCACGGGGAAAGTGCCCAACGGCCATTTTGTGGCCACCGAATTTGGAGGCCTTTTTGAAGGCCTTTCCAAACTTGGATTGCACTAATCTTGGTGTCCCTTGAAAACTCTAGATGTTTAGTTTCCTGAAAGCTAAATAACTCAAAACTCCAACAGTTGGATCAAAAGTTATGGCCTCAAGAAGCAAGCTGACGCGCCCCACACGGTTTTCAGGATATCTCAAATGTTTTAACTCCAATTTTGACTCATGAGCAGTCTTTGGAAAAGGAATTCGATAATCTTCACAATGACACAAGTCCTAACCTATTCTGATGGATGGATAAAAAATTAGGATTTTTGCTGCCTTTGGGAGTTAACCTCGAATCAAACTTGGTCAAAGTTGATGAAAATCTCTAAGTGGCTCAAGTTTAATGTAGAAACATGAAAAACGTTGTTTTGTGATGATTTTGACCAATTTTGACTTTATGTCAACCCAGGGTTGACCAGGGCTTTTTGGTCAATTTGACCTAAAATGGCACTTTGAGTGCTCTGATGCCTAAATGGGTTATGCCACTTCAATCTAGATATTTCCACAACCCTTTGGAGAAAAGTCAATATTTTTGAGATTTTCAGGGTCTGGCATGCAAATTAAGAGCGGACAAAATATAGTATCTACAGCTATAAGAGTCTAGATCTGTTGTGTGGCTTGCTCAGGGTCCATCTTATACTATGGAGATCTCTTTTGTCAATTGGGAAAATGGCTTGAATGTTTAGCATTTCCAAAGACGACACCAAACTAATGATGCAGAAAATCAACAATTGAGATCTTTGTTAGTGTGGATGGACGACGATAATGGACTCATCCAAGGATGAACTTGCAATAGATCTAAAATAGAGAAAAAGTGTGGACACAAGAGGGGAGTCGCCACCTAGTTTTTACAATGGTCTAGGAACCATATATATAGCGTCCCTTCAAGGAAGGATCTTTTGATCTTACTACCATAGTATGGGTTCAGAGTTTAGGTACGCTCTTGGGAAGGTGTTAGGCATCTAAGATCACCTAACCCTAAAGTTGGCCTTCCATCATTGTGTCTTATACCTTAACCCTATTAAAAACTAACTCAAAACTTATATCCTACACTCACACACACACTAACATGCATCTAGCATACAACATAGCATCTTTCATCCAAACAAACATACTTATCTATTCACCAAACAAAAGAGAGCCAAACATACAAAAGAAACCCTAGCATTCATCTAACATGTGCAAACCTATCATACATCTAAAACAAGGCAGTAAGCATATCATCAAACACAACACATATCATAAACCATTTGAAACCCTAATCATACGTCTAAGCATGTTTCATCATATCATCAAAACAAAACCAAAACACAAATGCATGGACATTTCTTATGCATGACTTACCCTTTACTTAGCTCTCAACAACACAGCACCTATGGCATTTGATGAATGGGCATGTGAATGAATGGCATGGTATCAAAATGAAAGAAAACCCTAATCTAGCAAGTGAAGGCAAACAAGCATATAAGGCAGAGGTACAAGCATGTATAAACATGTGAATAGACTTTAAAAGGGGAAAAGCATGTGAAACAAACTAAGCAAATAACATGAGGAATTTGGATTAGGCTTTCAGGGCAAGTGCCTATGTACACAGGATTTAACCTATGTACGCATGCTCATGAAATGCATGTGAAGGACTTGTCCAAGAACCCTAACCCAAAAACCTGAAACGGAAAGCAAAGCATAAACAAAAAAAANGGGTTATGCCACTTCAATCTAGATATTTCCACAACCCTTTGGAGAAAAGTCAATATTTTTGAGATTTTCAGGGTCTGGCATGCAAATTAAGAGCGGACAAAATATAGTATCTACAGCTATAAGAGTCTAGATCTGTTGTGTGGCTTGCTCAGGGTCCATCTTATACTATGGAGATCTCTTTTGTCAATTGGGAAAATGGCTTGAATGTTTAGCATTTCCAAAGACGACACCAAACTAATGATGCAGAAAATCAACAATTGAGATCTTTGTTAGTGTGGATGGACGACGATAATGGACTCATCCAAGGATGAACTTGCAATAGATCTAAAATAGAGAAAAAGTGTGGACACAAGAGGGGAGTCGCCACCTAGTTTTTACAATGGTCTAGGAACCATATATATAGCGTCCCTTCAAGGAAGGATCTTTTGATCTTACTACCATAGTATGGGTTCAGAGTTTAGGTACGCTCTTGGGAAGGTGTTAGGCATCTAAGATCACCTAACCCTAAAGTTGGCCTTCCATCATTGTGTCTTATACCTTAACCCTATTAAAAACTAACTCAAAACTTATATCCTACACTCACACACACACTAACATGCATCTAGCATACAACATAGCATCTTTCATCCAAACAAACATACTTATCTATTCACCAAACAAAAGAGAGCCAAACATACAAAAGAAACCCTAGCATTCATCTAACATGTGCAAACCTATCATACATCTAAAACAAGGCAGTAAGCATATCATCAAACACAACACATATCATAAACCATTTGAAACCCTAATCATACGTCTAAGCATGTTTCATCATATCATCAAAACAAAACCAAAACACAAATGCATGGACATTTCTTATGCATGACTTACCCTTTACTTAGCTCTCAACAACACAGCACCTATGGCATTTGATGAATGGGCATGTGAATGAATGGCATGGTATCAAAATGAAAGAAAACCCTAATCTAGCAAGTGAAGGCAAACAAGCATATAAGGCAGAGGTACAAGCATGTATAAACATGTGAATAGACTTTAAAAGGGGAAAAGCATGTGAAACAAACTAAGCAAATAACATGAGGAATCTGGATTAGGCTTTCAGGGCAAGTGCCTATGTACACAGGATTTAACCTATGTACGCATGCTCATGAAATGCATGTGAAGGACTTGTCCAAGAACCCTAACCCAAAAACCTGAAACGGAAAGCAAAGCATAAACAAAAAAAACAAAAACAAAAAAAACCAAAAAAAAAAAAAAAAACAAACAAACAAACAAACCTAATTCTAATAAACTAGCACGCTCATAAACAACGGACAAACATAAAACAACATAAACTAAGCAAAGATACAAGATTAAAGACAGAAAGAAAAGCAAGAAATGAAAGAGAAAAGATAAGAAAAATACCTTAAAGCAAAAGCTCCTAGGCTTGATTTTTTATCGTTCCTCTCAATCAAATCTATCACAATTCAATAAAATAGTGATTAGAAAACTTTAAACTCAAAGGATTAGGACCAAAAAAGGTCCCAACCAAATAAAAATGATTTGAGGGTGTTTTGTGAAAAAATCCTTTTTGATTCACTATTTTCTAGTGAATCTTAGGTTTTTCTTGTGGGATTTCTCTCTGTCTTGAAAATGTACCATGTAAGGCTTTTTATAGTTTAGAAAATGGGGTTTGGAATGGCTCCCAGACAATGTGGGATTCATTCCAAACCTCAGCCATTATTGTATAAAACTTTTCTTTCTTATGCTTCTAAAACCCTAGCTATGTACGCATGCTTTGGCCCACATACACAGGCTGCAACCCACATATGCAGGCTGAGGGCCACTTTGGTCATATTATTTCCAAAATTAGATTTTTGCTCATTTAAAAGGTTATATTTTCCATTTTAACACTCCTCAAGTCAATTTAATATTTTACTGGGCTCTAAACTGGCCTTGGGCCTTAGAGTTCAAGCATCATTGAGGAACAGGGGCCCAAGTCATAAGGGGTATAAAATGCGGTATCTACAATACACCGATGTGGTATTTGCCAAACACCTTCCGATGATTAAGTTAGAATGGGATTCAATCAAAGTATATTGCAAAAGAATTCAACTTGGGAACAATTTTTGGGATGAAAATTATGTGTACCTTTTGGTGTTGTTCTTCTCTGGCTTTATAGCCATCTTTGTCTTTAATAAGGTCCAGATCTCTACATTTATTCTTATTTGTAATGGTTGAGGTGTTACAGACTAGTGCTTTGATTTGTGTAACATCTTCTTTCCTGTTGCTTCGTCTGTTACTCCTTATCATAAATGCTCACTATAAATGTGTAACATACCTTGGGTTTGTCCATTATTGAATGACGAATTTGTTATTTTTTGGACTCATTAGATGGGTTAGACTACAACAAGAAGTGAGCAAAGACAATAAGCCTTAAAATATGAGAAAATTGGAGAAATTTAAATGGCATGGTAGGGGAGATGGAGAGAATTTCTCATATTAACGTGTAATAGACTATGGGCCTTAGGCCCACCTTATTTACTTGTATAGCACACATACTTGTACTGCACACTCTACCTCCTATATAAAACCACTCATGTATATTTTATTACTTGAGAAATGCAATACAACATTTCAGTATATCTAACATGGTATTAAAGCCATTGTTATGACCTTTTCTTAGCATTCTTATCTCTCTTGGTGTTACTCCCGCTTCCACCGTCACAACAGCCGCCGCAGCCACTTGTCGTTAAACCTCAAATGTCTCTCAACCATCGTCCTTGGATTCTGAACCAATAGCTGCCATCATTGAGGAGTCCTACACCACAAAGACCACTGCTCTTATCGTTGTCACTGTGAAACTTGCCCCGACTAAGCTTTTGCAAATACCACCAAAATCGTCCTTCACCAATCTACTCAACAGTGGAAATCTATCTACCATTGGAGCTTCCATGCGCCATTGAAGTAACTGCATCTTCGTCACAAGCTCTTCATGCAATGCATATGCCTGCACCTGAACTAGATGACATTATATGTGACGTCATTAGTGCCAGTCAGCCCTAGCCTACGTCAGCTGCCACAGCATCACCCAATCTCCACTTGCGTCATCATCCATGTCATATGCTAATGTCATCTTGCTGACATCATGCCTTCGTAGTGTTGACAACCCATTTTGTAACCCGTATTTAACCTCACATGGAGGGTAAAAGGGTAATTTTGCATTGAAAATATGCATCCTGATTCTGGCCATTAGATCCTTAATCTCATTTCACTAAAATGATCTTGATGTTGTAATGATCAAATTGACTGGTCATAAGCCCTAATCAGACTACCAGATTGAAAGTTATCATCAAATCAAGTTTTAATGGCTGAGATGCACTATCACAAATTGAGTCTGACTATATGTGATTATGAACAATTGATTTCAATTGGTTATAAGTGTAATCAATTTAATATCAATGATATGTCATAATTTGATTGGTTAGGACTACATTTTATGGTGAGGTTGCATATACCTAATTAATTAGATAGTTAAACATTAATTATTCAATAAGTAATTTGTACAATTATCTTTTAATTAGAGTAAATTGAAACTAATTAAGTCTGAAATTGGAGTGATTGGAGTATAAAAAAGAGTAAATATTTCTACTTGAAAATTATTTAGACCCCAGTTATTGAATTGCAAGTGATTCAACCAAGTTACTTTACTGAGTTCTCTTCCACACAAAATATATATATAGAAATGGGTTCAAGTTACACCTGGTGTAACTCCATAAGAATTACACCTTTTTAAGCTGTAGATTTCTAAAAGATCAAACGGTTAAAAGAAAATACTATTATTCATCATTATATCATTAAATACTTACCAAATTAATAACATCCTCATTATCTCTTTCCTTATTAATTGCTCTCTTTTTTTATTAATTGCTAATTGTTTTTTTTTTTTTTTTTCTCTCTCTCTCTCTTTAGTCTTTATAAAGTCCTTTCACTGTAATTTTTTTTTTTTCCCTTCTCCTGCAATTCATCAAACGTTTCTAATATATCACAAGTGCGCATCTTAAGCACTGAATGAAACAAGCTCGGTTTATTCCACCTCTTTCCAAGGCCTATAATAGCATTTCTTTGTGTCATTTTCTTCAAATTATTTGGATATACTGCACCAACACCATCAGCCCCCAACCACGTCTTCTTCGACTTCATCACATGCACTTGGAAGTCCTTGGATGCAGTTCTGTCACTGGTAAAAATTGCACCAGTGAAAACATCATGGACTAGTGAAACATAGGGAGGAGGCAAGGGCGGAACCTGGAATTTTTGTTTGGGGGCCACATATATACAAATGTTTTTTTTTTTAATTATATACACACATTTTTTTTATTTGATAAGTTATATATATATACACACACACACCCAAAAAAAAAAAAAAAAAAAACTTAGTATTTTCAATCACAATTATATTTGATAGCAATCTTTCATAAAATAAAATTCATTTTTACCATTTTTATAGTGAAATTCTTAAAAAGTTTCATTTTTTTTTATACAAATTATCAAATTTTATACTAAAATAAGTAAAATAACTTTCAATTTTCTTTTGAGAACGAATAATCTTTCAATTGAACTAATAAAATTTTCAAAAACATAAATGATCTACAACTTGGAGGAAGAAGTTAAGCTCCAAACATATTTGAAGCTATCTTGCTCTAACCCATTATGTGAAAATTAAAGAAACATTTTATGTATAGTTTTAGTGACAATATTTTTTTAATGAGTCAATGACTTGTTAATTGCCACATGATGGGTTGAAAAAGATATAGATTCAAACATGTTTGGTGCCAAACTTTATCAAATATTTAATAGATATAAGATCACATTTTACAATAAAAAATAGAATTACGAAAAACAATGGTATGTCTCTATAACTATTATACCAATTAATCATTGGACTATATCAAATATCCCCCCACCCCCCCCCCCCCCCCCCCCCCCCCAC
>NW_027069552.1:788353-859194 GCF_002906115.3 Quercus suber | reverse complement strand
AAAAAAAAAAAAAAAAACAAACAAACAAACAAACCTAATTCTAATAAACTAGCACGCTCATAAACAACGGACAAACATAAAACAACATAAACTAAGCAAAGATACAAGATTAAAGACAGAAAGAAAAGCAAGAAATGAAAGAGAAAAGATAAGAAAAATACCTTAAAGCAAAAGCTCCTAGGCTTGATTTTTTATCGTTCCCCTCAGTCAAATCTATCACAATTCAATAAAATAGTGATTAGAAAACTTTAAACTCAAAGGATTAGGACCAAAAAAGGTCCCAACCAAATAAAAATGATTTGAGGGTGTTTTGTGAAAAAATCCTTTTTGATTCACTATTTTCTAGTGAATCTTAGGTTTTTCTTGTGGGATTTCTCTCTGTCTTGAAAATGTACCATGTAAGGCTTTTTATAGTTTAGAAAATGGGGTTTGGAATGGCTCCCAGACAATGTGGGATTCATTCCAAACCTCAGCCATTATTGTATAAAACTTTTCTTTCTTATGCTTCTAAAACCCTAGCTATGTACGCATGCTTTGGCCCACATACACAGGCTGCAACCCACATATGCAGGCTGAGGGCCACTTTGGTCATATTATTTCCAAAATTAGATTTTTGCTCATTTAAAAGGTTATATTTTCCATTTTAACACTCCTCAAGTCAATTTAATATTTTACTGGGCTCTAAACTGGCCTTGGGCCTTAGAGTTCAAGCATCATTAAGGAACAGGGGCCCAAGTCATAAGGGGTATAAAATGCGGTATCTACAATACACCGATGTGGTATTTGCCAAACACCTTCCGATGATTAAGTTAGAATGGGATTCAATCGAAGTATATTGCAAAAGAATTCAACTTGGGAACAATTTTTGGGATGAAAATTATGTGTACCTTTTGGTGTTGTTCTTCTCTGGCTTTATAGCCATCTTTGTCTTTAATAAGGTCCAGATCTCTACATTTATTCTTATTTGTAATGGTTGAGGTGTTACAGACTGGTGCTTTGATTTGTGTAACATCTTCTTTCCTGTTGCTTCGTCTGTTACTCCTTATCATAAATGCTCACGATAAATGTGTAACATACCTTGGGTTTGTCCATTATTGAATGACGAATTTGTTATTTTTTGGACTCATTAGATGGGTTAGACTACAACAAGAAGTGAGCAAAGACAATAAGCCTTAAAATATGAGAAAATTGGAGAAATTTAAATGGCATGGTAGGGGAGATGGAGAGAATTTCTCATATTAACGTGTAATAGACTATGGGCCTTAGGCCCACCTTATTTACTTGTATAGCACACATACTTGTACTGCACACTCTACCTCCTATATAAAACCACTCATGTATATTTTATTACTTGAGAAATGCAATACAACATTTCAGTATATCTAACATGGTATTAAAGCCATTGTTATGACCTTTTCTTAGCATTCTTATCTCTCTTGGTGTTACTCCCGCTTCCACCGTCACAACAGCCGCCGCAGCCACTTGTCGTTAAACCTCAAATGTCTCTCAACCATCGTCCTTGGATTCTGAACCAATAGCTGCCATCATTGAGGAGTCCCACACCACAAAGACCACTGCTCTTATCGTTGTCACTGTGAAACTTGCCCCGACTAAGCTTTTGCAAATACCACCAAAATCGTCCTTCACCAATCTACTCAACAGTGGAAATCTATCTACCATTGGAGCTTCCATGCGCCATTGAAGTAACTGCATCTTCGTCACAAGCTCTTCATGCAATGCATATGCCTGCACCTGAACTAGATGACATTATATGTGACGTCATTAGTGCCAGTCAGCCCTAGCCTACGTCAGCTGCCACAGCATCACCCAATCTCCACTTGCGTCATCATCCATGTCATATGCTAATGTCATCTTGCTGACATCATGCCTTCGTAGTGTTGACAACCCATTTTGCAACCCGTATTTAACCTCACATGGAGGGTAAAAGGGTAATTTTGCATTGAAAATATGCATCCTGATTCTGGCCATTAGATCCTTAATCTCATTTCACTAAAATGATCTTGATGTTGTAATGATCAAATTGACTGGTCATAAGCCCTAATCAGACTACCAGATTGAAAGTTATCATCAAATCAAGTTTTAATGGCTGAGATGCACTATCACAAATTGAGTCTGACTATATGTGATTATGAACAATTGATTTCAATTGGTTATAAGTGTAATCAATTTAATATCAATGATATGTCATAATTTGATTGGTTAGGACTACATTTTATGGTGAGGTTGCATATACCTAATTAATTAGATAGTTAAACATTAATTATTCAATAAGTAATTTGTACAATTATCTTTTAATTAGAGTAAATTGAAACTAATTAAGTCTGAAATTGGAGTGATTGGAGTCATTTAATGTTAATTGGGAGCTAATTTGGAACCTATTAATGTTAATTGTGCTAAAACCATTTTCTAACAAATGACCTCTACTCACCATTTCATCGATATCTCTCAGAATATTTTGAATCTATGAATGGGGTTAATTTTTCCAGAAACTAGACATCCGGGGCTTCAATTTGAGTACAAGAACGAGACAATTCCGATCAGAATTGAGTCAGATATGATTTTTCGAAGATGTCTCTATAGGCTGTTACAGCAGTTACGAGAAAACCGAATTTTGGCTTGTTCCCCACTCCTACCAATCTCTCCATTTAATGCACCATATTTTCCCCAAGGCTATAATGAAGTCTAGGTTCATCCCCCCCCCCCAACCCTTACATATAGCTACGGCCTTGGGAGGAGGTTTTGGGCGTGTGAAAAATATTGGGTATTGTGCCAATCTAATAGCATTTTCTATGATTGTTTTTCATAACGAACTACATGTCAAGTTGTTATTAGGATAACATAATGTTATTTTTATTAGCACTAATCATAATATACAAATTTAACAATTTGTAGAATTTATTGTGTCCAAACTTATTGAATCTGAAAATAATATCTCTCTGTTTCTCTGTTATTTAAGTATTAATTATGTTTAGTCTCTTTTTTGCTTGCAAGATGATACTTGTGGATACTTTGTTTGGCTCGACCCTCCTACAGGTGCACGTGGTAGAGAATTGGTGCCGTGGCTTAGAGAGAAGATAGATAGCTTAGAGAAGGAGGAGGCAGCAGCCCATGCAAAGGAGAAAAAATATTCTCGAGCAATGTTGGTTTTTACCTTATCTTTTGTTGGGTTGACGTGGATGAATTGCAGGAGAAGAAAAAAAATGATTACAGTGAAAGGACTTAATAAGGACCAAAGAGAGAGGAAAAAAAATACAATTAGCAATTAATAAGGAAAGAGATAATGAGGATGCTATTAATTTGGTAAGTAATTAATGATATAATGATGAACAATAGTGTTTTCTTTTAACCGTTTGATCTTTTAGAAATCTACGGCCTAAAAAAGGTGTAACTCTTATGGAGTTACACCAGGTGTAACTTGAACCCATCTCATATATATATATATATATATACATACATGTGTGTGTATATTTTTCATAGTTTTTTTTGCTAATATATGTATATTTTTCATAGTTCATTTATGCCAATTTCCGATTCAAGTGTACATAATTAAAGCATATATGGTTTGAAAAAATAATTTTTCACTAATTGTCCAAAATCAATCACCAAGAGGACAATACGGTGACAAAGTAAGAAAACCCAAGGAAATCTATTTAAGGCAAAAATCACTACAGGAAAACGCTTTCCAAGTGAGCAATCCAAAAGTTTAAAAATTTAGTACAAAGCCTTTGTTTCTAAACTCTGTAATCCCAATAAATGAAGTTATCCATAATTTCAAAACTTTTTAACACTCTAACTATATGAACAGTCCACGAATGACACACCAGTATTTCACAATCTAAAATCTTCGACCAATTCCAAGATCCTTCTGGAGATTTACTTAATAGCAGCAACACTAGGATGATGTCTCTATGACTTCAAACTCTAATCTCACCAAAGCAATACAACCCAAAAGATTCTCCCTTCTAAACTTACTAGGGTTTTCTTTTTGACTAACATAGGGTTTTCTGTCTCCCTAGCTTTATAGATTTCATCCATGATATATGGGAATGGGAGACTTTAACAAGGTTAAAAACAATCCAATGGCCTCAATTAAAACATGTCGGCAAAAACTGATTTGCAATTTTCTACAGTCTTTTGATCAATCGAACATAAGTCAAAACATCAATTGCATAGCTGTCAAACTGTCAATTAAACAGCTGTCGAACTTCCAAATTCTTCTACTTTTGAGCTGATCTTGTGTTTTTATCTTGAAGTTGAAAGCAATACGTTGTGACTTACAAAACTCTACATTTTTGTCATGCTTTGCCTATTCAACCCAACACTATTGAATTACTAGGCCCAAAATTTAGTGAATAAAATTTAGACAATCCTCCCTATCAAAAAAAAAAAAAAAATAGACAATCCTCGAAGCTCCAACTCAATTATAATTAATCAACAATAAAATATAAATACTCAATTGGCCCACCTACTCTGTTGTTCATGATATCAATTATTAATTTGACCAAAGACTCGCCATTCTCACGTAGGAGGGTGAAATGATCAAGGACCAGATTTGCCACTTCTTTTTACAAATTGGTCTATTTACCATTTTCGTTCAGAAATCACTTATAAACACAGTCAAACTTGAAAATACTTTTTGGTAAACTAGATTAGCAATGCAAGTGGTAAATTAAATAATTTGAGAGGTAAGATAACCCCACTCCTAATCTCTGCTATCAATGAATAACCTTAACCTTTACCCCGTCTCTTCTGGTGTCTTGGGTAACCAAAACATTATGAGTGTGAGAGGTTCTTTTGTCATGCGTCTGACTAAATTTTTTTTTTTTTTTTTTTTTTTTTTTTTTGAGAATCATGACTAATATTATTAATATATCTGTTTGATGCTTGCTTTCGAGTACATTAATTAAAGCTGTTCCTTCTCTTTCCTTTTGTCTCTCTTTTTTGGGGCTAATCAAATTACATACTCCATATTTTACTGAGAAAGAAGAGAGAGCAAAGCAGAGTAAAATTGGCATATGGGTCAAGCTTCTTCTTGCTGGGCTGACACAGCAAAGTGCATCAACAAATCTGAAGATATCAATGGCAATGGCAATGGTAATGGCAAAGATCTCACACAAACACTACCAGACGAATGCCTAATATATGTGTTGGAAAAGTTGGGTTGCCATGACAGAAACACATGCTCTCTAGTGTGCAAGCGATGGCGGCTACTGGATTCCAAGTCCAGAAATCGTCTCTCCTTGCATGCACTCTCTGATATCTCTGCTTCTCTTCTCCAAGCATTGCTCTCTCGTTTCAGCTCCGTCTCCATTCTCTCCCTCAAGTGCTCACGCAAGCATCTCAGCATTGACAACCATGTCCTCTCTCTCATTCCCACACTGCTTCCTTCACTCAACAAACTCAAACTCAGAGGCTGCCTCGATGTGTCCGATGATGGTCTCATCGCCTTTTCGCTCCACCACCCTCGTTTCCTCACAAAACTGTCGTTTGCTTCTTGTGGGTTTGGTGTCAAGGGCCTCATTTCTCTGCTCTCTAATTGTCACTCTCTCCGAGACCTCACTCTCAAGCGTCTTCGCAAGCTGGACTCCCACAATGTCAATACCCTCAATTTCCACCTCCGTCAAATCCAAATCGAGCGTCTTTGTTTCAAGGATCTTCACAACACTCGCCTTTTCATCCCGCTTCTCTGCTCCTCTGAGGCTTTGAAAACGCTGGTTGTGTGTAGAAGCTCAGGAAATTGGGACACAGTCCTTGAAACTAGCCTGCAAGGAAGGACAAGTAGCATTTTCGAGATCCAAATGGAGAATGTGCACATGGGTGATGCAGGTCTCTCCGCCATCTCTGCTTCTTGCCCTGACCTTCAACTTCTATACCTCAACCGAGCCACGGATTGTACAGACAGTGGATTAAACGCCATTGCAAAGTCGTGCAGGAAGCTTAAGAAGTTGCATATAGACCACGCAGGGAGTATTGGCGATGATGGGGTCTCGGCTATAGCTTCCAAGTGCTGCCAACTCCAAGAGTTGGTGCTGATGGGGCTTCCTGTAACGCTTGTGTCTCTGAATGTCCTCGCTTCAAGCTGCCCTTTACTTGAGAGAATGGCACTTTGCAACACAGAAACTATTGGGGATTCCGAGATGGCTTTCATTGCCTCAAAATTCTGTGCCTTGAAGAAGCTATGCATCAAGACTTGCCCTGTCTCTGATTCTGGGATTGAAGCTGTTGGGGAAGGTTGCCCCAAACTCGTGAAATTGAAGGTAAAGAGGTGTAGAGGGGTGACTCAGAAATGCGTTTCGCGACTCAAGTTGCACAGGACTTCTTTGGTGGTTTCGGTCGATGCTGTTTGGCCTAAGTCGTTTGATGAACAAGGAATGCTAGCAATGGTAAATGAAACTGAAACATTGCCAATGCCAAACACTAGGATGCACAGGAGTACGAGGACTGATGTTATTTGCAGCAGCAGAAGTGCTAGCTTGCTCAGCTCTAATTTATTTGGGAGAAGACCCAATTGAAGATATGTTCAAACTCATATACCATATATGATCAATACCAAGTGTGTGTGTGTGTGTATGTGTGTGTGTGTGTGTGTTTTTCTACTTTTTTCTGACTCATTGGAGTTGTATTTATACTTGTTCCTATTCCATGTAATCTACAATTTTGTTTGATCAAATTTGCGAATTTTCATTTATATCTATCAGAAATGAATTGTAACATAATGCTACACAAGATGCTTCTGCGTTCTCCTTTCAGTTGCACATAGTAGCGATGCTCACTAGGATAATTACTATTGTTGCTATTGGTATTTTTTGAAGTGTTTGCTACTTCACAACAACAGTTTGCACTACAAAGGAATTTTATACTTGCAAAGAAAATTAATCCTCTATTAATCATATCCCGATTGTGGTTTCTTGCAGGCTTAGTGACCAAACTTGTTAAGGCATTCTCTGCACTGCACAACTTGTTTACAAAGAGGAGTTTACTCTCTACTCTCAGATGGAATTGATCATCGACTTTTTGAGGCTATTAGAACCCCATAATTGCTATCCTTAACTAGTAATGAACACCAAACTTTGGTGATGTTAACTGCTGATTGTTTTCTCATGGAACGGGTTTAGAACGCGACGTTTTTGTTTTATTCTTTGTAGGGCACTAGTAAGAAAATAAAAATCTATAGCTTGAGGTTATCATTACAAGTGCCCAACTGCCCATGCCCATCAATGATTTGGATTTCAGGCGGCTTAACCCCTAAAAATTCCAACCCAAACAAGATCTTTTTTTAAAAAAAATAAAAAACAAAACCTAGGAAACCTTAATATACAATTATACATCATAAATTTCACAATCATAGAAATGCTAACAAACATTCTGATCCGAATGGTCAGAAATAAATGGAATATATAACAGAAGCGAACATAATCAACCGTTGTTGGGGATTTAGTGCTCAAGCACTTTGTCCACCTCACCATAGCGCTTGAGTTCAAGTAATGCAGGACTCATTAGTACCAAGGCCGTTGGCCAATGAGGGAATCATGTGGTATATTTTACCTAGTGGGATGTGATTTACCTCCATAATCCTACCTTTTTTATTTATTTTTTTTATAAAAAAAACATAGCTTATTTATCAAATTTTAACGTTTTTGAAAATCAAATAAAGACGGTACACCAACTGTTGGGGAGATAAACACCTTCTCATCCCAATGAGTAATTAATTAATATAACATATAGAAAAACATTTTAACTCAAAAGGTCTAACCTAATGAATATGTGTTCAATTATATTCTATTAATTACTCATTTTTCTCATCATTATTCAATAATAGACTCATCACAAGCGTTTTGTGCATGCAATAATGTTCTTTTTTATTTATTTATTTATTTTAGTTTAGTGTTATAATGCTTAAAAATGATATATAAATAACTATGTATTTTTTTTTTTTTTAAATGAGGTAAGGTAACGTAGAATAATGTTTAAAAATGAGATAGAGAACTGTAAGAAGTTGATACCCAATGAGACATTTGAACTTATTGATTGGGATAAGAATTATGAAAAGTATTAAAAAAAAAATGAGATTTGAACAAAAGAAATATGATACACATTAGCGAGGATGGATGGGGATTTGTGATAATTGTATAGAATTTGGATAATAAAAATTTTAGTTGTTTTAAAGAATTCCAAAAAAAAAAAAAAAAAATTTTTTTTTTCCTTTTGTATGTGAGATAGTATTACTGTTTTAACCTTTTTTATTTTTTGTAGGAAAAAAATTAAACTGAAGAGAATGCTATTTCAGAATATGTATGAGGATATTTTGGTACACCAAAAATTGAAGACAAAACAGGGAATCTTCTTATTAATAGTATAGACGGGACTTCACTCACACCTGTAACCCAACACAAACCATACATCAAAATTTAAAAACATTAATATCAACCTTAGAATAATAACCATAAAACAAATCAGCCAAACTTGGGTTGCAAAATGACCAATCAATCTCAAATTCTATATATATAGAAAGCAATATGTGTAATGAAAATTATTAAAATAAATCAAAGAATAAGGTTAGAGAGAAATTGAAAAATATGAGAGAGAGAGAGAGAGAGAGAGAGAGAGAGAGAGAGAGAGAGAGATGATCCTTCATTCCTTTGATAGTGGATATAGAAAAGGGAAAAAAATGCAATAGTGAGGCTAATTTTCCCCTTGCAACTTCTAAAGCCCGTTGGTTATAAGACATACAAAAAGAGATCATATCTAAATTTGAAAATATGGAGAGAAAGAAAATGATAAAAACTAGTATTCACTATTTACTCTTTAGCAATAAAGAGTGTGAGAAAGTAATCTCAATAATTTGTTCAAATTAGAACTAAAAACAACATACCATATATGATTTATTATTTTTTGATACAAGATAGAATTCTACTTTAGCATAATCTAAGTGTATATGTGTGTGAAGCTCCCTTCAGGAGACTTGAACCCCGGCCCTTGCCCCCCACACCCAACAACTTATACTTATAGAGTGACCATCGCACTAAGGTTGTGCAGTGGTATAATTTATTCTAAAAATGTTGCAGACATAACACTTTTATTTTTATTTTTTTTAATAAAGCATTAAATGCACCTTAACGAATGCTTTTAGAAAGCATTGAGGATGAGTAAATAAAAGCACTTATAACAAAAACCTATTAAATAAGTGAGTTATTACCTAATTGTAATGGTGGATTTAAGAAAATTAGTGAATCTAAGTAGGTTTGGCCAGACCATATAATTCCCACTTAATGTGAGATGTAAAAGTTAATAAGTTAAAAGATAAAAAGTTTAAAGTTGATAAAAAAATAATAATAATAATAAATTACCCTAAGTTTCAGTTCTCATCAAAGTGATACTTGTATGGTGCAATAGCTAATAAGTCAATCCAAATCTCAATTATGCCACCCATATTGCTGCCAAGCTTGTCGTTAGACTTAAAAGCTACTTTTGTTGTAATAAGCATGAAGCCTCAAGAGTCATTCCGGATGCTTGCAAGGCATTATTGTAGGCGCCTCTATTTGATTTAACAAAGTTTGTAGGCCTCTCTATATGTTTAAACATGTGTACCAAACAGCCTCTTAACATCTGGATCCAAATCTGGTTTGGCACCCCAAAAACTAAGAAGAAAACAGTGCGGGATAACGTAAAGTGGGCAAAATTATGTGGTAGAAAGTGCATAAAAACAAGTTACAGATTACAATAATAAGAAGTGAGAAACATCCGAAATATGAGTCAAGAGTGAAGACATGAGTCTGTAGGAATAGGCGTGCACAAAGAGACAAACGGCCAAAGCATGTAAGTCCATTATATCTCTTGTAACTTTTTCTCAGCACAAATCTATAACTTGATCCAAAATATCGTCCATGTGCGCTGTCCATTTGAATTGGAAATGATAAGAGCTGTAGAGAGAGAGAGAGAGTGTGCCAAATGAAATGGCCCATCTCTACCTCTTTTAACCTGGACTCTTGAGGTGACCCGTCCACCACATTTGCGACAATGTGGGCTCCTTATTGAACAAGCGTCTAGTTTACACAGGACCATCAAAATGGCCGCACTATTGTGGTGGCTTTTTCGAACTACAACTAAAAATTAAAAAAAATAAATTAAATTAAATTGAAAAACAATAAGTCTAAATAAAAAATAATAATTGAAAAACACGGAAAAGACAACATTACATGACACTGTCATGTGCGCTATATAATACGTATAGTATTTCAAAGTTATAAGGAACTATTTATGATGATGGCTCATTTTCATTGGATTGACATATTAATTTTTTTTTTTTTTTTGTTATGTAGATGAATATTGAATACTAAATCTCTTATTTTAAAAAAAAAAAATTTATCACTTGAGTTAATTGAAATTCTCATACTTAATTTTTCTAATTTCATCTTAACAGTGGTTTCACCATGAACATGGAGTGACATGAAATTTTAAGCCTATTCCATAAATATTTATTAAAAATTCTACCAAAAGCATTAGACTCTCATTCAGATTTCACTATTTACACAAGCTTTTTTATTATTATTATTGTTACTATTTTTTAATAATTCTCTTCCAAGTTAAAAGTCTTATAGCATTCATATTTGGTATTCTAATTTTTTACTAAATTGTTCTCTTAACAAATCACTTTTTTTTTTTTCTATTTTAACTACACACTTTTAAAACACACTCTACACCCCATACTCCGTTAATGCATCTTATTAAATAATATTTTATTTCTCATTGACAAAAACATCAGAGAACCCAAACCACTCATCCCCCATGACTCCACCACCACCACAACATTAAAATCAAATCAATTTCACTACCATCATCTTAGAAACTGAAAACCACCTCCTCACTCTTCTTTCTCTTCAATACACACACCTAAACCCACCACACAAACCTATAACTGCTATTCATGATGCAAACCATCATTGCAACCCAACTGATATGTACACCCAAAAACAATCCTACATATGGTCGCCCCGACCAAAAATCAAACCCATCGCCACCCCCAAAATGCAAACCCACACCACAAACAACATCATCGAACCAATGTCGTTAGTATAGTAAGACGAAGCCACAATGTTGACCTAATAGTGTCAACCCATTACCACCAACCAACACCAATTCATGACAAAGAGCATAAAAATGCGAAAATAATCAATACAAAAATGTTGTAGTGCACTTTTAAAATTGAAGTATATTGTAGCGTTTTGCAAAAATTTAAAAAATAACTAGCCTCTAAGCACACGCTCATGCGCTTGCTCAGAAACTCTTCTATATTTTGAGTAAAATTTAATAATTTACATCAATTATAATTTTAATATTTGGTACAAATGCATAATACTAATCGCACCTCTAGGTTTTTTTGTGATTGGAAAATGTAGTAATCCCAAATTAAAATTGATGCAAATTATTAAATTTTACCCAAAAAAAATAGTGACTTTTTAATCGTGGGTTTCTAAAATTAGAAATAAAAAATAAATAAAAATTACTTGGGTTTAAAAAATATATATATTTTTGGCCAATTAAAAAAATAAAGAAAGAGAAAAGTTTAAATGTGAAGTTTGTTTCTGAATAAGTGGGTTAGTGGAAGAGTAATCCTATTTTGTAGGCAATGTTATAGTGAGAATTAAAGATGTATTTTTACTTTGTTGTTCTTTAGTTCTGTCTCTACTTATACTTAGGGAAATAAGGGTATTTTGGACCCAAAAAAAAACCCAATCCAAACAGGAAAAGTCTCTTAAATAGTAGTATAGATAAATAACCAAAGGTACGAGTTATTTTGAAACATTTTATGTACATTAATCTCAATTATCAATTATGACTTTTTTAAAGAGTTGTAAAGGAACTAATGTGAATGTTCTTATGCAACAAAAATCGGCAACATTGAATGAACTTTATGGAAGTTTTTATGATTTTTTTTTCTTTGGGGGTGGTTTGTACAAGATAAGGAGATTATATCAGATTTCAGGGTTATAGTTAGCATCCGACTGCATTGTGGAATTGACTTGAAGAAGCTAAAATGTACCACCCAAAATTTGAAATCTCAATACACCATCAACCCATCCCTAAAAGCATAGTTTTTAGAACCGGACCGGACCGGACCGGACCGGGAGGTCCGACCGTGAAAACCGAGAACCAATATGAAAACCGGTTTTTTAAGCCTAAAGAACCGTATTTTTAGTTAATTCCGCGAACCCTTAAAACCAGGGTTGGACCGCACGAACCGGTGGAAAGAACCATGCGGTCCAACCCCTTAGCAAAATTTTTTTAATTTTTTTTTATTTATTTATAAAAACAACTTAACACAATTATATTCCACTTAATTAAATCATCAATCTCTTACAAGGAATAAAAAAAAAAATTATAATTATAATCCTTCAAAGATATTCAACTTTACTTCAAAAATTAATCATAAATTTTAATGTTTTCATGGTTATTATTTTATTTTATTAACTTTATTATTTAATTATTAAATATATGCTTGAAAATCATTAAATTTCCCTCACATATATAGATATATTAGTCAATTTTGCTAGTTTTATAAATTTAATACCTATATTTAGGCTTTAATTAATTATTAAATTAATTATGACGTCATCACGGTTCGAGCCCGGTTCGACCTCAAAAACCTTGAACCTCTCCCTTTTACAGTTCAATGAATGGTCCGAGTCTAAAAACCTTGCCTAAAAGAACTGATAAATAATATCCTAGTATCTCTAAGAACTAAAAAAAAAAAATATATATATATATATATATAACTAATTAACTAATTCATCTAAACTCCTCAAGATTGAGAAAAAAAAAATGTCCCCAAAATAACTTTGTGCTATAAATCTTAACGATAGTCCACTTCAAAGCAAGAATGTCATATCCTAACAATCTTTTATGACTACACAGTCGAGGAACTAATTTTAAAATAATGAAATCATATAATGAGTCATACACCATTGAACGAGACAAAGAAGATAAGTCAATAGAATGGTACATAAACAATAAAATTGTGATGAAGGAATTATTAATATAATTAAGTTGTATCAATCTTAAAACATCAATGATTTATTCCTTTCACAATTCTTAGTTATTGACAAGGAAATACGAAAGTTTGATACGACGGGTATTAAGGAGGCAGGGCATACGAGCATAGCTAGCAATGGAGGGGAACGTGAGGAAATTCATAAATTCCCTCACGAAGTGGCAGGAAAAATAAATGCTTCCACGTGCAGTCTCTCTTCTCATCCACTTCCATGTGCAAGTGCTAAGACTACCACTTAACCTGAGCCAACGAATCCCCTCTATGATCGGTGTTCATGGGCCAATGAATCTGCCCTCCATGCATTGTGGTCATGTGGTGAGTTGGATGCAGTATGGGAGGATTTGAACATGTGGAGTTGCCGTAATACACTCAGCTTTATCACATTCAAAGAGCTGCTGTCATGGCTGATCAATCACCAGCACCATGTGGAGCTCTTTTCAGTCATGGCATGGTCAATCTGGACACAACGAGACCAGGTTTGACTAAATAAACCCAGCTACAGTCTGCACTTAATCAACCCATTGGATGTTAATCCGCACCCTCCATCTCCTCGGACAGCCCATTCCTCGATGCAAAAGTGGAAACCACCAGATCACGAGTTGGTAAAAATTAATTATGACGGTGCCAGATTCTCAAAGGAGAACAGGGCAGGGTTTGGTGTGGTCATACGTAACAGTGAGGGTATGGTGCTGGGATCACTGTCTAAGCAACTTTCCCAAGCATTTAGCCCTCTGCAAATCGAGGCAATGGCCGTCGAAACAGCTTTGTAGTTCACGGCAGACCTGGGAGTTCAACACACCATCCTTGAGACCGACTCACTAGTGTTAGTGAAGGCCTTGCGTGACGGTACAGAGTTCTTTTCAACAATGGGCTTAGTGTTGGATGAGATTAGAAATATGGTTAATTTTTGTACTGAATTACACTACTCTCATGTAAAGAGAGAAGGTAATATTGTTACTCACAAGTTAGCTCGTCATGCTATTTGTGTTTTGGATTTTGTAGTGTGGATGGAGAATGTTCCACCACCTTTATTTCCTGTTGTATTGGCTGACATAGCTGGTTTTACTTAATAAAATAAGATACGTTCTTCCTCAAAAAAAAAAAAAAATCTTAAAACATCAGTGTGTGATGGTAGTTCAAGCAATAAATAATAGACTAAGTAGATCTCAAACAAGCATAAACAAAAATAAAATAAACGACGACATATTGAGTGAAAAAATTGACAAATGCCCTTTTTGAGCAAAAATTGTAGCGTTTTGCCCAATTTTCTAAACTAATTAGGGAAATGCCCCTCTTTTGTAACTCGATTTGAGATAAATTGAGTTAAAAAAAAATAAAAAATTCTAGAACCCTATAATAGCGTTTTAAGGAGCTTATAGTGGCATTTTAAGGATCCTATAATGACGTTTTAAGGACCTATAGTGGGGTTTTATAACTCGACCTCCCTGAAGTCGAGTTATAGGAAATTTTTATTTTTTATTTTTTACCTATAACTCGACTTCGTGGAGGTCGAGTTACAAAACGCCACTATAGGTCTTTAAAACGTCACTATAGGCTCCTTAAAAACGTCACTATATGGCCTAACTCGATTTATCTCAAATCGAGTTTCAAAAGAGGAGTATTTCCCTAATTAGTTTGGAAAAGGGGGAAAAAACGCTACATAATTTGTGCAAAAAGGGCATTTGCATAGATTTACCTTCTCAAAAAAAAAAAAAAAAAAGGTTTGCATAGATTTACATTATATGACTATTTTGTTATGTTGGTCTATATTATAGTTCAAATTAACTATTTTAAATTTAAATGTATATTTATTGCCACGTATTTAAAATATCAAATAACATGATATTCTATATAAGATAAATTTTTTTTTTTTAAATCTTAAATATGAAAAATACTCTCTCCACTTTACTTCCTATTCACATAATGTTACGTGGCTATTATTAATCAACAAAATTACATTAAGGCAGGCATAATAATTTACTATCTCGTTCGAAAGTCTAATTTTTTTTTTTTTTTTTTTTGTACAAGATAGAATTTCTATTCTAACATAATCTAAGTGTATATGTGTGTAAAGCTTCTTCCCGAAAACTTGATTAAAAGTTTTCTATTAATAGACATGAAGATGATGTGATCATTTATTAAACATTTGCAAAAGTCAATACATATTGATTTCTATCGGTGAGAAATGGAGAGTGAAAATGAGCTCCATTTACATTACAAAGTACCAAATAAAAAAAGATTTAAAACTTTTTGGTGGTCCTTTATATTTAATTAAAAAATCCAGTGAAGTGTTAAATCCGAAACCAAGAGAAGGAAAGAAAGAATATTTTCATCGATTTATTTATTTTATCATGTAAAAATATAGTTTTTCTTTTGAACCGTAAAAATTTTACCTTGAGAAGATATTCTGGAAATTCTCTTTTTTTAGATGATTAAAAAAAAGGGGAATTCCACTAAAATATTTATAAAAAAAATATAAAAAATAAAAAATAAAAAATCCTAGTCTTTCTTTAAAGGATATCTTTCAAATTTGAGAAAGATGCATAAGCACTTATGTCACAAAAAGTCAAATGTTTGGAAATAAAGTTACAATTTAATAGAAGCTGTTTAAAAAAAATAAAATAATAATAATAATAATAATAAAGTAGAGATAAAGAGAAAGGAAAAGAAAAAAAGAGAGAGAAAAAGAGTAGTTAGGCATTTGGTGCTGGTGCATTATCATAAGCTTGCCCATGTACTATGTTACGCGTCAATTTGGCTCAAAAGCAATGAAAAGGAAGATCCTATTGCTATTTGCTAATCCCCACGTGCGTAGAACAATTTTCGGTAAAGGGCAACCAAATTCTAAGGATTCCCTTCCCTTCACAAAGTAAGGAAATTAATTAGGTATCAACTAATAACTTTAAATTATAATGGTCAATTATTTTCACACTTTTAGTGCTTTTGAATACCGCTTATTTTGCTGAAAACTGAAAACAATAAAAAAATAATTTTCGGTTACTATTTACACTAAAAAACACTATTCATATGCTTTAATACATTATTTATGTCTTATGAATAGTGCATCGAACGCTAGTCCAAAAAAAAAAGGCTGAAATGCAAAACATCCAAATGTGGACGTGATCCAAATGCTCACTTTATTACCCATCAATATTATTTTATATGACAAATTGTTAAGGTGGCGTTTGGTTCATCGTGATGCTATATTACGCTATTGTGGGGGATAAGGGGGTCAGGCCCAAGTTATTGGGCCGAATACCCAGGAGAGGACTGTTTCACATCCGAAGAGAAAGATGCGGAAAGTGCAGGGCCCAGAGTGAAGTGGAATCCTCCTGTGGAGAATTCATACTGTCCGAAGAGGATATCTCCAGTCCGAGGAGGACATCACCTGTCCGAGGAAGATGTTTTACTTTAATATGATATCGGAGACTAACTAAGTAGGGGAAAAGCCTGATTGATTATCCGAGGACTCCACCTGATCAAGATAAACTCAAAACATATTCAGGAACGATAAGGATGAGGAAATATCTGAGGGAAAGGCTGCTGCCACCGTATTCAATGCATTGCAACAGCTTTTCTAGCTGCATTTATGTGGAGAAGACCTCTGAACAGTGCTTCATAACCTACCGCCACTCACCCAAAGATGAAAAGAAGCTGCCTGACGTGACAAGTACTTGAGCAAGTTCGTGGATGGGGAGCACGTGGACGGTAGAGATGAGGGTGAGAGTGGCTATATAACAGAGGGAGAGGGTTTGAAACAAACCATGGAATGTATGAAAACTGATCAATGAATAGTAAAAAAGGGTGATAATTTTTTGTTGTGAATCCCTTGTCAACTCTAGTTCTTCAACCCATACTCTACAAATTAATTGTCTTTGGGTTTACGTAAAGAATTTGAACCCTACAGCTATAATATCACGTTATTGTAATCTTATATTAATGTAATCTCAATATAAGAATACAACATTACATTATTTAGAAAGATAATAAAATTAAGATGATGTGATATTTTTTGTAGTTTTAAACAGGGGCGGCTTGATGCGTTTGGGGGCCTAAGGCGAAAATTGATTATCTTGTATTAGATGCAAAATTACTACTAATTAATATAAAATATGTAGAATTTTTTCTTTTTTTTAGAAATTTTATAGACAGAAAAAGTTTGACAAAAATTTTCATACTTGTTGATTTGGCAGATTGATAGTAGTAAGTAAAAAAACGATGTTAGTGGTAGACTTAGATGAGAACTAGTAAAAGTTTGCTAACTCAACTCTTATTATTTATTCTTTTTTTTTTAAAAGTGCAACATTCACAATATTTTTTACAACATATCCTAGGTTTTAAGTTGCTTTTTGTTTTCTATTTGAAAATATCACTATAATTATTTTTTTGCCATCAATAACAACCTACTATTTAACATTGGTGGTAAAAGTGTTGTGAAAAATATTGTGAACGCTACATTTTTTTTCTCTTTTTTATTTGTTTTTCATCTAGTAAAAAAATATTATTTTATTTATTGATTATAAATAACCCTATTGGTTAAAATTTGGGGGCTTTTTTTTTTACTTGGGGCCTTAAGCGATCGCAATTCTTGCTCTAACATTCAGCCGGCTCTGGTTTTAAATTATGGTAATGTTATAAAAAATAAAATAAACTAAAAACCTTAATGTTACATCATCACAATGTATATCACATCATCGATACATTACAGTGAACCAAACGCTCTCTATGATGTACTTACAAGTTTTTTTTTTTGGGTAAACATGTACTTACAAGTTACTAAATATCTTCTCAAAAAAATAAATAAAAAAAAGTTACTAAATAGAGTAATCAACGTGTTGAATTCATAGGGATTTAAGTATAATGTGAGCTAGGATCGTATGAAACACTAGCTGATAAGTTGTGTCATTAATCTAAGAAATTGATAAAAATATTTATATGATAATTTTTTAATTAATGAGTAATAATAAATAAATTTTAAATTTAAAAAAAAAAAAAAAAACAATATGGTGTGTATGTGTGTGTATATATATATAATTAATAAGTATTAGTAAATAAAAAGTCATTTAGAGAATTTGTAAAAAATACATAATTTAATTAAAACCCTTTTTTAGAGAAAATCAAAACTAAAGTCAAATTCTCCTGAAAGTGAAGGCCTACACATATTTTTATCACTTCCAAGTTTTATGCCCTAGAATCTCTATTGGGGGATAACTCAATAACTAAAGGAATGAGAATGGGTGAAATGAAATCCATGGAATCTCAAGATAGCGGCAGTATTATCAACCCAAAAAAAGGTACAAACATTTTCTCAGTTTTTTGAGACATTTTTCCCTCTAATTTGTTACCGAGTTAAGTATGGAATGATCTTCACCAATAGCAATCTGACAAGCCAATATTTCTTGTAGATGTTCTCAGATCAAGTCTAACCCTTGATCAACTGCATCATCAACTTACAATAACAGATCATTTCCATATCACATGCACTCAAGATATTGGGAAGTTAAGCTTAAGATTTGAACTAATCTTGAACAAGAATTATCCTTGTTGTTATTATGTTACATGTCAATGAATCTATTACACGGTCAAAAAATCAAGCATAATTGTGAGTTATGTTAACTAATGGAATGTGAATAAAAAAGGCAACATTTTCATATTAATTATTAGATTGAAACTATATTTTTGAAGTAATTTGGGGATATATCTTTATAACTATATTTTATGAACATAATTTCATCCAAGGTTGTCAAAATCGGGATCTTAAATAGGATCATGGGAGGTGGATCGGATCGTGAATCGTAATATTCTACATTATTTGAGAAAAAATCAAAACACACATTAGTATGTTAAATAATCACATAAATTATACATTCATTCATAAAAAACAAAAATATACATCCATTTTATGTAATTACCATACATCACTTTATCCATTTGTAAATATTATTTAAAGAGGTCAAAAACCTCAAAACGTGACACTCTATTGGGACGTTATTTTTTATTTGGATCCAACTGACACTTTATCTCTCTACATTAGAATAACAAAACTTGATTTATTGAAATGTTATTTTCATTTAAATCCAACTGAGACTTCTGTCAAGTTAAAGAAGATTACAAGAAACTAGGATTGTTTGAGATTGTCAAAATCGTACAATCTGATCACAAACATCCTTAAAAGATTTGGATTGTTTTGAGTAAGTGAGATTGTGAAATTGAGGATCCAGATTGAGATTTCAACAAATATGATTTCATCACTTAAACTTACTCGATTGAATTATAGGTGAAATCATGTTTTTTCAACACTTATACTCATGTTTTCAAAACACTATTTTATTTTATTTTATTTTTTTGAAATTATCAATTACAATTTCAAAATAATGTCAATTTAAGTAATAATTATCAAAATAATTTTTTTTTAATTTTCCAAAAAAGGAAGTTTATCATTTATCCAATATTTCTTTTTATTTTTTGGTAGAAAGAGAAATTTATTTATTATTGCAAAAGAGCACTATTACAAGTACTGTCCATAAGGCTCTTACAAAGTGCTTAGTTGTAAGAGTTGAAAATTCGTTTGTCTGATATTTCTATTGCGGCATTCACCTCACTTAAAAGTTTCTCAAAAGATTCTCAAAAAAAAAAAAAAAAAAAAGTTTCTCAAAAAGTTTTTTATTTTTTATTGAAGTCTCAAAAAATAAACCTACCAAAAACAAAAAAAAAAAACAAAAAAACAAAAAAAAAAAAAATCTGAGAATACTTTTTAAGGCTCCTTTCTGTGTGCTGAGAAAAGAGTCACGGGGGCTCCAACTATCCCGTGATTAGGACAATAAATGCAACTCCCATCTGGTACTTCTCACAACACAACTTTAAAATCAATTAATTAATTAATTTCATAATCTCAGAAACAACCAAACAATATCTTGGATAGAAACTTGGGAATTGAATAGTTATTAGAAAGGGCATTTTAGGAAAACTCCAATTCCCGTAACAAACAAATAAACTAAATTAGTAATTGAACTCCTTCCACGAAACGATGCACCCTTTCAGGTCCTCCTTTCCTCAATTGCTCTCTTAATTAATTAATTGCTTTCATCTCACCAATTCTTGTACACAAATCCATGATAATCAAGTGCAACTTTCTTGATTAATGGCTGTCATTCCTGTAAGTGTAGATTTGGTATACGTTATTTTCTAACGAGTATTAGTTAGCTCAACCAGTAATGATTCTTACTGTAAAATATAATATTAGAGATTTGAATTCCGCTTATTTCAAAAATTAATTAGCATTTTGACCTAATGACAAAGAATAATATTTATGGAGCGAATGACAGAAGTTAAAATTTTATCGTATTTATAAAAAATAATTATAAGCAAATTTCATTCATATATCTTGATGTTTGGGCCAATGTCAACCAAGTTTAAGAATTTTTAAAACTAACCAATTTGGTCTCTAAAGCCAATTTTTTTTTTTTTTAATAAAGAATTCCTTAAAGCCAACTTTGTTCCCTAAGACAGTTGAGAAAATTACTAACTATCCTAACAATTTTTAGGGACTAAGTTGGCTTTAAAGACCAAATGGGCAATTTTTGAAAAATCTTGGACCTAGTTGGCATTAGCCTAAATCTCAAGGTATATTAATGAAATTTACCTAAAATTTTATTAATTACATTGGGGTTCAAAATATTATACAACAAAACTGTAATCCTTTTGGCTTGTTCAGAAATCTTTTTAATTACATTTTTTTCACACAAAAAATTATTTATAAATAAAAGGTGATATTATGTAGTTTGTTTTTCATGAGATAATAACTAAAATAAATAGATCATTTTTGTAATTAGACTAGAATAAAACTTTTAGTTTAATGGTGGGTTCCAAATAGTTCAACTAATAAAGTTTCTTATCGTTGAATAAGTGATTTGAGTTTGAATCCCCTTATATGAAATTAATTGATGTCTTAGCCTAATGGTAAGAACAATTATCATGGAGCCAAAAATATAAATTTAAATCCTATCATAACTATATATATATATATACACGTAAACTTAGAACTTGTCGAGTGTTCAAAAAATTTAATGAAAAAAAATACTAAATTTCTTTTTCTAGTTGATTAGAAATTCGAATATTTAAATATGTTATTCCAGTAGATTGAACTCGTTCTCCCCTTGAACCCCCAAATACTAATGCTAGAGGAGGTACCAATTTGCCTAAAGTATGAGTTGTGATATAAATTTTCTCTCATAGAAAAACTTTATACATACATACATGTACATATACATATACACTTTTTTTAGTATTTCAATGATATATTGTTATACAAATCCAAAGTGGTTGTGTATCCATTTATTATTATTATTATTATTATTATTATTGGTCGAAATTGTGTCTGGTTTTCCATCTATATACAAATTCCAAATAAGAGGTGTAAGTCATTAAAGTCCTCACCTTATAAAATAGGAAGTACAAATTCAAAGCGATTATATGTTTAGTTATTATCTATCAATATTAAATACAAAAAGTGACATAAAAGTTAATGGCATTGAAACTTTGTCTACCAAATGGAACACAAAACCTTTTGTCTTTCTTTTGCTTCAGCCAAATTTATTAAACGTGCTTGTTATACAAAATGAGATGGTGACCAAGCACTTCATGCCACGTGTGGGGATCTTAACTCTTAACAGCAATTACAAGAGAGATATCTTTCACACACTTTGTCATAGTTAGTACACATTTTCAATCGATTATTAGATTAGTTTTCACAAATATTAATATTATACATATCAATTTTCAGAAGTATTAACGGTAATTTATATATAAGCGGTGTAAACTGATCATATATTGATAAGGAATAGTGCTAAAATTAAAAGTTATGTAATTTATTGTGTTTTTTTTTTTTTTGAGAATTATTATTCGTAGACAAATATGCAAGTGGTGGGTATGAACGTGTGACCTTAAAAAAAGAACCCAAAAAAAAAAAAAAAAAAATGAGAATCCCAAAACAGTAAATTACACTATAAAATAAATAAATAAAAATAAATCCCAACATGAAACGTCGCAACGCAAAGCAAAGCAACGCTAGCCCACGGCTTCACCGCGGTTAAAACGTAACCTGACCATGGTTAAATTTAATGTGACTCTCACTACAAAGTTAATCACTGTTGCTACACTCTCTCTCTCTCATTTCAGACCCACCACCCTTTCTCTCTCTTCATTTTGGGCAAAAGAAAAACCAAACCAAACCAAACCAAAACTCTCTCTCTCTCTCTCTCTTCTGTCCTTGTGACAGAGCTTCAGTTTGGCCTCAGCTTCACAGTACCATTACAGGTGACATTTACTTCAAACTCTTTCTCATTTCTGCTGCTAACAATTTACTGTATATATATATCTGTGTCCAACTTTTTTAGTTTACACTGTATGTGAACACAGAAAATAGTAAAAAGTACCTTGTTTTTTCAGTTTGTGTTTTTTGTGTATCTGAATTTGATAATTGTCTTTCGTTCTCACACTCTTGTACCAAATTCCTCGGACGTAGGTTGTCGTTTCAAAAAAAAAAAAAAGAAAAGGTTGTCGTTTCAGGTGGTGGGTTACTGTTTATATTTCAGTTTCATGTTTCTGTTTTTTTAATTACTATTTATTTTCAGATTTTTTTTTTGTGTGTTATTTTTTTGAACTGGATCTATAGAAAAGAAAAAAGAGAAGAGGCGGCTAGTGATATATGAATCTTTCGTGTGCTCAAAACCCATAATTTTTGGAGCCATCTATGTATTGTTCAGATTTTTGTTGACTATGATATCAATTTTTGTTATTTTTAAATGAGTATCGTGTGTTAAGAAATCATAATAAAAAGGAAAAGCTGCATTTTTTTTGCTTGGGGTATGAGAAAATTGGCTGTAAGTTTTATTTAAAAGCCAAAAAAGAGGGTATGTGGTATGTGGCGTAGTTTAGACGGTGAAATCTGAAATCTTAGTCTTATATTTGCTTTGGGAACCGACAAGATCTGAGGGCTGTTAGTTTATTTATTTATTTATTTGTTTTTGACTTTGGCTTCCATAGTAGCTTTTAGGGGATTTGATTGTAATGGTTTTTATGGAAGTTACATTATCATTTATCAGGATATGACCAATCTTTTGCTTAGTTTGTAGCTTAATTTTGTTTCTATATAATCGAGGAATCCCGTAAATTAGTACAAAAATTTCCTTTAAACCAGCTCTGCGGTGCGGTAATTAAATGATCATCCACTTGTTTTCTTAATTACATGTTTAAATCACTTAATGAGACATGCAATTAAAATACACGTGGATTGTCATCTAATCGGCACGTAATAGGTCGAGGAGGTTCCTATAAACGGAGGAAAACCTTGTCCTATTAGTAATGAGCCTCTTTTTCACACCCAACCGACCCAGAAAAAGAGCCTTGGTGTGTTTGTGTTGGTGCTTATTGGTTACTCTCCTGCTATTCGTTTTCATGCTATTTAAGTTTGTATTTTGATCATTTGAATAGATTCGTATTTTCGCTATACTTTAGTTTTTGTACTTGCGGATAGTATGAGATTTTGTGCTTTATTTATTTACAATTAACACAGTTGTTGCCAATTAAGTGCTCCTGATGTGTACTAGATGGTATCATGTTTCACACTGACTCTGGTTTGTTATTTGATTTAGGCATTTTACAAAGATTTTGATCAGATTTCAACGAAGTTTACCGGGTTCAATTCTGGAAAGCCTGATAATTTCAAGTGAAATTTTGCGTGCAAAGTTCATATATTGATTGGAGATTCAGAGTGGTTGATCTTGGTGCAAAGAGCTGAATGGGGATCTTTGAAGAAATGGGTTTTTGTCCCAATCTTGAATTTCTTTCAGGTTCTCTTGGGGAAGGAGAGGGAGTTCCTGAGCATGAACAAGGGACAGGAGCAGAGGATGATTATAGTGATGAAGAGATGGATGTTGATGAGCTTGAGAGGAGGATGTGGAGAGATCGAATGCTATTGAGACGACTCAAAGAACAGAATAAGGGAAAGGAAGGGGCTGACAGTGCAAAGCAGCGCCAATCCCAGGAGCAAGCCCGAAGGAAGAAGATGTCTCGGTCGCAAGATGCTATCCTGAAGTATATGCTGAAAATGATGGAAGTTTGTAAAGCTCAAGGATTTGTTTATGGGATTATTCCTGAAAAGGGCAAGCCGGTGAGTGGAGCCTCTGACAATCTGAGGGCATGGTGGAAGGAAAAAGTAAGGTTTGATCGAAATGGTCCCGCTGCAATTGCCAAGTATCAGGCAGATCATTCAATCCCTGTGAAGAATGAAGACTGCAGTGCAATGGCATCCACCCCTCACACCTTGCAGGAGCTCCAGGACACAACTCTTGGATCACTTTTGTCAGCACTGATGCAGCACTGCGATCCGCCTCAGAGGCGTTTCCCCTTGGAGAAGGGTGTTGCCCCACCATGGTGGCCAACTGGGAATGAGGACTGGTGGCCACAATTGGGTTTGCCTAAGGATCAGGGGCCTCCTCCATACAAGAAGCCTCATGATCTTAAGAAGGCTTGGAAGGTGAGTGTTCTCACAGCTGTTATCAAGCACATGTCCCCTGACATTGCCAAGATCCGCAAGCTTGTTCGCCAGTCAAAATGCTTGCAGGACAAGATGACTGCCAAGGAGAGTGCCACTTGGCTGGCCATTATAAATCAGGAGGAGGTGCTGGCTCAGATGTTGTACCCTGATAAATGTCCACCTTTGTCAGCTGCTGGGAGCGGGTGTTTGGCCATCTGTGATTCTAGTGATTATGATGTTGAAGGAGTGGGTGATGAACTGAATGTTGATGTAGAAGATTGCAAGCCCCACGATGTCAGTCTCTTGAAGATAGGCACTGCTGGACCAAGAGATAGGCTTCTTATCCCACCAGTGGATCCTCAAATTAAGGGAGAGCTCATTGAAATTAACTCATCAGATTTCATTCCAAAGAGGAAGCAGCTGACTGATGAGCAACATTCATTGATGGATCAAAAGATGTATACTTGTGAGTTCCCTCAATGCCCATATAATGACTACCGCCTTGGTTTTCTTGACAGGAATTCGAGAAACAATCACCAAATGATTTGTCCACACCGAAACAATCCTTCGCAAGCATTTGCAATGTCAAACTTTCAAATCAATGATGACAAGTCAGCAGCCTTCTCTCTACCCTATACTCAACCTAAGCCAGCTACTCCACCAGTGAACCAGGGTCCACTTAATGTTTCAAGACTAGGACTTCCTGAAGATGGGCAGAAAATGATATCTGAGCTAATGTCATTCTATGATACCAATCTTCAGCGTGGCAAAAGCTTGTGTCCTGGGAACGTCAATGATACCAATCTTCAGCAGCAGCAGCAGCAGCAAAAGTTTCAACTTCAGATGGATGATGGCTATTATAGCCAGGGGGTTGTTATGGGAGGCAACGTGTGTGAAGATACGAGCATGCCTATGCAACACGGTGTGTTTCCAACAACAGAAGTTCAGTTTGGTCAGTGCAAGCCATTTGATCCTCCATTTGATAGCAATCCCAATGATAATCTCACTGAATTCAGATTCAGCTCTCCATTTAACCTTGCACCCATTGACTATACGGTAGACTCATTGCCAAAGCAAGATGTCTCCCTGTGGTACCTCTGAAGAAAACGGCATAACTTTTATCTTCCGGCTTTCTTTGGTTGGCGGCACTCATATAAGGGGAAAGCTGTATGTTGAAGTGCGGAAAGTCAGCTGTACAAAGTTCCGTCTTGGATGGATGAAGCTTCTTCCTCTCTAAATCTAGTTGCTTAATATATATATATATATATAAGCTTGTTTTATTAGATGTTTTAAGTCCACATGAACTTGGGTTAATTCTGCTAGTCTAGGGCATCTTTCAGTGCAGGATTGAAGAAGGCCAATAAAGAACAGGGAAGGACCAACCGACCAAGCCAATATTCAGTGCTGCTGTGAAATAGCTTAGAAGCATAAGCATCTTCTCGTTGCATAACTGAGATGTTCATGTTAGATAATATATATACACACATACATCTATATAAATGCTGTTAGTCGTTACATTTCTTAACCTGCATTTTGCCTGTGTTGGGCATACTGCACATGTATGGTGATGGACTGTTATGTCTTGTTCCCTATATATCTGAAGAAGAAATGCCTTTTATTCTAATTCAGTGTCTGCTTGCATAAACTTGCTCATCATGAGCAGCCAGCTTTTGAAATATCAACATAGAAAGGGTAGTAGAAAACAAGAAATTGATGTTTGAGAAAACAATTAGTCACTTTTTGATACGTGTATAGAACAATTGGGGTGGATTTGAACGATAAATGCTTTCGCTAGAAACATTGTCAACAGTTGTATGCAGTAACGTAGATAATTTTTTTACAAACAGCGAGGGTTACAAGTTCTCAATGACAAACAATGAAGTAGTGTGGGAGAAAATTCTGGGTGAGACGGTCTCACATCTCAGTGAAACAATGGGTTTATACATGTTAGTGAAACAATGGGCTTATACGCCGGTTTCACCTAATTCCTTCTCCACTTGTGGACTTGGGTGAAAGATAATAACTTGTGGATTTAGGTGAAAGATAATAACAATATGTCGTGCTTGATTGTGAAATTATTGTAGAAATCGATGTGTACTCCTACACGTGGCTGGCTACTGGACAGGGTTCAAAGAAAATGTTGAATTTAGTACCCCATATCAATGTGTCACGTTCCTGAGGCTGAAAGGTCCAAGTACTGAATTGTCCCCTTTTTAATGGCCATCCAAATGTAAATTATGTGATAGAGAGAAGGTGATATAGACACCCCTGACCTGACCGCCATTCAAGGCTATTCGAGATTAGAATTTTGAATTTTCTTCACAAGCCGCCTCAACTGGTGGTGATGGTGGTGAAAACAGCACCCATTCAGTCTTGGGTTATAGGGTAGAGTAACATCCTAAAATAATAAAAATTTGTATACTGTTTCCTAAAATTACCAAAATAGGTTCAATGATTTTACATTACAGGAATAAATAAAATTTTCAATTTTAATTGAAGGATATGAAGTTAGAGCTTTTGTCACTTTTCCCTATATGAATGTGGATTGGCACAGACCCATTACTTTTGTTGTATAAAAATAAAAGATCTATTGACATAAATTTAAATCTATTTCTGTAATTACGAGAAAATTTATAACTTTTGAAGTAAAAATCCTGAAATTTTATATATATATATATATATATTTTTTTTTTTTTTTTTGAGAAACAGCACAGCCCTACTTTGTATAGTAGATTTTTTTTTTTGAGAAATAGCACAACCCTACTTTGTATAGTAGATAAATGGACCACTCTAAGTAAGAAAAAGCAAAAGGCACTTCGAAATGAGCAGCTCTACCATTTGGACAGACTGATTTAGACCTTGTCTGGTGGGTGGATAATGGATATATATTTCAGAGATTCAGATCCTCTAAATTTTTTAGAATACTCTACTAGAAGATTTCTTTAAATTCTAACAACTCTTTTATGATTTTAAAGTCTAGATTCTAAAATATCAGCATTCCGCTAACAATACTCTTGAAATAATAAAATAATATTGCAAACAAAACAATTAAGAATATTATTAGTATAATGCTAACATAGCAGAATTTAAACACTTAAATCATAAAAGTATGGTTAAAATTTAAAGAAATTTATTTGGTAAAGTATCTAAGAAATTTAGAGGATCTGAATCCATATTTTAGGGATGCTTTAGAGTTTTTTTTTTTTTTTTGGTTAATAAGTAAAGCACTTATGTGGGGGTTATAGAGTAATCCAAAGATACAGGTTAGAAGTTTTAAAGTAAAGGACTGACTAAGTTAGACCCATTTCTACTTTTTAGAACAATAACAATCATGCTTTAGTCATAAGTTTTTTGAGTCAATTATGGATAGTCAGCATATTAATCATATATTTCCAAGTTTAAAAGATTAAAAAAAAAAAGCATTTTCAAAACCTCTCTCTAGCTAAACTGTAGTTATTTGGTGCCACGTTTGTTCAATATATTCTTTAGTTTATTTTATTTTCTACTACTACTAACTACATCTTTAAAACTTTAATTTTTTTTAATACAAGATAAAAATTCTACTTTAACATAATTTAAGTATATCAGTAATAATACAATCATAAACTATTTTATAACATTTTTTTAAAATATTGATGTGGCTAGCTAACCTTTTATTGGTTTTCATTTAAGTCACTATTAATATTACTTTTTTATTTATCAATAATCATTCACTATATCAGTAGTTTGTAAAAAATTTTGTATCTCTAACATTATTTTTAAGTGTATATATGTATGAAACTCTCCCATAAAAACTTCCAAAAATATGAAACCGACTTATATATATTATGATTATCTATATCTTTTAGTTTTTTCTTTTTTAAGATCTGTATTGGGCAGCCCGTGTACCAATCCGAATGAAGGCAAAAAAAGTGTCAAACTAGCTCTGATCAAAGATTAGGAATCCTTAACTTTTTAAAGGTTTTGTGGATTGCAGCAATTATTGATGTTTGAGGCCATTCTGATTGGTTACTTGAATTTCAAAGTGGTTCCCACGTTTGGAATGGGAGGAATACGACAAATTATGAGGAATATCTTATAAAAGAAACGACAATTTGGTAAAGTGGCAAAAAGATCAGTTTGGTTGAAGTTCGGCATAGCTTTGAAAGTAATGGACCTAATGGCTAATGATCAGTGTGGACTCCGGTCGCTCATTCCTCTTTAACACAGTTTTGCAGTCGGTTCTTCTAGAATCACAATGTGACTATAGGTAAGACTCTGGTCATATCAGTGGCACATGTAAAGGTTAGTGGCAATAATTGTGATACAAAAGTTGTGTTCAAAGGCTCAATAAGACAAGCATGGAGTACCGACTCAGAGTTTAGGGTGCAACTTTGATGCTGATTGCGTGCAATAACTCTAACTTTGCTACTTAACTGCTATATAATTTTATTTTATTTTATTTGGGTATTTTTCATGTGTGCGTTGCTACTAGTTTAGGACGAAATTATTTTATTTTAAAATTTGTAAAGGGTCAATCCGTTTGTTTTGGGTCAAATTTATTGATTGAGATATATATATTTTTGGCTTGTATATTTTGTTTTAGATTTTAGATATATAATTTTTTTATGGCCTATTAAAATGAAGAAAATGCTAGAATTATAAACTTTTTTTGTACAAATTATTAATGTGATCAGTAATTATTAGTAAATTAAAAAGTGATGTAAATGGTGTGTCCAAATTCAAACCAATAAGATATCACTACATCAGCAATTTGTAAAAATGTTGTAGAAAAGTTGTTAGTTATAACATTACATTTAAAAGAATCAATGATATTAGATAGCAAAAGAATCAATAATATTATTAAAGAATATAATTTTATAGAACAAAATTGCTAAAATTAGTACAATATATATATATACACTAATATATTTTAAAAAAAAAATTTGGGAGGGGAATTGCCCCCCAAGTTCCAATTGTGCCTCGGTCCCTAGATATAGACACAACTCTTTTCCACAATAAAAGTGGTTGATTGAGCAGCGGACACCACCAACATTTTTTGTTCTTGTTTGTTCTCTTTTTTCTTTTCTTTTTTCTTTTTTTTTATCAACAACATTTTTGGTTCATCACTTTTACTTTTACCCTATCACACGCGTCATACCACGCGTCATACCACATTGAAAAATCTTTTCCATTGAAAGAGCTTGAGGAATATTTCATTTTCATCTATCACCAAGATCAAGTATAAATATGCTGTCATATGCAATATTATCCTATTCCTAGGGGCCTTTGAATTCGAAATGCCATACTCTTTTATAAATACTAGATGATATCTCACGCAATGCATAGATTACTTTACAATTTTATTTGAAACTATTTTTATGTATATTAAAACCTACATGTAGGTGCTAGATTTGGGCATTTTCCCTAAGGAATAGGTCAGCTCAAGCCCAACAAGCCCAATACAATAAATTTATAGAGAATGGGTAGAAGAATTGGGCTTTGATGAATGTAACAGCGACTGATTATGATTTAAAGAAAAGATAAGTAAAATGAATGTGGATTTAGGTAGGCGATTCAATCCTCGGCACTAGTCTGAGGAACTTCCACTTGTTATTTCTTGAGTCACGGTGACAATGGTTACAAAGTTAGCTCAAGTTGCTACAATGTTTTTTTTGGTAAGAATCCCCCTCCATTTCTCAAAGCTCCTTCCTCCTTATATATTGCATTCTCCTTTCATCTCCACCATACACATGCATGTCAAATCTGCTGCTGCTGATCTTTGTCACATCAATCTCCTCCCAAAACTCTTAGGTAGTAGCTGTAAGTTTGAAAAGTCACTGCTCAAATATCACTTTCACATTTAATGCGGCCAAAGTATTAGTTGTGGAGCATTTAATGTGGAAGCAGCAGCTTTTACTGGAATTGCTCTACCGCCATGCTCAAGTGTGCTTATTTGCTGTACTTATCTTTTTCCCTAGAGTACTATGGAGGATCGTTTTTGTCGGTGAGTTACTTTAGCTCCACCTCTGCCATGGTTAGCCGAGGGCAGAATTGTCATCGACACGGTTTCCTGGGTTGCCATGATCATCATTGTCCTCTTCATATACGATTATGGGTCTTGGCATGGGCTTCAAGCCCAGTATAGAAGATGGATACATATCAATGGGCTTTACGACCCCACACTACATATAATACTTATCTTGTTGTATAATATTTATGTTTGCTCACAATATTGTTAAATACTTTCTAACTTGATTTTCTTAATTCATATTTTATTTTTAAAAAATTTTATAACATTATATTATAATATTTACTATTAAAAGTAGATTTTATTTTTTATACTGATTAAATGATATTGAAATTGTTAAATAAGAATTTAAAGCATAAAATACTTTTATATTTTAAAAAATTGCATAAATTTTAGCAATCTCTCAAACACTTCCTTAACCGCTCTATTCTCACAACTAAATATGGAGATCTCAATCGCAAATACCCAATTCATTATCTCAATGAAATTAAAGAAATCATTTGTAAGTATCAACGTAAAGAGAACGTGATTAAACAAAGAGAAATTGGCTAAAAACACATCCAATTATCAAAATTTAATTGTCTTTAGTTGGGCTTTAGTATCCTTTAAAAAAATATAAAATACTTTAAAATCATCATCGATTTGTATTTTTATCATTATGGCTCATACCACAAAAAAGAGCAGTAAAAAACCTACAAAGAAACCTATAAATTATGAGTTCTAACATACAAAAAATAAATAAATAAATAAATAAAATCTAACTATCTAACTTCTTAAATAATCAATTAGAATGTTTCTTTTTCTTTTTATTTAGTTCTAAAACAAAATACATTTATGGCTTTCCCAAACCAAAATTCCAAACATCTAAAGACTCAAAGTAAATCACAAACTTCACAAAATCCACAATATTCGACTTCAACATCAAAACTATAAACTACTGTCACTAAATAAAAAAACGTAAGCCTCCTTCCTTGGTCATAGCATACTCATACAAGTTAGGATTAAACGGTACTACAATGTTGGAGTTATGTAGGTGTCGTTGAAAGGTTGAAGCCCCTTTCCTTGGTCATAGCCTACTCATACGGGTTAGGATTAAATGGTATTACAATGTTGAAGTTATGTAGGTGTCGTTGAAAGGTTGAAGGTAAATGACATCTTTTTTGTCTTAGTGTATTTGAGATGAGATGACATGAAGGATTGTGGGCATGTGTATATAAAGGAGTAGAAGTTAAAAGGATGAATGAAAATGCAAAGGGTTTTTTGTGTGTGAAAGAGAGAAAAGGTCTTGAAACATTGAACCATTTGAAACAAATAGTAGTCTTAAAACATTGAATAAAAAATGTAACAAAAAGTAGTCTTGACACATCGAACCAAAGGAAATAAAGAGTCACTAATTTTAAATTTGTTCTTATCTCTAATGTGTCTTAAGAGTATTTCAATTCTTTTTATAGAGTGCGCCACATGTTAGAACCTCATACTCTCTCGAATGAGGTCTCTACTTTTATATATAACTAGTGTTTAACCCGCGCAATGCGCGGGATCATTTGAAATCTTGTAAGTATAAGAGAAATTTGGCTAATAAAATCAATTTTTAAAGAAAAAAATTGTTGCAAAGTTTGTAAGATACGTTAGTTATTAATTTGTTTGTTTAATTAATCCAAAAAATTCCATAATTCCATTTACAAAGTAATTATTATTACTATACATTCTAAAGACTCTTAGTCATTACAACCCAAACTTTGGTGGTATTTACAAAGGATCCTGACAAATTACACTGAAATAAAACATACATGCATTTTTACTATGCACGAGTATAATTAAAAACAATCACAATTATACATTTTTTTTGGAAGAAATTCAAATTATACGTAGTATTATCTTATATTTTTTTTAAACTATACAATTTAGACTTTTTGATTTTTTTCATCCAATAATTTAGTTGCCACAAAAATTTTAAAAAAAATGGATACATGGTGAAAAATTGAAATCCAATTTAGATTCTAGTTGGATTTGGATTCTTCAATTTTACACTCTGTAATTCACTTGGCTTAAAATTAAAAATTAAATATTTGTATCTCTCTTATATGTATTATCTTTGCATTATTTATTTATTTATTTATTTTCAAAAATGGCGGTAATATATTTGTATAAAAAAAAAAAAAAAATCTTGGCATTTTATGAGAATGTACATATGCAAATAAGTTAAAAAGCTTAAAGTTGAAAGTTAAAAACTATTCCAAATGGTTATCATGGAAGATAAAAATTTGGCTTGCCAAGTAATATAATTCTTGATTAAAACTTTAATTTTTTTATATATTATGACAGCATTATACCCTCCTTATCAAGGGTTAATAAATTAATAAGTCTTGAACTATCGAAATCTTGCAAATGTCCACAAAGCAATTGGTTTTATGATTTGTTTGGAAAGGTCCTTAAAAGATATTCCTTCAATAATTTTAAAAAAAAAAATATATATATATATATATATAAGGATATAAGGAAAATACTTGTATGACATATAATAATTTTAAAAAAAAAAATATATATATATATATATATAAGGAAAATACTTGTATGACATATATTCCCATTTGAGAAAAATTATACTACAGTGCTTCACAGAAATCTGGTTGCCTTCTATACAACTGTGCCCCCTCCCTGTCCTCCAATACGCACACATAAAGGCATGCACATGTTTATACTTGCATCATAAACCCACTCAATAACATTAGCGGAAGTAGCATATCCCTTACAATGTATTGTTTACATTGCATAAATTGGACCATTCATGCATTATGCAGGTATGAGATCCCATACCGGGATAATGGATGATTCAAATCGGATGTGTAGGGGCAAACATTTTTGGGGACATGAATCTGATCTCTAAAGCTAACTTTTCTTCATGTTATGTAGCGATTCAATGTTCTTTTAACATGGCTAATTACCTGAACATTCTAATTTAGTTAAAAGGCATCTGTCCTTTGTTCTTTTATAATGAGTCGTACTATATTTTTTTTCCTTTTTTTTTGGGATAAGTAATGAGTTGTAGTGTACTTAGCCAGCCTTGATTAATAAGAAAACAACCTTAACAGTTCCAGACAATAATTGGAAACGAAATGTTGCAGAATACCATTTGCTTAGTTTTAGATAAATATGATTGTCAACCATTGTATTTCCATACATGCTGTTAGTGTATACTTGACAGAGATTTTAAAATGGTCTTTAACCATGATTAGATGTCCATATTTTGTTGGTGCAGTAGAATTTTTAGCAAATTTTTAAGCATTATTGAGAAGTATCTGTAAATCAATCAAATCTTTGATACCCTTTTACAGCTTCAGCTTTGTGGTCATGCCACATTAGCTGTTGCACACTATCTTTGAATGTATTCTACAGTGAGAAACTTAGTATAAGAGGTGTCCTCCAACCAAACATGATCTACTAAATGAATTACATGCAATTTCTGCCAATTTAATAGCAATCACATTCATTGTTTTATAAATGAAAATTCACCTACCAGCAACCATAAAGTTACAACAACAAAATGCATTACACTTTCAGATTTCAAAGTTCTACAATTTCAATCACTCTTCACAAACAGCAGATCAGGTAGGATGGAAAACAGTTTCAAATAGTGATAATGCTTTCTCTTTATTAGCGCTCCGCCTCCCCTTGAATAGTAAGCGGTAAGTCATTGGTTCAAATCTAATAATAGTTAAAACCGGCTGAAACCCTGTTTTTGCTACGTACTGTCGTTCATGTCTGACTGTCATTCCTCAGTTGACTTACTCCAAGGCATTGGTAAGTCCTTTGTTGTACTGGGGATCACTAAGCAAAGAATACCCACAGCACCACAACCATACACAGCCCACAAAATTTAGTTCAGAATTCAGAAAGTTGCATGTCAGAAATTACAGTATAGTTCTGAAAAGTGATAAAACAGTCCCCTATTACAGAAGAGGATTCTTTTGCACACAGAAATAACCATTGATTAAAATGCACCAGAGAAATGAACAAACAAAATCTGAAATTACTAAAGGATCAAACCTCATCCAATCAACCAAAACTAAATCAAGAACCAAAAAAGAGTCAAGTGGGTATCTAACTAGAAAAAAATATTAAAAATTTTATTCTTCACGTAATTTATTTTTTGCCATCAACCAAGTGGTGCCTCAGTTTCTGAACTGAACCCAGATCAGAATGCACCATAATCTTTAAGAAAATGACCGGAAACTCACAAATAATTTTTTTATTTTTTCTTTGAAGGTTAATATCAATTCCTGTAGCATAAGATCAATAGGATGCAAAAGAAAAAAAAAGAGTGTAATAATCATGTGATCACAAAAACGAACCCCTCATTTTAAGTATTCAGTAACTTTCAGATTCTAAAAGGCCAAAAAACTACACTACAAATTATATCAAAAACAAAACAAAAGCTCTCCCCTTAGCATGTAGCCATCGACAAAACATAATCCATTCAAGAAAACTAAACAAAACAGAACTCAAGAAATTGGGGGAAAAAAAAAAAAAGGAAATAAGGGGTAAAGTAGCCAAACGTCAACCCTTAATGGACACATATAATAAATATAACCTCTGTTAGCAGAGAAAGTAAAACCTAATATGTGACCCCATCTTTTGATTCAAAATGTTGTATTGCTAAAGCACATCCCTAAAATTCCATTACTCATCAATAGAAAATCAGCTCACGACCTTCTTTTTATCTCTTCATTGGGTTGCGAAGAAAAATTTTCAATAAAAACTCAAGAACTAACGCCAAAGGGTGGATGCATGCACATATGAAAAATTATGTGAACATGAAACACTTTATAAGTCATATACTTATACAGAGCAGCCCAAAACACCAAAACCTACAAATATTGAAAAAAATAAAATGCTAAAAAATCAACGATTATTGAACGACAAACATGTTTTTTTTCTACACATATTGAAGGGCTAAACCTCATGATGCCACCCCAAAAAAAAAAACAGGATTACAATAAATCAAGAAGAAAGCATCAAAATAAAGAGTATAACACATCAAGTAACAAAATGCAGACCTTGGGTATAGGTGCTGCAGAAAAGAAGCGAAACAGAATGGGTGTCAAATTAACAATTGGAAGGAGGGAGAAGTTTTATTTGGCCGTTTTTCTTTTACCAACTGCCTATTCCAATGAATGCAGACCATCTAATGACTTAGATTGTCCCTGATGACATTGTGCACCTTTGTTTAGTATTATTTCTAATTTTCTATTTCAAAGAAGGCAGTAAATAATCAAAGAATATAATAATTCCAAATTGGAAAAGATTATAATGTTAGTAAAGTAGGAAAAACAAAGATTATAATCTAAGGCCAAAACATTGAAAGAGAGAGAATAGACATCCGGATTTTAATTCAAATTCGAATAACAAAAAGTAGTGGTAAGGATGTGAAATAAGTAAAAGGGAGAATTGGCTGAAGAAATCAGTTTGTAAAGACAGAAGCTGGCTAAAACATGCAAATCAAAGCCAATTGAAATAGAAATAGAGTAAATGAACAAAATGTAAGACAAAGTATGAGATAAGTAAAAAGAAAATCAGCATTCAAGCAAACTATAATAATAAAGATCCATGGACAAATCAAAAACATTAATTGAAGACAATTAGTGAATTAGTGGATCAATAGAAGTACGTAGATTTTTTTTTTTTCATCTTTATATCCTTCAGGTTTTTTTTCATCTTTATATCCTTCCATTTAATTTGTCTAATTATTTAAGCACTTGACTTAATTTAGGTTAGTTTGGAATCTCGGACAAATGCAAAAACAAATGCTATATTGCCTAAAAAAATTGGGCCTGCTACATTTTTAATCCAAATGTATAACTGCCCCACTGCATTTTATATATATTTACTATAATGAATCATTAAACAGATAAATACAAAAATAAATAAATTAGGAACTCTCATTCAGATGATGGCAGGTTCATGCATTTTAAAGGGTTCTTGAGGCTTTCACAATAATTTTGTATGTTATAGTAGCTTCTAATTGCCATAAAATCTGAAGCATTTAGATGGTACTTGCAGCTTTTACTGGACAGCTATGGTATATAAACTACCAACCAATTTGGAAGGGAAAATATGCTAATTTGGATTACTGAGAAAACAGTGACATATTCTTGTGCAGGTGCATGAAACTGTATTAGGAAGAAATTCCCCAAGTTTAAATCATGAAGATCATCATCTGGTTTCCCAAAGTAATTCCAAAGCATGTGTTTATAGGCTGGTTAAGGCTAACGGTTCACAACAAAATGTCCACAACAGATTGAATGTGTAGTGATGGTGTGCTAATCTTGATACTCAGTGTGTTCTTTGTAAAAAGATAATTGAAAGTAGGCATCACTTGTTTTGTGATTGTTCATTCTCGATGAATATATGGTGAACCATAATGAGCTGGTGCCTTTAAAAAATCCCAAAGTTCTGTTGGCATGAGATTATGCTCAAGGATGAGAATTGTGTCTAGATTGGCATTCTGCTCTACTATGTATCATATTTGGTTTGAGAGGAATGCTAGTATTAATCAAGTAAGACTACCTTCTGAAGAGGCTATGGTCAAAATGTTCAGGTGGGAAGTGAAGAACAGGGTTGAATGTAACAGTTACTGAAATTTTGTTCATAACAGAAGAATAGTAACAGTTAATCCCTAAATATTCAACAACATAATTTTAAGCAATATGTTGGCTATTTAATCAAGTTCAATAAGGGGAAAAAACATAATTTACTGTCAAAAAAAAATTCATTGATTCTTTAAAACAAAATATACATTCCTTTAAACAAATATACAATCAAATAGGGAACATGATTTTTTAGCACAAACATTAAAAAGGTTTTACACTTTTTAGTTTCAGGTAATAGATGCGCAAAGCAGCAACATTGAGCAATCAACCATTATTAAATGGCAAACATGTTTTTTCCTACACATTTTCAAGGGCTAAACCTCTTGATGCCACCCTAAAAAAAAGTGGATTCAAAGTAAAGAGTATAACACATCAAGTAACAAAATGCTGGCCTAGAGTATGGGTGCAGCAGGAAAAGAAGCAAAACAAAGTGGTGCCGTTTGTTTGAGGATGTAGCAATTTAGGGATTTTATTAAGTGGTGTGAAACGGTTTAAGTTGTTAAAAAAAATTTATTAATACTTTCAAAAATAATTTGTAATTGTATTTGAAATTTTAAATATCAAAGAACAAATGGGTTTTTCATTTATTGTTAGTGGAGAGAAAAAAGTAAAGAGAGAGGAGCAGCAGCAATTCAAAAGGCTTGAAAAGTCATCTAATGGCTTAGGTTGTCCCTGATGACATTGTGCACCTCTAGGGTTCTGCCATTCTTGTCCATGCCGTAAGAATTAATATTCACAACAAAGCATCTAAAGAAAGAGAATGAACATTCGAATTTCAATTCAAATTCGAACTCAGAGAATTGATACGTACCTTTAGTCGATTTGTGTTTAGTTCCGATTATGTTGGCCACAAAGTTGCGCCGATCTCTATCTCCGTATCTCAAATCCCTAAATTGACAGCAACCCTAAAGAAGACAATAGGGTAAGAGATTAAACCAAAACTAACCCGTCTATTTACATAAATTAAACAAAACTACTCCTAACTAAAAAACCTAAATCATAACCAATCATACCAAAATACCTGAATCATAAATAATACCCAAATGAATCTCCCAACAAAAACCCCACTTTCTAAAACTAAAAACAGGACATATGGGCGGCAACCTAACGGCCAATCCCTATCTTCGTATCTCAATACCTTTGGGACGAAAGTTTGATCACACGATTCTCCACAGGATTGCAAGCCTCTTTTTTTTTATCTTTCCCTTTCTCTGTATCGCAGTATCGCTTGCTTTTTTTGTTTAGAGAGAGAAAATGTTAAGCAGTCCGATGAAAAGAAATCGGTAGGGTTTTTTTAATTGCAATGTTATTTTTTTAACCAGTTATTTAATTTATCCTTTTTTAATTGCAAGCGTGGCAGAGTTTTGAAAGGCCAAACGTTGTTGAACATCATCATTCCCAAATTTGTTTTCAATATGCAACATTAAGAAGTAGGAAAGCAACAACAAAAGGCTTGCTCTTGTGACTACATTATTAAGTCATGTTACAAATGAAAAGAAGTAACTGCATAAACTGAGAAATCAACATAGAACATGTAAGGAAATCAAATGATTTAATTGTCTAAATAGCTGTATGTTATTGCAAAAAAAGTGTTGAAGTTACAACCAACCAAAAAAACAAAACCCAAATAATGAATTTACTATATATATATATATATATACAAAATATAGAGATGAAGGATAACAATGCAACAACACATCAGGATTCCAAAGGTAAGCACTGATTAATCACATCAAGTGCAACAACATAAATAGAAAGCTACATGATAATTTCTGGACTCTTGCAGAGAAAACAATACCATATTTCCACATAATCATCAAAATTCTAGACCATGGGACCCTCAAAACCTCTCTAACAAAAAACAGAGTGCCATTTAAGAAAAACAGACATCAGTTGCATACCTTATCCAAACTCCAATACCAACAGTATAGAATGCCTCCTGAACAAACAGCCATTATTATGTTTAGAAATAGAAAAATCAAGCCTGTCAACAGTGCCTTGTCATTAATAACACCAGATTTAGAAAAAACCTGAAGCATTCTATATCAGAGTCAAAGTCCTTTTTTCCCATGTACCCACCACCCGTATGAGAAAAAGAAAATTAGAACCTTAAACAGGAGATATTACAAAAAAAATCATCATATTCAAAATATTGTCACTCTATTTTAACTGAAAAGTTGAGATTCTTCCAAACAGAAGTATATTTATGTTGCTGAATTACATGCTCCTCCTAAAAATAACTCCATCATTGCCCAACCTTTCATTAAGCTTTGACCTATATCACATTAAAAGTAAGTCCCTCTCTCCCACCCTCAGTTTCACAATGATTATAAAATTAACACAATTATTATGTAATAAGAAGTAAATTATTGATTCCATACAAACAAAAAGAAACTATAAAATAAACTGATACAAACCTGAAGGAGAAAGAAGCCAATGATTTGAATCATTTAGGTACTATTAGGAGAATTATACACATCATAAAACTTAAATTATAAACAATAAAAATAAATTTTAGAATAAAAAACAACAGCAGAATTTTATCAAAAAAATTGTAAGCATATTAATAAAATGTATATATTGATTATATCTTAGGCATAGCAAAGCTGATCAGTACTGTCAATTTCAAAAACTTAGCAGTCTCAATTTTCAAAAGAGAAAAAATACTAATTGTAATGAATTTCATAAATGATCACTCAAAACCAAACCAATCTAATTCAAGCCAGAACTAACACAACAATAATTTAAAATGTTAAAAATTAACAACTGGCCAAATTACATATCAGTGGCATGCTAATGGAAGCCTAACTCAAAACCAAATCTAATTGAAATAGCTAAGTCTAAACCAATCCAACCAAGAAATTCAAATCTAAATCATTTACAAACCCCAGATTTGAAAACGAAAAGGAAAAAAACAAAAACAATAACTTTACCGGTTACAGGTATACGGCGGCCTGTCTCTCTGTGCCTTACGGACTCTATCTGGGTGTATGAGATCCGGCAGAAAGACCTAACATAAGATTGAAAAAGGAAAATAAATATTAGAAACGGAAATACCCAATGATTTCAATCCTGTACTTAACAGGCAATGGATAGCCATAGATATTTCTTCTCTCTTGGCGCCTACGAACTCTGCTTTTTTCTTCTATCTCCGTATCCCTTAATCAAAACCGAATCTGACCCAAAATACCAATCTATATCATAATTAACACCCAATTGATTCCCCAAATAAAAACCAAAAACCCTAAATTTTTAAGTTTAAAACAGAACTATAGCAATAGCGATTCCGATTCCGATAGTCGGGTAGTGAAGAAATAAGCGGACAGTTAGATGAAGAAATCTGACAGGAAGTGAGAGACATCTTTTCATTCTTTATTGCAAACTGCAGTTTTTGATCTCCCGATCTCTCTCTCCTTCTCCGTTCTCTGCCTCTCTATTTCTCTGTCTCTCTTTCTCATTTTCTCTCGGTCTCTCTTTCTCCTTTCTCCGTGTCGCAGTCTCTTTTTTTGTTTTTGTTTTTTGGGTCTTAAACCGTTAGAGCATCCGCAGTGGGCTGGTTAAATGCTAAATATAAAGGCTATTTAGCATTTAGGCCTAAAATATACTCAGCAATTGGATGGCTAAACTGGTAAATGCCAAATTTTTTTGGCATAGCACTACAGTACGATCTCATATATAAGATCGTACTGTAGCGCTATGCCAAAGCAAAATATTGTATTTTAATCCGTTCATCCCCTCTCTCTGTCTCTCTCTCTCGCCATAGCCTTCTTCTTTTATCAGATCAAAAGCAACAAATCAAAAGAACAAAATAGTAACAACAAAACAAAACTCTCATGAACCAAACCTCTCCGATCAAATGCCCAATCTGAATTCCTCTCATTTCCAATGACCAACGTGTTGGTGGCCGTCGAGTGGCAACTTCTTGGCGACCGTTACTACCGATGCAGTGGAGGCACATCAATCTCAGCAGCAACAAAGTCGCCTACACCCCATTCGGCGGTCCGGTCACTCTCAGCCGCGACGATTCCAAGATCGTCTAGCTCTACTCCGAGTCCGCACTCCGAAAGCTCCAGCTCTTCAACTCCATCGGCGTTTCTCTCTCCGACGTCGTTTGGAAGAACCCCGGCGGTCGCTTGATCGATCTGTCATGGAGTGACAATCATACTTTGGTCTGTATCGTTCAGAGGGAGGGATTGCTGAGATTTTATTGCTAGCTTTTTTATCTTTGAATTTTTATGGTTGTTGGTTTTTTTTTTTGTTTGGGGTCTATTACTGAGATTTTATTGCTAGTTTTTTGTTTAGGGTTTATTGATGAGATTTTATTGCGATGGTGGCAAAATTTTTCTGGTCTTATTTGTGGTTCCGGCGTGTGGGTGGTGGCTGGGTTGCTGGCCAGTGGGTATGGCTGAATTGGGTATGGGTTTGACATGGATGGTGGCTGAATTTTATCTCTACTCTTTCTTTCTTTGTGAGTATGGTTGAATTGGCATGGGAGAGAAAAAAAAAATGAAGGTTTTTTTCAAGTTTCAGCAAGGCGTGTATGGTTGTTCTGGGTTTAGGTTGGTGGAGGGTGGATGAGAAAGAGAGAAAAACAGAGTGAGGGAGAACAGAGATGAAGGGAGAAGGGAGAAGAGAGAAGGGAGAGATTTTTTTATATTATTTTATTCTGTAATATATATTCTTTTAATATATATGGTGGTAAAATAAAAGTTGGGATGGTGGGTGTATTGTAAAATGATATTGTATAATTGATAAAGTAGCTTTTTGAGATGGTAAAATAGGATAGGATGGAATTTCCGGATGTGGATGCTCTTAGTTTTCTTTTTTATACCAAGAGGGCTCCAAACAGTATTTAACGCAGTGAAAAATTATAATTTATAGGAAAACAAATGACTTCTACCTTCCCGGATTCCATTGTAAGAGCATGATAACCCCCTAATGCACGTGTATGGAGAGTGCCGTCTGCATTAGTGACCCAATGCATCTCTGAGGGGTGGAGAATTCCTTCTATCTATATGTCATTTTTGGAATTGAGCTTGGCTACTAGACACGCTGAAGTGACTTTATGGCCAATCTTGGATGTTCTGTTTTGGGATACTTTGTCCATTCACCATCATGAGCATCATTTTTTAAAATTTCGAATAAGAATTTGTGACAATATTTATTGCCATGTGGGAAAAGATACCCGTAGAATTCAGGTTCAAAATGAAGACATAAGTAATACTCATTGAGTAAATACCACATGTAGAGGTAATGTGCAACATTCCAATTGGTTATCCAAAAGGCAAAAGGGGTTTTCCATAGTTAGTCTATGTCAGGAAAGACAGCTAGGAAGTGACATTGGTGTTTTTTAATGTACTCATGAAGGGTCCTAATGATTCTTTTGGATCTGGCTTGGAGGGTCAAAGTTTTTATTTGGTCTTTTATATCTGGAGGGAGGGTTTCTATCATGGTAAAGATATTATCAGGTTCTGCAAGGGGGGGGGGGCCTGAGGATGAGGATGGATCAGTGATAGGATATACACACAGGGGTGGAGGAATAATAATGGTATTAAGGACAGGAGGCTTTCTAGAAAGGTAGTCAGTGATGAGATTATCTTTACTTTAATATGTTTTACCTGGAAAGACCATTGTGAAAACCAATTTGACGATCTGAGTAACTAAGGGTGTGAAAGCATTTTTCTTTTGAACTGAAGCATTTTGGGAAAGGAAGACATATCCATTTCTACTAGAAAATTATGCCCGAGGAGATGGAACTGAAATTTTTCAATCCCATGTTTGACTACTAGGATTTCTTTGAAAGTGGAGTGGTAATGAAGTTCTGAAGGCTTGACTGCACCACTTTTATATCCACAAATACTTCTTTTACCATCAAGTTCTTCAAAAAGAGTTGCTGCCCAGTATTCATCACTTGCATCTGTCTGCAGTATTCATTTACCTGATCAGAAGATTATGGAAAGACACAAGAAAAACAGAAACAGGGAGTGTAAGAAGATTATGGAAGCAGATAAATTATAGAAACTAGTAAATAACGTAGGCCACTAATAAAATATAAAAGATAGTATGTGCATAGGGAATAGAACACAAAACAAGATATAATAAACCAACTGATATTATTAGATTGAGAACCTTTTTTACATCAGACACCTGAGACTTAGAGGACATTTAGGCTAACTATGAAAGCTTCCCTCTTCTCTCTCTTGCCTTCTCAGGCTTACATGGTCTCTATTTATAGGCAATACAGCATACATTATACATATCAGGAAAGTAGGGGCCTCATTTATGGATTTACAAGTGTTAATAATAAGGGTAGGGGCATGGCTTAAGAGTCTTCTAGCAGATGAGGATCTGCAACCATATTAATTCATATGTCAGGATAAGCTTCTGAAGAGTTGGGGCTTGCTTGGGGCTGGTCAACAAGTGTCATGCTACATAGGAGCCTATGTGCAAGAGTGGATTACCCCAGATATACTTCTGACAAAGACATAGATAGTGAACAGTGAAAGATAAAGGATTACGTCTGAAGACGTTTCTAGGATCATTTTTTTTTTAAGTCTAAAAGATATCTAATCCCATCCATCTCTTCCTTGGAGCCATTCTTCATCAACATCATCTGGATCATGGTTATGATAGTGAGGGTCATCATATCCAGCAAGAGGATTAGGCATTTCCCAATGATCTTCATATGGCCATTGTTGTCTGCAAACATCTGGATCAGTTGGTATTATTTCAGGGAGGATTCCTTTATTAAAAGATTCTGCCATTGTAAGAGCATAATAACAGGATACCCAATGAACATCTGCATGTGTATGGAGAGTGCCGTCTGCATTAGTGACCCAATGCATCTCTGAGGGGTGGAGAATTCCTTCTATCTAGATGTCATTTTTGGAATTGAGCTTGGCTACTAGACACGCTGAAGTGACTTTATGGCCAAATCTTGGATATTCTGTTTTGGGATACTTTGTCCATTCAACATCATGAGTATCATTTTTTAAAATTTCGAACCAAAATTTGTGAAAATATTCATTGCCTTGTGGGAAAAGATACCTGTAGATTTCATGTTCAAAATGAAGACATAGGTAATACTCATTGAGTAAATACCACATGAAAAGGTAATGTGCAACATTCCAATTGGTTATCCAAAAGGCAAAAGGGGTTTTCCATGGTTGGTCTATGTCAGGAAAGAAAGCTAAGAAGTGACATTAGTGTTTTTTAATGTACTCATGAAGAGTCCTAATGATTCTTTTGGATCTGGCTTGGAGGGTCAAAGTTTTTATTTGGTCTTTTATTTCTGGAGGGAGGGTTTCTATCATGGTAAGGATATTATCAGGTTCTGTAAGGGGGGGCCTGAGGATGAGGATGGATCAGTGATAGAATATACACACAGGGGTGTAGGAATAATAATGGTATTAAGGACAGGAGGCTTTCTAGAAAGGTAGTCAGTGATGAGATTATCTTTGCCATTAATATGTTTTACCTGGAAAGACCATTGTGAAAATCAATTTGACCATCTGAGTAACTAAGGGTATGGAAGCATTTTTCTTTTGAACTGAAGCATTTTGGGAAAGGAAGACATATTCATTTCTACTAGAAAATTATGCCCGAGGAGATGGAACTGAAATTTTTCAATTCCATGTTTGACTGCTAGGATTTCTTTAAAAGTGGAGTGGTAATGAAATTCTAAAGGCTTGAATGCACCACTTTTATATCCACAAATACTTCTTTTACCATCAAGTTCTTCAAAAAGAGCTGCTGCCCAGTATTCATCACTTGCATCTGTCTACAGTATTCGTTTACCTGATCCTGGAATCTGCAAAGGGGGAAGCTTTTTTGCTAATTTCTTCAGTTGTTGGACTGCTTCTGTATGAACAGAATTCCATTCTGGAGGTGATTTCTTCAGTAATTGAGCCAAACAATTCCTGTATTTGGATATCTTTGGGATGAAATCTGACATATAATTGACAATTCCAAGGAACTGTTGTATTTGCTAGGCATTTGTGAGCTTATCTGGAAATTCACCAAGACAACTATGTGAGGCTACAAAGTGTATTTTTCATCTGCAATATTTACTCCCAAAAAGTCCATGGAAGACTGTCCTATGACCATTTTCTTTTCTGAAAGCATTATCCCTTGAGATTTCACTAAATTATAAAATTCAGTGAGAACAACTTTTCATGGGACTCTTCATCCTTTGAGAAAAGGAGGATATCATCCACATAAATTAATGCATTTGTTAAGAGGGGCTGGAACAACATTACCATTGCTTTTTGAAATTGGGATAGAGCATTTTTAAGACCAAAAGGCATGACAGTCCATTGATAATGATGGTCAGGGATGCAGAATGCCGTCTTGTATCTTTCTTTCGGATGGATTCCTAATTGCCAAAATCTTGCTTTGAGATCAAACTTTGAGAATATTCTGGCATTGGAAAGATGTTGAAAAAGAGCACTCTTATTTGGCAAAGGAAATTTGTCATCTGTAAGGAAATGATTGAGATCTTGGTAATTGATTACTAATCTAAGTTTTCCTCGTACTTGCTCAGCATGCTTGTTGACATAAAAGGCTTCACCTGCTCGTGGGGAGGTTGTAGGTTCAATGAGGCCTTTTGAGAGGAGGATAGAAAGTTCTTGCTTGGCCAAGGTTAGGTGTTCTAGATTCATTCCTCTGTGACTAGCTTTTGTGGGATTAACATCTTCATTCTTTTTGAAGGGTAAATGGATGACGAAATTTAGGTTTTTCCACAAAGGGTTTGGGTTTTTAAGGAGGAATTCAAAGTGGCTATTTACACAGCAATCATTGATAATTTGAAATCTTAGAGAATCAAAGGGATCAACTGTAAATAAATGAGGAACTTGGGTCCAGGTGAGAAGGTGTTGTTTATGCATGAGTCCTTTTGAGGACCATCTAAGGCTAGGTATTTGATGAAGGAAATCAAATCCTATAAGAATGTCTCTACCTATAAGAGGGGAGCCAAGGACTTGGTGTTTGATGGTGAGTGTTGGAAAAATTCTGATGAGGATGGGCTTGCTTTTGAAGGTGATCAAGAATGTTTCTCCATTTGCTGCTCTGAACATCTGATGATGTGGTAACCAACATTCTTTGGGTAATATCTTAGGATGAAGAATTGTTGCTGCTGCTCCTGTATCAAATAAGGCTATTACTGGAATGAGTCTGACATAAGTATCAAGAAGAATATTTACTTGGGCTATAGGTGTGGGACTGGTTAGGGGGGATATGATGGGTTGGGATGTAAAGATGGTTTGGATTTCTAGATCTGAGTCTTCTTCACTGTCTAGATCTAAATCTTCTTTAGAAGTAGAATAGCCATAACTGCCAAGGCCTGAGGGGAGTACTCATCATCCAATGAAAAGAGTGATTCTACATCTGAAAAAGGGGTATCATTTGCATGAATCTGTGCTTGCTCCAGAAGTTTTACTGCCTTTTCTCATTTTGGACAATTTTTTGCAAAGTGGCCCGGTCTTCTACATATAAAACGGACTTTTGAGGTTTTTCCTTTAAGCTGTTTTTTTTTTAAGGAATTTCCATTTCTTCATTCTGAAGGATTTCTTCTTCTAGCTTGCATAGTGTTTTTTCTTCCAAGAATATTTTTTGAAATGATCTCTTCTTTTTGTTGGGCAGGCACAATTCTTGTCATAACACTTGATCTGCAAATCTTTCATTTTATAATTATCCTTGAGTTTGCCATGAATCTTGTCAATTTCAGAAAGAAATTTTCTCTGGTTGTAGAGTTTTTCTAAGGCAATAAGCACATACTGATAAATTTCTCCCAAGGAGGCTTGCTGCAATGTTATCTTTTGGAGATTCATCATGCGAAGAGTCTCATCTCCCAATGGTTGTGGAAGGGAATTGAGAAAAGTATGTTTGGAATTAATATCATCCATAACATTGAAAGAGTAGTATCTTCTTGACATTCTGTCAAAATGTTTCTCCAAGTCTTTCCTTTCAAATGAGTAGCATTTCATCAGTAGGAATTCTTCTCATGCTACTTCCGTGTAATGAGTCACAAAGCCAAGAAACTCGTTATGGATTATCGTGAAAAAATCTTTTAGTGTATTACATTGAGCTGCTTGTCTTTGCCTGTATTCTCCTAGATTAATCCACCATTCTCTCAATCTTCCAGTGATTCTTGCAACAAATTTGGCAATAATCTGGAAAACAGTGGCATTTGGAGCTTGGAGTTCTACTATACACCAAGAGTACATGTTAAAAAACTCTTCATGCCATTTAGAGGGAGGGATATTGTCAAGGGTGAACAGATGTTTGGAGTCAGTGGTTGATGAATAAGTCAACCTTGTTTGGTATTCAGGGACAATAGGTGGTGGAGGAAATATTGGTGGTGGAGGCAGAGGCTGTTTGGGTCAAAGAACATCATCTTCTTCTTCTACCTTTGGTTCTGCATTTGTCATAAACACCTCCTCTAGACCAAGAGCAGACAAGTCTAACTCAAAATCCTCAATTATAGGAAGTACAAAGGATTCTCTTGAATCAGTATGGGTGAGGGTTTTAAGGAATGATGAAATTGGGTTTGGGGGGCAGGGTCTACAATCAACATGTTCATGTCTGGAGGCCTTGAAGAAGCACCTATAGTTGGATCAAGAGGTTGGTACAAAAGTTCTTTGTCTTTCTTGATAGAAAAATGTTCATTTTGTGGTTTATTTTGAGGTTCTGGTTGAGGTGAAATATTATTGGTTATGGCAAAAAAAATTCCACTTGGCTTAAAAGGATTATGATTTGGATGTGTTATGGCTAATGGTTACAGATTTTGATAGGGAGAAATTGGGGAAAACGGAGAGGTCGATGGTATAGACAAGTCCTAATATAATGATTGGCGAGGCTGAAGGGGCATATGGACATGTATCGGAGGAGTCTGAGGAGTTTCCTTCTGTAATCCTTCCATGGATTAAAGTTGTAGCAACAACTGTCTTCTTTCTTTTTCTTTTTGCCTAATTAAAGGAAAAGAGACAGATAAGTCTCTAACTGTAGATGTGATGGTTGCCAATTCTTGTTCAACTGCTTTAATTTTCTTCTTCAAATCCTCAATAATGGAATTTGAGGAGGAAAACGTATGAGCGACTACCTCAGCCATCTTTTGTTGATTATCTAGAATCTTTGAAAGGACTTGGTTTTGAGCCACAGCATTTTCTGCTTGCCAATTTAAAGCTGCTTCTGCTGAGGAAACCTGCTTCTTGGTTCCATTTGGATTAACTCCAACAGGGTTTTTGATCTTCCACACATGTTTGGTGTTGGTTTGAGGATGATCAAAGCTTTCTAATAGAGGGAAATTCTGTGAGTAGGAAGGTGAAGCTTGATCAAACACATAACATGGTAAAGGTTTTTGTGTATGGTTTTGGCCAATAGGGAGGGGTTGGCATTTTGATAATTGGGGAAGGATTTTTTGGTAGTATGGGATTAATGGGGGTTTCTGGTTTTGATTATGCTTTTCTTTGCATAGGGAGGGAGAAGGAGGAGATTGTTTTTTGGTTCTGGGATAGAGAACATAATAGTCAAACTTTCTAGAGGATTCCCCAAGGAGGTCAACTTCTGGATCTCTTACTTCATATCTTTCTTTAAGTTTTTGCTAAGAATATTTCTTCTTTTTCTTGAATTTTCTTCTACAAATGCTTCATCTTCTTGGCAGTCAACACAATTGCAAACATCCCACCATATGTGACCAGAAAGTGATTTTCCTTCGTAACAAGACTTTCCGTTTTCACCAAATGCCTTAATTTTAAGACTATTTTCACCAACATATGAAATCGGCTGGAGCATTGCAATTTGAGTTGGGAAGACTATTACATCTTTCTTTTTTTAGAGGAGCCGTTATAAATCTTGTCTCCACTTCTCCATTTGCTTTTCTGATAAAGAACGGTTCATTTGACTGAATTGGCTTAGTTGCTTGGTGAAGCATCTCATATTTTGTAATCCATGACTCTGGGAAGATAGAAGTCATTTGTTCCCTATTCAGTTGTCTAGGAACAAATGTACACAATGGTGTCGTTCCTGGATCAACTTGAATCAATAAAGCATCATTGGACTGGGCTAGATCTGGTACTGCCATATCAAAAGCATGATTCTAGAGTCTATAGGCCAGCTAATAATGGAGTGTGGTAGCAAATGTATCTTGCACCTGAGAAGCTCCTGTAATCTGAACTTGTACTTTAAGAGCGTCACAAAGGTAAGGATCTCTGAGGGACATGTTAAAATTGGGAAATAGGGTTACAAAAACTGTTCCTGCATTGAGAGTGGTTTGAACAGTTCCAATTACTGCATTCTGGTATTCTAGAAATCTGGAATCAAGAAGTGAAATTTTGGAAGCTATAGGAAGTCCCTTTCTTCCGTGAAAGGTTAGTGCCAGCCTTACTGCACCAAAATGAAGATAGGTGTACCCTTGTTTTTGCCATGGAATCACAAACTCTCTAGGAAGGGCAAGAGTGATGAAATTTTCTGTTTCACTTGTTGGAATATTAAACTGGTCAAACTTAGAGGCTTGAACATATTCTTTTATAGTAGAAGGACAAGAAGGACCTAACAACTTTTTTATAGATTGTTTGAAAGAGGCTTGAGGTTTATCAAATACAGTATAGGGATTTACAATAGGGAAATTAGTAATAGGAATCTTACTGTCTTCAGGAATATGAGAAATTTCATACAGGGAGTCTAACCTATTTGCAGTAGATTTACGAAGAGAAAGGTCAAAGGCAGGACTGGTTGTGTCTGTGATTTCTAAGGATATATTTGCCACGATAGTTTCTTTGAGAAAGAACTGTCTACCAAAGACCTAACAGGACTAAACACCAACACAGGCTCAAACGTCCACAAGGTTACTATGGAAAACAAGGTTCTTTGGGACTTCTATGAACAAACTCCTTAGTGTTCTACTTGATTATCAAATCCAGTGTTCTGATGTGACTTATACAGAGGATCCACATATTGTGGGAACACCATCGCAAATGCCAAGCAAATACAACAGTTCCTCGGAATTGTCAATTATATGTCATATTTCATCCCAAAGATATCCAAATACAGGAATTGTTTGACTTAATTACTGAAGGAATCACCTCTATAATGGAATTCTGTTCATACAGAAGCAGTCGAACAACTGAAGAAATTAGCAGAAAAGCTTCCCCCTTTGTAGATCCCAGGATTAGGTAAACAAATACTGCAGATAGATACAAGTGATGAATACTGGGCAGCAGCTCTTTTTGAAGAACTTGATGGTAAAAGAAGTATTTGTGGATACAAAAGTGGTGCATTCAAGCCTTTAGAACTTCATTACCACTCCACTCTCAAAGAAATCCTAGCAGTCAAACATGGGATTGAAAAATTTCAGTTCCATCTCCTTGGGCATAATTTTCTAGTAGAAATGGATATGTCTTCCTTTCCCAAAATGCTTCAGTTCAAAAGAAAAATGCTTCCACACCCTCAGTTACTCAGATCGTCAAATTGGTTTTCACAATGGTCTTTATAGGTGAAGCATATTAACGGCAAAGATAATCTCATCACTGACTACCTCTCTAGAAAGCCTCCTGTCCTTAATTTCATTATTATTCCCCCACCCCTGTGTGTATATCCTATCACTGATCCATCTTCATCCTCAGGACCCCCCCTTGCAGAACCTAATAATATCCTTACCATGATAGAAACCCTCCCTCTAGAAATAAAAAACCAAATAAAAACTTTGACCCTCCAAGCCAAATCCAAAAGAATCATTAGGACCCTTCATGAGTACATTAAAAAACACCAGTGTCACTTCCTAGTTGTTTTTCCTGACATAGACCAACCATGGAAAACCCCTTTTGCCTTTTGGATAACCAATTGGAATGTTGCACATTACCTCTACATGTGGTATTTACTCAATGAGTATTACCTATGTCTTCATTTTGAACTTGAATTCTATAGGTATCTTTTCCCACATGGCAATAAATATTTTCACAAATGAGATAGTCACTCATACTTTTTCCTCCTCAAATTCCCTTATGTCTGAATTTAGATAGGCAGTTATCCTATTTGTCAGCACCGCCTTAATTGTAGGAATCCATTTTCTCTCAGCTTCTGTTATTATATATAATAATAATATATAGATATAGATATAGATATAGACTATTCACTAACCCGTGCGATGCACAGGAAAATCTTATGAAAGTATAGTTTATACATGAAAGATTTTTAATTTTACATGAACTATCATAGTTTTAATAATATTTGAAAAATAAAATAAAAAGTGAAAACTCAAGCCAATTCAAGGTGAACCACTGCAATAACAAAGGCAATCCTCCCATTCGTTTTCAGCAAGCCATATCAAGTAAAAAATCACATTTGCACAAAACCTAAACAGACATCAACAATTTTACCAAGTTTTTTGCTAACTTCATAATAATTATGGAACACCTTGCAAGCTTTAATCACCGCTAGTACATAATTGATGTTGAAGTTTATACATGTTTTGCATGTGGTATTACGTTTTAGGGTTTTATAGATGTGGCAGCCAAATGATACATGGAAAGACTTTTATCACATAATAATGATGCAGCAATCAATATATAAATATACTGCGTGTAACAACATTTAAAAGGAACAAATAAAAAATAAGTGTACTCATTGTTTTGAATTATCCATTCATCTTAATCAAAATTTAACAAAATAAATTTGATAAAATAGTTTTCAAATGAATAAAACTTTATAAAGCTTGAGTATAGTTTCCTCTTATTTGCAAAAGTTTCCACATAATTCATCCAAAAAATTCTATAACTCTTCCCAGACCTTTTTTGGATAAGTGAATGACTCTTCCCAAACCTTACCAAACCTAAAAGAAAAGATTGAAAGAAAACTTTAAATCAAATAATCATTCACAAGAACAATTGCAAACAACCATGAAAATTTTATGACTTGAGTCTTTATTCATTGAAATTGAACAATTAGATGTTTCCTACCATAAGGTTTTGGATTCTAACTCCAATTCCAAATGCCATGTTGCTTAATGTAAAGTTGTAAACTGTCAACTTCTCATCTTTTTTAGGAATCCATCACCTCTTCTTAAAGGCATCATCCTAGCACACTAAGCCTTCACCATCCTTGTTAAACTTTAGCCCAAACAACTATATAAAGATGCTTGAATCCCAAACATACTAAATAAAAATCCAAAACTTATCATATGTATATATCCCTACACTTTTTTAATAACCAAACTGAAATTATTTAAAAAAAAAATACAAACTTGCACACAATGATACAAAAAGAAAGAGGGTCCACTGGCAGCCCATGTAAAAAATACTTGTAGTCAACAACAATGCAATGCAATCTACTAGATAGATTAAGATCATTCACCCAAAACAAAAACAAAAACAAAAAGTGCGAAATGGGAAGGGACATAGATAATAAACTTGAACATCTTAGTAAATCCTATGAAAATTTCAAAGTAATCTGACTTTCAAATTAAAATTTGCTAGAGCACACATAAAGGAATTTAGGATTTTGAACAATATTAAGTCAAGATCTGTAAAAATGCACAAAATAGTCCATCAGATTTGTGTAGACAAATCATCGAATTTAAATGGGATTAGTTCTAAAACTATTAACATCAAATGGAGGAGAAAAGAAAACTTCATGGGAATGAAGATAAACTCACTCTTCTATGTTTCGCTCATCGCAAGTAATTTTGAAAACAATGCACATATCTTTAACTCTCATTGCACCTTTGTAGTTAGACATAGAAAGATAGAAGAAAAATGTTTAAATCAAACTCAAACACTCAACAAAATAAAATACATATATAGAATAGATTAAAAACCATCTTTTCTATAGGAAGTAAGGTTAATTTAAAAACACAAACTAGTCAAGTTTTAGATTACCAATATTGATGCAGCAAAAATTAGTAGAGATCGTCACTGATATCAATGTCAACAACAGCTCCTTAAATCTCAACCATTCCAAATAAAAGATTTTCTCTCACTTTGAGTAAACATGAAAAATTCGAACCAAAGTTAACAAAATGCTTAATTGGACATGTAAGAACTCTAAAAGAAAACTGAAAAAAGCACACTTAGTGTGCGTTTGGATACCGCTTATTTTGCTGAAAACTGAAAACTGAAAACAATAAAAAAAATAATTTCCAGATTACTGTTCACTACTGGGTTACTGTAGCTTTGCCTTAATGCACTATTCATGTCCCATGAATAGTGCAAGAGGCGCTAGTCCAAAAAAAAAAAAAAAAAAACGCAAAAACATGCAAACGCAGACGTGATCCAAACAGGCCTTTAGCAATTTTTTTTTTTTTTTTTTTTTAAATTTCTCCTCCCAAATGAAATCTCAGGGCAGCTTTGATTATACCAAAATGTGCATAAATATTAATTATAGCTACTGCATGCAAAGCAGTGAAATTGTCTAATTTTGAACAGTTCCATAGTGGTGCACACTACACAGTACACTCACTTGGCCTTCTTGCTTGGTTTGAATTACAGTCTTTTATGTTCTAATATTACAGGACAGGTTTAGAAACGTATTGGGCTTTTCGTTTTCTATCTTTCAAAGATGTTAACTGACAGTGAAAAATGCTAAAAGCTTTGTAACTTAGAGAGAATATCTGATCTCATAAAAGAGAAAAACAAAGGTTCGAATCTCCCTTCCTCACTTAGTATAACAATTGTATTATTTTAAAAAAAAAAAAATTGACAATGAAGAATGAAGATGATGGTAATGTCTGAAAAACTTCCAAACAAATTCTCATATTGATCCTTAAATGAATAAATAAATGTGTCTTTGCATCATCTACAAAATAAAATTTTCAATACCATTTATCACAATCCAAGAAAAATGTTAGTCACATCTCAAATTACAATTAAGGATTTTTGTGAATCATCTATATAACCAAATTCTACCTAAACACTTAGGATACATTTGGAGAACTAATTCAATAAAAATATAAAACCCATATCAGCTAGGTCTCATAGTAAAGTTGGTTCATCAATTTTACTAAGATCTAGTATTGTGTTTGACAGCCACCTTAATAGTTAATCAATAAATAAAGTAACTAACAAAAGAACAAAAAAGTTATGATTTTATATAAATGGCAAAAAGATAGTGTCTTATACTTTCAATGACCATAAATATAATCCAAGCTTTCAGGGCATTATGATTTCACTTTAAACAGTAATCTTTCAGTCTGCAATTCTCAACTTCTTCCCTAAGCAATCCACAACTACAATACTACTTTGGAAGTGGGCATGGCCAAACTCCCAATTGTAGTGGCTTTCAACCACAAATCAATAAAGTAAGAACACCTAAAGTATTTGTCCATTCAAACAAAGTTTGAAAGAAGATCAGCTTCAACTCATGATATTATGAAATCCCCTCAAATCCTCTCTCCCTCAAAACATCCAAGCAGGGGAAGGGTAACTCTCCACCCCATTCCTCATCTTTCCACTCCTCTACTATCCTTGTAAACACACCTGAGTCAGGGATTGGACTTAGCTGAGTTAGCTCCCTCATTGGTTTTTTTTTTTTTTTTTTTGGATCGGTAGATGTAAAACTTTATCGGAAATGAAAAAGGGGCACAGGAAAAAAAAATTTAAAAAAAAAAAAAGCTAGGTAAACAAAGTGTACGAAGGGAAATAAAGCACTATACAAAACTACATATATATTGAAAATCAAATTAAGAAGATACAGGGATACCACCTAAGCTAAAAGTACAGTTTCACCACAACTAACTAGGTACCAATCCAACTATAGCTTATTTCATAAATTAAAACCTACCTTTAGCATAAAAAATAAGACACAAAAAAGAAAAATGATAAGAAGGAAAGTATACAATGTTTTGCCAAAGCACACTCTGTATTCGATATAGATAAGACTTAAAGAGCAGATGTCCTATGATAGCAGCTACCAATCAATTTGCCAAAGCATAGCATAGAGATATAGATAATCTTTAAAGAGTCCATATTCGATCAATTTTCCTAGACTTTTCTATCTCTCTCTATTTCTCAATTAATCAATTACTCTCAGAATAATAATAAAGATTAAAAACCGAGCAACAAACCAATCCATATAACAAAATGTAATAAGGGAAACAAAAATAATCAAGCAAAAGAATGGAGCAAAAAAGAACTAAGATTTAGATATACCTCAACTGAAGCAGGCACTGTCAGTATTTATACATCGTGTGGAAAGAAAGACAGGAAGGAAGGAACTCAGAAAGGCAGCCATTAATGCGAAACAGTAGAGTAGGAAGGTAGAGGGCACAATTTCAGACTCTCTGTTTTCCTTCACGGTTTCGGTCTCTTTGCTCTCCTCACGTTATATCATGCAAAACCCTTCAAGGTTCCACACTTCTACCTTCCACAGTTTTTATTTTTGTTTTGTTTTTCCTTTTCACCCTCCACGGTTTTTATTTTTTATTTTTTATTTTCCTTTAAGCTGAAAAGGCTTTCGGTTTAAGCTAAAAAGACTTTGGGTTTGGGTTGATAGTGGAAGTAAATAAATAAGAAGTGGGCTAGGATTTATTATACAGATTTATTATAGGGCTGGGATTTATTATGCCAGAGTTACTATAATTCTGAAATTTTCAAAAACCATTTTCAAATTGTAGGACAAATAAAAAAAAAAAAAATTGGAATGACATGGTTGCTGACATGGCGCAGCCTGAGCACAACAGTATTAGACGCTACGTTTTAGCTTTTAGTAATATATAGAATATAGACTAGCGCAAACCCACGCAATGCGCGGAAAAAAAAAAAAAAAACTATTTACTATAGTGAAAAATACTATATCTTTTTTAAGAACTCAAATGATAAAGCTAAAAGCTAATGATTAATTAAACCAATATAATTTTTTCCTATCAAGGGTCTTAAATTTAAGTATCAATTTCAAATTTGTGTGCTTTCTATAACAGGAAGTCTCAAACAATAGGATGATTAAATAAAGATGGATTGAGTATAATATTATTAACAGAAATAGTTTAAAATAATAATTAAAAAAAAAACCAATAAAATGGACAAAAATGCAATTGTAATTAAAAGTTAAAAGTGAAATTTCAAGTTCTACTACAATCTCTCACAACATATTTGGTTCACAAACTACAATCATTGTTACTCATACGGAGTTTGGATTGTGCACCTATACTTGCAGCTTAGAATCTTGACATTGAAATTGATAGATGGTAAATTCTCTTTAGAATCATGTATATCATTTGAGACCTCAAATACTTCAAGTACTTTTTTTTATCCACATCATTGTTATTAATACTATTCCGTTCTGGCCGGAATATCTCGTACCGATGAGTAAATTGAAACAGCAACCACCCTTGTTCCACCTCGGGTGGAATTTCGGCCCATTTCGGGCTATTCCAAGAGTTTCGGTCCGTTTCGGTCAATACCGGCCGAGATTAAAGATTCGGCCGGTATGAATCTTTGGCCTTTTCCCCTAAATTTGATGTCCGACCCACTGCCTTACCAGAAAAAGAAATTTATAAAAAAAATAAATAATAAAAAAAACAAAAAATAAAAAAAAAAGGCTCCACTACCTTTGTCTCTGTTTAAAACGAAGAAGAAAAAACACAAGAATGAAAAACGATAATGAAGAACAAAATGAAACAAACACAGTAGAGAAAGAAAGAATTAGAGGAAACAAAAAATAGAATAAAAAGGAGAGACCGAGACAGAGCACTGGTGAGTGGTGAGGCTTCAAACTTTTGAAAGTTGAAACTCTTGAATAAGAACATTAATGTAAGGTTGAATTTAATCAATCATTCTGTTGGCTTTATTCCGTGCCAAATTTGCTTGTATTTCAGCATTTAGAAATCTTGTATTTAGATGGAAATCATGTCAGGGTAATGTGTGAGAGAGTGTGAAGAAATGCTTAAGAATGTGCAGTGAAGCAGGGACTCGCGACTGGATCTTATGGGTGGGTGGATATGGTGGCCGGCAGGCTGGGTTGTGAAAGAGAGACACAGAGGAGAGAGAGACAGAGAAAGAGAGAGGAAGAATAAAAATAATAAAAAGAAAGAATATTTAAATAAAGTGTTAAAAAAATAGAAGTTTTGATGTAAGGGATGTTGTAAAGTGATGTGTTATATGTTATAAAATTGGGTTTTGAGATGGTAAATGCTAAATTTTTTTGAATTGTTTATGGAATGCTCTTAAGAGCTATTTGTGACTGTTGATTTCAGCCCATTGGATATTAGGTGTTTGAAAGAACTTGGAAGCTTACGAAACTTGTTTTCCTATCAAATACAAAATTTATTTTCTTGTCCTGTCTTCAGATTGCAATGAAGCATGAACGCATAATGGATCATTTCTCTTCCACCAGTGAATTTTTAAGTCAGATACAGTATTTATTTTCTAGCTTCAGCTTGTTACTAAGTGACCTCAATTCTTTTATTTATTTAAATATCACATATCTAAAGAGGTAAGTGCCTTGTGCCTGAGGGTACTGAGGAGAAATAAGCGACTTAATCTCACTCCCCTCCTAAAAATGGCAGTCTGGGAAAGAACTTATACAGCCTCTACAACTGTTGAAAAAGTTGTTTCTCATTATGACCGAGTACATACAAGTAGTGCTTTCACATAGAGAGGCTCTTAACAAATTTATATGCCAAATGCGTAGGGTGTATGTATGCATGTAGATATGCATAACACTCGTATGTAAGAACAACAAAAAAATTTGTCCCCTCTTAAACACCATTCTATCATACAGATAAATGCGAAGAAAACTAGTAATACACAATGATGGAGCTATATGGAATATAATAAGTGAATAAAAATTATTAACAGTGTTTCAAGAGAGAACTAATGAACCATAACTGCAAACAAGAGTAAAGATATTGTTTGCAATTGAAAAAATACATCTCATACAAGCATAAGGTGAGAAGGTGGCAATTGACCTTTGAAAAGAATTTCTGTGCAGTCTTTGTTCCTATATGTTCTGCGCATCACCAAGTAAAACACAAAAAGGAGAAAAAAGCAACGGATCTCCAATTAAGAGGAAAGTACATAAAAATAGAATTTCATATCATTTCCTAAGAGGAGATAGCATATATATATATATATATATATATCCAAGGGATTCAGCTTAAGATATCTCTTAAAATCCAATCATCCTATATTTGTATAATAGATTGCACAAAGTTCAATTTGCGCCCCTACCTGACTAACCAATTAACTATATGTAAAGAAATTAACAGAGAAAACAAATATATATTAAAGGTACAAGAGAGTAACCTTCTATCCGCTGCCATGCTCGTCCATAAAGCTTCAAGGCTTCTAGAAACCTACTATGCTCGTCCTCCGTCCGTCTCTCCCGTTGCTTAGTTATTGTATATGGTTTTCTTGCCTACCATTAACAGAAATTCATAATTCACATATTTAGCTTCTTAAGTATGACATTTAACTTTCAACAAGCAAGCAATCAAAGCTCAAAATAACAAAATTTAAACTATAATCCCCCCTCTCTATTCATCTACTAGTATCACCTTAATAACCAGCTCTTCCCCAGAGGAGTATGTGTCCATTACCGGACGTGGAGCAGCCAGCGGGGCTGCTTCAAATCCTATCTACCGCGCAAAAATTGATGCAAAAACACGACTTCTTTTCTTGCGAGGACATCAAATACTATAAATACTAAAGCCACCGTTGTCAATAACAAAAGCTGATATGCCGATACTACTGCTGCAAAAAAAAAAAAAATATTCAAAAGGGACAACAAATTGGTGGAGATCCGTCTCTGTATTTAACAGCACGTTTTTTTAGCGCATTCCAAATTCACAAGCAAGTTTTTCTTTCTTTTCTTTTGTACTATTATACTACAAAAATAGTTGAAATTCAAATCCATTCAAAAATAAAGTTTTTTTTTAGAGAATCCACTACAACAGAGAGAGAGACGCTTCTCCGAATGAACTAAAAATAAATTTCCTTATTCAGAATTCTCACCAAAACGAACTTGAAGACGCCAAATCCTTTAGGAAACAAGGAAAAAATGTAGAAAAATNCCACCCCATTCCTCATCTTTCCACTCCTCTACTATCCTTGTAAACACACCTGAGTCAGGGATTGGACTTAGCTGAGTTAGCTCCCTCATTGGTTTTTTTTTTTTTTTTTTTGGATCGGTAGATGTAAAACTTTATCGGAAATGAAAAAGGGGCACAGGAAAAAAAAATTTAAAAAAAAAAAAAGCTAGGTAAACAAAGTGTACGAAGGGAAATAAAGCACTATACAAAACTACATATATATTGAAAATCAAATTAAGAAGATACAGGGATACCACCTAAGCTAAAAGTACAGTTTCACCACAACTAACTAGGTACCAATCCAACTATAGCTTATTTCATAAATTAAAACCTACCTTTAGCATAAAAAATAAGACACAAAAAAGAAAAATGATAAGAAGGAAAGTATACAATGTTTTGCCAAAGCACACTCTGTATTCGATATAGATAAGACTTAAAGAGCAGATGTCCTATGATAGCAGCTACCAATCAATTTGCCAAAGCATAGCATAGAGATATAGATAATCTTTAAAGAGTCCATATTCGATCAATTTTCCTAGACTTTTCTATCTCTCTCTATTTCTCAATTAATCAATTACTCTCAGAATAATAATAAAGATTAAAAACCGAGCAACAAACCAATCCATATAACAAAATGTAATAAGGGAAACAAAAATAATCAAGCAAAAGAATGGAGCAAAAAAGAACTAAGATTTAGATATACCTCAACTGAAGCAGGCACTGTCAGTATTTATACATCGTGTGGAAAGAAAGACAGGAAGGAAGGAACTCAGAAAGGCAGCCATTAATGCGAAACAGTAGAGTAGGAAGGTAGAGGGCACAATTTCAGACTCTCTGTTTTCCTTCACGGTTTCGGTCTCTTTGCTCTCCTCACGTTATATCATGCAAAACCCTTCAAGGTTCCACACTTCTACCTTCCACAGTTTTTATTTTTGTTTTGTTTTTCCTTTTCACCCTCCACGGTTTTTATTTTTTATTTTTTATTTTCCTTTAAGCTGAAAAGGCTTTCGGTTTAAGCTAAAAAGACTTTGGGTTTGGGTTGATAGTGGAAGTAAATAAATAAGAAGTGGGCTAGGATTTATTATACAGATTTATTATAGGGCTGGGATTTATTATGCCAGAGTTACTATAATTCTGAAATTTTCAAAAACCATTTTCAAATTGTAGGACAAATAAAAAAAAAAAAAATTGGAATGACATGGTTGCTGACATGGCGCAGCCTGAGCACAACAGTATTAGACGCTACGTTTTAGCTTTTAGTAATATATAGAATATAGACTAGCGCAAACCCACGCAATGCGCGGAAAAAAAAAAAAAAAAACTATTTACTATAGTGAAAAATACTATATCTTTTTTAAGAACTCAAATGATAAAGCTAAAAGCTAATGATTAATTAAACCAATATAATTTTTTCCTATCAAGGGTCTTAAATTTAAGTATCAATTTCAAATTTGTGTGCTTTCTATAACAGGAAGTCTCAAACAATAGGATGATTAAATAAAGATGGATTGAGTATAATATTATTAACAGAAATAGTTTAAAATAATAATTAAAAAAAAAACCAATAAAATGGACAAAAATGCAATTGTAATTAAAAGTTAAAAGTGAAATTTCAAGTTCTACTACAATCTCTCACAACATATTTGGTTCACAAACTACAATCATTGTTACTCATACGGAGTTTGGATTGTGCACCTATACTTGCAGCTTAGAATCTTGACATTGAAATTGATAGATGGTAAATTCTCTTTAGAATCATGTATATCATTTGAGACCTCAAATACTTCAAGTACTTTTTTTTATCCACATCATTGTTATTAATACTATTCCGTTCTGGCCGGAATATCTCGTACCGATGAGTAAATTGAAACAGCAACCACCCTTGTTCCACCTCGGGTGGAATTTCGGCCCATTTCGGGCTATTCCAAGAGTTTCGGTCCGTTTCGGTCAATACCGGCCGAGATTAAAGATTCGGCCGGTATGAATCTTTGGCCTTTTCCCCTAAATTTGATGTCCGACCCACTGCCTTACCAGAAAAAGAAATTTATAAAAAAAATAAATAATAAAAAAAACAAAAAATAAAAAAAAAAGGCTCCACTACCTTTGTCTCTGTTTAAAACGAAGAAGAAAAAACACAAGAATGAAAAACGATAATGAAGAACAAAATGAAACAAACACAGTAGAGAAAGAAAGAATTAGAGGAAACAAAAAATAGAATAAAAAGGAGAGACCGAGACAGAGCACTGGTGAGTGGTGAGGCTTCAAACTTTTGAAAGTTGAAACTCTTGAATAAGAACATTAATGTAAGGTTGAATTTAATCAATCATTCTGTTGGCTTTATTCCGTGCCAAATTTGCTTGTATTTCAGCATTTAGAAATCTTGTATTTAGATGGAAATCATGTCAGGGTAATGTGTGAGAGAGTGTGAAGAAATGCTTAAGAATGTGCAGTGAAGCAGGGACTCGCGACTGGATCTTGCGGGTGGCTTGCAACTGGCAAGCTGCCAGAAGATGCACACAAGTGAAGCATGCAGAGAAACCGAACCGTCATGCCAGCTGTGGCACTATAGGCCAAAAAGTCTAGACTGGCCATTCAGTTAGCTCGCGATTTGAACTCGCGACTGAGTTAAGTCGTGAGGCCAAGTCGCCAGCTAGCTTTGTTTTGGAAAAATGACTCTTCGCATTCCAAATACACACCAATATATATAGACCCTTTATACCCACAAAATGTAGAGAGCTTTCAGAAAGAATTTTGAGAGAGAAACCCTAGAGAAAAACAAGATTGACTCATTCACAATATTTTCATAGAGACTCTTCAAATTCCTCTACTCTCACCCTCTCCATTGTTACATCCTTGAGAGGTTTATTACCCAAATCTTTTTCTCACCATACCCATATCTGTGAGAAGGCTTATTTGGTGCTTGAGAAGCAATTAGGAAGGGACCAATAGTTATTAGTTGATGCTATGGGCTATAGCGGAATTCGATAAGCTAAAGAAGACAAAGGTTCGGCGCAACCTCGTTGGAGCAAGAAGCTTGGAGGGCTTAAATGCACTGGGTAGATTAGACTTGGAGGGTCTTCTGCTGTTCATGTATCCCAACTTCATTCTTTAGTGGATTATTGACCGCTTGGAGGACGGCGGAGAGGTTTTATGCTGAGAGTTTCGGTTTCCTCTTCAGTAACACATCGCTGTGTTGTCCTTGTGTTTGCATCTTTTTTCTCTTAACCTTTGCCATTTAATTTCTATTGTGGATGTAATTTTAATTGGTTTAGATTGTTTATCAATTTTGTTATTAGCTTATGTTCATTTTCCGAACATATATTGTTTGACATTAAGATTGAATTGATATTTTTGTAATTAGGGGTCTAAATGTTCATAGTGTTTTATACGCTATTTGACCATTCAACTGAGAAGTGTGGGAGACAAAGGAAATAAATGGGTAGGTGATAAAGAGATGGAGAGGTTCACATGGGTGGGTTTGGGAAATGGGAAAAGTTAAATTTTAAGAATGTTTTTAGCTATTAATTAGTCAACATGGTCACTTTATTTACAAAAATGCAACAAATATTTTTTAATAACCAAATGCTAACTTTATTTGAGAATTTTTTTTTTAAAGTAAATATATTAAATCCATTATATTATTTTTTTATATATATTTATATTTATTTATTTGTGGTAATCCAAAACGGTCTAAAACGGTACGCCGAAATAGACCGGTACCGAAATATTTCATTCCAATAGACAAACCAAAACAGTTCCAAAATGGTAATGATAACATTGATCCACATGACTCCTGGAATCAAAACTCAAAATGAAATACTAAGGTCATCACCATAAAATATAAATGCATCTAATGGGGCGTCCTTTCCTTGTCCCGCTCGTTGCCTTTCTCTTCTATGTTTGAACCTCTATATAAACCCTTCTATTTCCATTTCGAAGGGGTAGGCCACAAATAAATGGGCGTTACGAAGAAATGGAAAACTACAGACTAGGGCGGAGCCATATAGTGGCTTGGGGGGCCCGACCCCTGCAAAAAAAAAAAAAAAAAAAAAAATTCCATCAGAGTAGGTAGAAAAAAAATTGGGCTCCCCAATATTGGACAGCCGCCCCCCATGCCCAATTCTCAACTATTCTCCCAAACCTAGCTCAAATAATCTCTTAAACTCAACTTTAGTTTTAGGCCTTATCACCTTATGTACTCCAAATAAAACAAGCTGGCATGCTCAAGTCCAAACACTAAAAACAAAACTTCACTTTCTCTTCATATCAAACCTAGCTCAAATAATCTCTTAAACTCAACTTTAGTTTTAGGCCTTATCACCTTATGTACTCCAAATAAAACAAGCTGGCATGCTCAAGTCCAAACACTAAAAACAAAACTTCACTTTCTCTTCATATCAAAAAATCCACCCACTGACCCATGGAATCCCTTCCTTTACTTCTTATTCTTTTGTTTTGTCTTCTTTGATACACTTTCATTTGCACTGGTACCATTGCCTACCTACCAGGCCCCAAAACTCCAGTCCTTTGTACCTCACAGTTCAAAAAAAAAAAATCCTGACCAATTTTTTCTCAGAAGAGAGAAACTTTAATTAGTACGCATCAATCTCTACACATGCTTCAACTTCAATACGCTTACACTACTAATAACAATTATGCTATTTCCATTGTTTGGCAAACGAGAAAGTGTAAGAAAAAAAAAAGCGAAGAAAATACAGCTCCTAATCTCAGATTTTGCTTAACTCAGTTGAGGCTAGTTATTCCGATCCAAAACTAGTGGCGGAGCCACGCTTGGGCCGAAGGGGGCCATGTATAAGAAAAACATAGAGCTAGAGAGTAGAGAAGATAAGCTAGAGAGAAAAGATTGATGAATTTCTATAATTCTATTTCAATGAATCAAATCTAATTGTACAACATGTATTTATACTAGAACTAACACCAGAAGCAAAATATCTGACTCTAACTAATTACTCTAACTAATTCCACATTATACGGATCCTACTCTAACAACCAATTCAACTAATTCCAGTATTACACGTGTTCCTATGTACATTTTCTAATCTATATATTACTAAAAGGTGAAGCGTAGTATTTAATGTTGTTATGCTCACGTTGAGCCACATCAGTAGTCATGTCATTTTCATTATCTTTTCTAAATTTTTCCTACAATTTTAAAATAGTTTTTATCAATTTTAAAATAATATTGATAAATATAAAATATTTTACAGCCCTATCTCTACCATAAAGCCCACTTCTTATACATTTAATTCCACCATAAAGCCCAAACCCAAACCTTTTTCAACTGAAACCTTTTAAAACCCTCTGTTTTCACATTTTCAACTTTTTGTTTTCCTGCACGGTTTCAATTTCCTCTCCCTACATTTTAGTTCTTTCCCCTTCCCCACTTTGTTCTACGGTTTCACATTTAATTCACGCTAGCCTCTCTCCCTTCTAACGGTGGCCTCTTTGTCTTCCTTCCTTCCTGTCTTCCTCTCCTCACACTACTATATAAATACTGACAGAAGCTGGATGATTAGGTTGAGGTATCTCTAAATCCCAGCTTCTTTTGTGGTCCATTCTTTTGCTTGATTTGTTTTTTCTCTTTTTACTGCCTTTTTCGTGCTGTGGTGTGGATGATTGTTTTTTGCCTCTTTCATAGGGTGTTGAATTTTTTATTGTCGCGTTTTTAAATTGGAGTTTTACCTCTTTGGGTCTGTTCATTTTGAGTTTTTTTATTGCTGGGTTTTTTTTTTTAATTCTATGTGATTCCAATGACTTAGTATGACTTTGATTTCTTAGCATAGTGCTGTGGTGTTTGCTTCCGCTGTTTTCCAACAATTGGTATCAGTGCCTACTTCAATATCATGATTGTATAATATGTTGATTGGGTTTTAGAATCAAAGCAAATGTTTACCTGTTGTTTCAATTTTTTGTAGTAATTTTTCTACATAATTGTGTTTATCATGGTCTTTGGTTTAGACATGGTTTGATATTCATGGTTTTGATTTTAAGTCATTGTGCAAGCGTTTTTATTTTGAGCTAAGATTGTGTTTTTTAATTGAGATTTATAAGGCTGCTATAGTGTGGCTGATTGTTTACCGCCTCTTTGTTAGGGTGTTGAATTTTTTATTCCTGGGTTTTTTAATTGGAGCTCTACCTCTTTTGGGTCCGTTCATTTTGAGTTTTTTTTAAATTGCTGCGTTTTTAATTCTATGTGATTCCAATGACTTAGTGTGGCTTTGATTTCTTAGTATAGTGTTGTGGTGTTTGCTGTTCTGCAGCTACTTTCCTGACTACATTAATGTAAAGAAGACCCCTGAACAGTGGGAAATTGGTTATCCCAAGACGTATAAGACCAGAGAGGGTGTTTGATGGGACAGGCACTCAAGTGATGACTCAGATTTAACAAATGTAGGATGAAGATGCTGTGAAAGGAACTATATAAGGAATAAGGCCCTTCATGAAGAGGAGGATCGGAAAAATCAGAAGAAAAAAGGAAATAGTATTGAGGAATCATACTTGTAACCCAATTGAAAGATAATATAAAAGAATAATGCACCTCGGACCTTGCCGTGGATAACTTTTCTTCAAAATAATCCTATGTCGTTTCACTCTTTTATTGTCAGATTTATTTCCAGATTTACTTGATCAACTACAGCTCAGTTCTTCAACCCATTCTCTATAAATTCATTACTTTTGGGCTTAAGCCATTCCACATAGTGGGCCACAAACTCAAAACAGGTCCTTACAATATATATGTATATATACTTTAAAAAAAATTATAATTCAATAGTTATAATAGAGGAGGGGAGATTTGAATCATAGATGTTTTGAAAACACTAAGAGTTACCAACCAATTAAGCTATAAGACTCTAGGTCAATTTTAATAATTTCATACTGTTCATTTAATATATAAAATTGTCATTATATATAGATATGATTGCACTATTGGTTTTAAATTTTAATACTAGGAAATGAAATTTTAAAGTTGAGGAATTTGAAGAAAAAAAGGAACTTGGATTGTCCAACCAAAGTAACTCTACCAACCAGTCAACCCTTGAAAGCATCAATGCCCAAATGCCCAAGCACCATCTTAGCAGTAAACTCTATTATGGAAATTTGTAGATTATGAGAATGAAGGATATGATAGGGCCAATTATGCCCTTACGTTTTTTTGTCAAAATGCTTTCCCCACCAAAAGGTGATCTCTCAAGGGTGTGAAGGGTCTCCTTTTATAAAATCAAGGCCCTAGGGTTTTTTTGGAAAGTTATTCTTACTTCTTAGTATGGGGTCGCATTGTGCTTAGTCAGTGGTGATTGGACTTTTTCCTCAGTGGGATCAGGAACTTCGGGTAATAATCGATACAAAATGTGATATCTACTACATCCCCCACCTATTAAACTCCCTCTCTCTCTCTCTCTCTCTCTCTCTCTCTCTCTCTCTCTCTCTCTCTCTCTCTCATTTAAACCAATGGCTTAATCATGGGTGTGGGTACTTGAGTGATAGCATACATGTTGATCAACAGAGCTATTCATTGAGATTTTTGGAAGAAGCCCCTTGTGTGCTACAATAGAATTTGAGCTAAAGCTTCCCTATCTCATGTGAGCAAAGAGAAAATTTTTGTTCTATTGTTAGAGCGAGGTGCCCATAAGCCATATTTCAAAGTCTTGGTCATGAGAGAGAGAGAGAGAGAGAGAGAGAGAGAGAGCTAGGAAGACTTGGACTTTCATTGGGCCCTAAATTTAGTGAGGATTTAGAGCTTTGCTGAGCTTCACTTGTGGTGAAAGGCTTGGGATCTCGATCGGCGGGCCCCTCGTATGCTGAAGACTTGGCTCTCAGAGGGCCTCAAAGAACTAGGACCAAACTACCCTATGCCTATAGTTTGGTTTGCTGAATTCCATTGGGCTTGGGTCACACAAAATCATCCGAAAAATAAAGGCCATCAAAATTGTCTATATTAGATTGGATTGGATTAACTAAATACCTCTTTCTTGATTAGTACTCTGCTAGAAAATAATTGAATGGAGGGCAATGTCTTAAATGTTTGTGTAAATTAGTAAATTACAAATGTAAAAATAATTAGATTATATCAGCATTTTAATATTTTTGGTACATCATCTCTCGCATTCAATAAATTTAAGGATATAATATCTTTTCACTTTTTTTTAATATTTTCTTTTACAATTATTAACATGACTTATTGTTATTAGTACATACTAAAAATGATGTCAATAATGACCTAGGTAAATGTAATATTGCTCAAATCATAACAAGTCATGAGAGAGAGAGAGAGAGAGAGAGAGAGAGAGAGAGAGAGAGAGAGAGAGAGAGAGTCCATGCAATTTATGGAGGAAATTTTACTTAAATCAAGGATGGGAATTTTTTTTTTCATTTCGATAGTTACAATAATGAGGGTATGGAGATTTGAACTTTAAATGTCTTCAATGAAAACATAAGAAGGTGTTAAAAGAGCTACTAGCTCTTGGAAAAACTACATATGGAAACTAATAATACAATGTTATTTCTTTGTCCATTCTTCACTGCATGCGTAAATTACAAATATTAATAATAATTAGATTATATCAGTATTGTTATTAATTATGAGACATTATTACTCGCTTTCAAAAAGTTTAGAGACACAACATTTTTCACAATTTTTTTTCTTCACAAATATGACATATTATGATACTTGCATAATAAAAGTGGTGCCACTAGTGAAACTAGATAAAAGTAATATTACTCCAATAATAAATAAAAAATTATGGCTAAAGGCCTAAAGCTATTAACAATTAACAAAATTCTATCATTAGGGCTAATCTCAGGCAAGTATTTGTAAATCTCAAATGAAATGAAATGCTAGGTGAAGTAGCCAGCTATGATTTACTAATTCATAACTACTCAATAATTTTAGAGAGAGAGAGAGTTCATGCATTTTATGGAGGGAATTTTATTAAAACTAGGGATGGAAACTAATAACACAACGTGAGTTGACTTTGTCTTTGTCCCTTCTTCTGCAGCTCCTACCCTAATACTTTATTCTCTAGTTTCCATCCAAATTCCCTTCATATATTATGCTATAAACTAATGCAGAAACAGTTCATTGGCCAATCTGCAATTCAATTTGCTCTTTCTTATCATTGAACCTACCTGTCCTCCTCCAATATTCCTTTTAATCCCAACAACTAAGTTCTCTCATCAGTTTTCAAGATTCCATTCTCTCTCTTGGCTCTTACCAGGTTTTGGAGAAACTTTGGGAGTAACCATGGTACAGGAAACAATAAGACTCTCAGATGAGTACGAGGTTTCAGATATTTTAGGTAGAGGAGGATTCTCAGTTGTAAGAAGGGCTATAAAGAAGTCATCAAGCGGTGAAAATATCCATGTAGCTATCAAGACCCTAAAAAGGTTTAGCCCTTCTTCAACTCCATCATCACAGAATCGTGGTGCTCACAAAAGCATAGCTTCCTTGGGATTATTCCCAACATGGAAACAAGTTCCAGTATCGGATGTGTTAATCACAAATGAGATCTTGGTTATGAGAAAAATAGTGGAAAACGTGTCCCCTCATCCAAACGTGATTGATCTATATGATGTGTATGAGGATCAGGATGGGGTTCATCTTGTGCTTGAGCTTTGTTCAGGTGGAGAACTGTTTGATCGAATTGTAGCACAAGAAAGGTACAATGAAGCTGGAGCTGCAGCTGTGGTTCGACAGATTGCACAAGGGTTAAAGGCTCTTCATAGAGCCAACATTGTCCATAGAGACTTGAAGCCAGAAAACTGTCTCTTTTTGAACAAAAGTCAGGATTCTTCTTTGAAGATCATGGATTTTGGACTTAGTTCTGTGGAGGAATTCACTGACCCAGTTGTTGGATTGTTTGGTTCTATAGATTATGTCTCACCAGAGGCACTTTCTCAGGGATCAGTTACTTCTAAAAGTGATATGTGGTCTTTGGGTGTCATCTTGTATATCCTACTCTCTGGGTACGTACGTATGTTGCTTTCTGATTTTCCTAGATATGTCCTTCTAAAAAATTATATAGTAATTGATACAAATCTTACAATTTTAGACATAAATTAAAAAGTAATGTTTATTTTACACTTCTTGTTGCACAAACATTTACCCACATGAAAATTGAACTCATGATTTCAAAAGAGTGAAATCATGAATCACGATTTCAGTTCAATTTTCATGTGGGTAAATGTTTGTGTGAATGAAAATTGAACTGAAATCGTGGTACAAGATTTCAAAAAAGTGAAATCACGAATCACAATTTCAAGAAAGTGAAATCACGAATTAGTTAAATTTTCATGTGTGTGAATGTGTGTGAAATAAATAATTTCCTAAATTAAAAGTGATACAACTGTTAAATTACAATATTCCTTTTATGTATGATCCTATCATATGGGCAACACGAGGAACCCCTTAGATTTAATGTAGGTAGTCTTAGAGTAGATGTATTCCTCTTCTACAGTAATTAGCTTAATATAACACTTTCATGATAGGTTCTAATTAATTTAATTGATAAAGTTTCTTATCGTCAAATTAGAGATTTAAAATTCGAACATTGTCTACACTAAAAACTAATTAGTATTTTTGACCTCTATATAAAAAGACAAAAAAAAAAAAAAATGCAATGGTATAATGACTATGGTTTCAGTGGTACATATTTGTCATGAGAAATGTAGGTATATCAGGATTTCAAATTCTATAAATTTGAGGGATTTTAAACATTATTTTGTAATATTTTAGGTATCCACCGTTCATTGCTCAGTCGAATCGGCAAAAGCAACAAATAATTTTGGCTGTAAGTTGTTTTCATTCAAAATTCTACATGATAAGATGATACTTTATTTCAATTTCTTTAAAATTCAGTTATATCTTGTTTGCCTAGCTAGTTCCAAGATAAAATGCTTTTGTCTGCAGGGTGAGTTCAGTTTTTATGAGAAGACTTGGAAGAATATTTCTTCATCAGTAAAGCAACTGATTTCCAGTCTCCTGACAGTTGATCCTCAAAGAAGACCTAGTGCTGAAGAGGTATTTTGCTCTCTTCCTAGATTTAAGTAATAAATAGGCTGGTGATTTTCAAAATGAGTCAAAATAATTGTGAATTAGATTGATTTCAAACTTAGGAAAGAGAATAAACGAAACATGGCACTTTGTTAAGTTCCACGTCAAAAAGATTAGGGAAGAAAAGGTTAAAAGTACTCAACTTTTATTGCAAAAAGCTTACAACATAAGTAATGATGATTTTGATTGATATCACATCAACAACGTAATAAATAAAGTTTAAAATATTTTTTCTATTTTGTGTTTAAAGTTTACCTTTTTTTTCTAGAATAAATTTGATTGTTATAATTGAGAAAGAAAAATTTGAACCTTGAACAGGCTTATTGAAAATACTAAAAGATGTAGTTGAGGCACAAGTCTCTTGGCAAAAATTGACATATTAGTCTATAAGGTTTATATAATAACTATTGCATCATTGGTACATCATTAAGGAAATACATAGTCTTATAAATTCCAACAGTATAACTGGGTTTTTTTTTTTTTTTTTTTT